>NC_046616.1:3553546-3918546 GCF_900324465.2 Anabas testudineus | reverse complement strand
TCTGTGTAAGTCATCTCCACAGGCATCTTTCTATCTGCACTGGTGCATAACACTTACTGTACATGTCATGTACACAAACACACAAACACAGCCGGTTCACAAACATATCAGGTCCCTCAGTATTTGGATGAGTGTGTTTATGTAAATCTGGATAGACTATAGTATGCATTTGTTAGATAAGAACACAAATGGAGAATTTTGCATTTAAAAAAAATAATTAAAAAACTGGACTCACACCACAGTCTCTGTGGGAAAGGCCTGTGTTGTTGAAGACATGCACCTGCACACAACTGCAACTGCATCAAGTTTGCAAAGACATTCAGTTGTATTATGCTAGTTAGTTATACACGACATAACTATTATTTTATTAAAGTTGAGCCCAACAATTCAAGCAGACACTGCATTTCATTCAAGCCCATTAAAACACCCTTAAAACTTGAGTTACTGGTATGATCATTTCAAAGATGTGCTTACGTTGCCATAGTGAGCAATATTAATGTTACACTGACAAAAACGTGTACAAGTTTACTGTAATGGAACACACAATCCCAGGAAGGTTAAAGTGTCAGCTAATGGATTTTGTAATGTACAGAAATGAATAGAATTCCTGCAATGGTAAGAAAAACTGTGCAGTCCGCCTCTGAAACTGGTCATAACTTATAGTAAAGTGAGCTCAGACTTGCACTCACTAAAACTATTTGATTTCTTAATCTTCAGATGTAGAAGGTTTGTGGTTCTTTTTAGTACTTCAAATACAGACAGCTGACATCACACTGCACTGGGGTTTAAGGAAAAAGCTGAAAAGCGAACACACATCTTTGCTGTGTAGGAACACGCCACGGTGACATATATCAGAGTGCCATTTTTCAATATCTAGGCCGGGATCCAGGTTTGAGTCAAACAAAGATTTAAAACGTTTCTCAAATTATTGTAAAATTAGTTTTCAAAGCTATTAGCCATAAGTTCCAGCAAATAGCAGGATGGACTGCGACAGAGTCCTCTAGGTCACGTCTCTAAAAAACAGCAGTGTAATATTTTGTTACATTAGCTTATAATGTAGAATCCGAACTGTAGTCAGCAAAAGCAGCAGAGAGGAAACTTGGGGAGAAAATACAGTCCCCCTGAGGAAAAATGTTCGAAAACACCCTGTAATAAAACGCAGGAGATGAGTTGATGGGGAGATGGAGGGATGAGAGGGAGTGGTGGGAGCGTGAATGAATAGCAGAGAATGATTATACTGGATGTCTTATCACTCATATTCCTCAGTAGCTTTATTCCCACCCCCTGCTCTGTCCTAACACACAGGCCTATCCTTCATCGCCAAGCGGCATGTGTGCTATGCATTCATCGGCTTAAATTTGTCAATTCAGGTCATGCATATGTGCACAACTGTGTGTGTGTGTGTCATTGTGGGCATGTAATTTGAGGAGTCTGTCAGTAATATGAACTGTTCTGAAAATCACTTCATTAATCTGGAGCGCTGTACATTTATCTCCTGATTCCTGGCTCCTGTTTAATACTCGGGGTGTGTGCAGACTACGAGGGCGGAGGAACACTGTCCTGCTTCAATAGGGAGCCCAGAGTCGTCCAGGGAGAGAGAAAGAGAGAGAAGGAATCAGAGGAGAAAAGAGCAAAGGTCAGAAGGAGAAACTGAGAGAAAAAGGAAAGAAGGAAACGAAGAGCGTGATAGTAAAGTGTGTTACGCAGACAGATGGATAAACAGACACACACTACTCGTGTAGACAACCTAAAGTGACAGAACTTAGCTAAAGATGACAGAGACAGAACGATATCACAGACAGAGCGAGCAGGTGAGAGAAGAAAAAAATGGAGAGAGACAGATGAGATGAGCTGAGAAAAGAGATGACATATTGCTGTATATAAAGGTGGCAACAGCTGGCATAGTCTACTGTTGTCAGGGCCTTCATGATGCTGGAACAGTAAAGTTCCCTGCCAATGCATCCTTGAATAGCCAGAGCTAAGAACATACTGCCAATATAGCTCGCTGAATGGCCAGGGCTAAAGAAAGACGCAAACAGTGGAGCCATGCAGGGACATAGCAAGAGACTTTAAAGGGGGAAGCAGCTGGGACGGTAGAGTAGAGAGTGGGGTGTTGGATTGGTGGGTCGAAGCCTCTGGGACACCATGCCAGGGACAATGTCACATTAATGTTAGGTAACAGCAGGGCAGCAGCCTGTTACTGTATGTGTACTCTCCTTACACTTGTCTTGACCTACTCTGCCCCTTATAGAGATGTGCTTAATACTGTACTGAATGTTTAATACAACATTTGTTTATGCTGGATACAAGTATGATGTTTTTTTCCTTCTATCCAAATGCTTTTGCATGCAGCTATGTTTTAGTATTTTACCTGACAATTTGTGCTGCTCACCAACAGCAAATCTTCTTGAGCTTTGTACAAATATAATTTGGTTTATTGTAAGTTGTTAGATGTGTTGAACTCTCCACTTTTTAACACACAGGATCAACTACGGCACCAAATGTTGTTGTCAACAATGCAATGTGTTCCATTTGTTGCTGTTCTGATTTGATCTTCTGACTAGGCTATAAAGGATATATCTATTTTAAAAAAATACATTACTGTAGCTTTGGGGATTACTATTATAAAATATACTACTATAAAAAAAATTAGGTTTAATTTAGTATATAGTATTTTTTTTCCTGGGGTTCATCCTTGTGCTAACACTTAAGGCACAAAAATAAGAGGACACAGTAAAAGTATAGTTAGATAGCCGAGGTATTTCAAGATGCCTAATTCATATTGAAAAGCAGTCAAAAAACAGAATGTCAGACAACTGCAGTGCAAGGATTGTATAGAACATGTACAGCACAGGTACAAAACTACAGAGGAACAAAGAGCATGTTTTTCCACAACTTCCTGAGAGCTAGTACATAAAAGGAAGGTCTACTTTTATGATCTGACGTGTGCTGCAAACTGAAAGACATGAAAACATAAGAACACTTTGACAGGAATAAGTATAAGGTCTGTAATTTGAAGACCACTTCAATCGAAGAGGTCCAGAATCCATGGTCCTACAGGAAAACACTTCTGTTATGTAACAGTCCAATAAACTGTCAATCAAAAAAGACTCAGCTGTGATTTAATATTGATTCTTCTCAGATTTGTGGTCGACATCAATAATACTCAAGTTTTATTTTAAAGAACTAAATTAAAAACTTAGTTCAGACCTATACTGGCTGCCTCTCGGTATCGGTCTCAGTCATTCATTTAGGCCCTGGTGATGTAGGTCCCATTCATTTTGAGTATTAACAGTGTAACATAGCTCACAGTTGGATGTATGAGTATCACAGCTTAATGCTTCTACCCTGAATGTAAATGCTGCCTTTTCCCCGAGTTGTGTTGTCATTGAACACCGCACCTCTCAAAGTGTTCAACAAATAAAAAGGACCGTGACGTTGTTGTTGTTACAGTTATTTTTCCAACCATGTTTTCTTCTTCTCCTCCTCTGTCCTTTGCTCTCCTTCACACCCTTTTTAATTATTTTTCTGCCACATTTCCCTATAGCCAGCTATCAGATGAGATGAGACGTGCTGCAGAGAACGGGTGTGATGTGTTGAGCAGGTGTGTCTCTGAGTGCGTCCCTGAGACTGTACCTGCTCGTCTATTCACCTATATGTTTCGACGCATGCTGTAGACGTGTATGTGCTTCTGTCAGTGTGTGTGTGTGTGTGTGTGCACAAGCAAGAGATGTCCTAGTGCTCCTATACTGAGAGTGATGAAAATGTCATTTTATCAACATTTTCTGACACAAAAGCTCGGTGAATACCGGAGCATGTGGGCGGCTCTGCACCGAGGCGCTCTCATGGTGTGTTTACAGAGTGCTGGTAAATGATTGTGAAGGCTGATCTTTGCAGGTGCGTCCTTTTTGATGGGAACAGCATGGATGAGCTGTCATATGTTTGGTCGATCCTGTCCTTCTGCATTTAGGTTGGTTTAGCGCCTGTTACAGTGCAGAGCTGTATGGTTTGATGAAAAACGCTTTGTAAGATTGAGTTTAAACAAAGGTGCTACTGAAAGGACCACAACACATGAGTAATGACATTACAAATGACTGGATATGTATGTACACTTCCCTCCAAAAGTATTGGAGCAGTGAGACCAGTTTCTTTGTTTTTGCTGTAGACTGAAAACATTTGGGTTTGATATCAAAAGATCAATATTAGACAAAAAAATCAACGTTTCAGTTTTTATTTCCAGGTGTTTACGTGTGGATCTGGTATGTTTGAACCCAAGAGTATTGAGAAATAGATTTAAAATAGACTGAAGTGAATAATTAATAATTGGTTACAAATCCTTCGCTTGGACTAGCTGCATGGCCTGTGACCCACATCACCAAACTTTTGTGACGCTTTTCCAGACTGCAGCCTCTTTCTGTTGTTGTGTGTTTTGGACGGACCTGGCCCGTCTAAAACACACCGCGTGTGTTGGGTCATTATCTTACTGCATGATGAAGGATCTTCCAGTCATCTTAGTTGCATCTGTCTTTAATAGCGCAGACAAAATGCTTCTGTAGATTTCTGAGTTCATTTTGCCGCTGCCATGACCTCCATTGTGTTTCACAGTTAGGTTTGTATGATCAGGGGTCATGAGTCTTTCTTATTTTACCCGTTCAGCATCTTTTAAACGTCTACGTTCAAGGTCCCGGAGTGTTTGTACATTTCACAATATTAGATTTCCATTCTCATATTGAAAAATATCCTTTTCTAATGACGTTTAGCACAAAGTGGTGAGCATGACCCATCTTTGGACGCAAAGAGCCATAAAGATCTATCATAGTCATTATCATCCAAAAGTGTAAGGTAAGTAAAAACAAAGAAAATCTTCTCACTTCCCAAATTTTCTGGAAATGAGGCTAACACATTCATATTACTGTATGTGGACCCACCAACCCCACTATGCGACAGCGGAGACGAAAAACTCCCTTTAGAGGAAGAAACCTCCATCAGAACCATTTCAAATCACTTCTCTTGTGTGGTTTTCATATTTACTGTATATCAGAGCATTCAAAGCATTTTCTTCTCCAAACTGCATAAATAAACTGCAGTTGCTGTCCACTTCCCCTTGGCATCTTATCCTGATTGTCAATATTGCTGAATCAAGCAGTAAGACCCGCTTTACATTCCCTAATGAGCATGAGCTCCTCTCGTCCAAACCACGACACACACACACACATACACATACACACACAAGAAATGCCAACACAACCACATGACTCTTAAAAGAGGTGAACATATCGACTGATTAATTCCTTTCTCTGTGGCCCTGGGGTCTGAGTCAATGTGTAGTTGATCGTCAGGACTGGACCAGACCTCGGCTCAGGCTCTGCAGGTCATAAACCCCCGGTGGAAACATCAGACGTGAGCAACTCTTTTCAGCGCTACCCCTATATCCTCATATGATATTTTTCAGAATTTATAAATTAAGGCAGCGGCGCTACATCATTTCTATCAAATGCTTCACTTTTGAGCAGCAGCCATTGTTGAGAAAATTTCTGTAGTAACTCTATGAATGAATTAATTGGAATTGTACTCACATCACATCCACATTACATGTTTAGGCCTAGAGTCATGTAAGCAGCCTGTCTCCAAGTCTGTGAAACATTACACAATGAATTCAGTTAAAATTAGAGCCAATTACACAATTAGTGATGATATGCTTTCAAATGTAAATAATTGATCAACTGCATATGGTGTGTATGTGTGTGTGTGTGTGTGTGTGTGTGTGTGTATACACGTCCCCAGCAACAGAGATATAATCGTGTAATGATACAATTCTCTGTGTCAGTGGGTGCAGGTGTCAGAGAGAGAGCAGTACGGGAGGGCAGAGTGAAAAAGGAGACAGAAGGGGGTTAGGCCTGTGTGTATGTGTGTTTGTATAGTCTAGGGAGGAGAGCATGCAGGGTGAGAGGGCTGGTTATGAGAGCAGAGGAGGGAGGTGGTGGTGGTGAGGCTCTCATATCCGAACAGCTGTCAGCAATTTGGCTCCGCCACTCAACCAGCTTTGAACAAATCTGCTTCAGCTGCTGAAATGCAAAGTGTATGTGTCAGTGGAGTGTGTGTGTGTGTGTGTGTGTGTGTGTGTGTGTGTGTGTGTGTGTGTGTGTGTGTGTGTGTGTGCGTAAATAGAAAAAGGATTTCTTACACCATGGTCCAAAAGTGAATTGAAGGTCGCCATACATTTAAATAGGATGTCTTTGAATGCATCTTTTAATGCAACTTTTACAGTGAACATTTCACACAATGAATGAATGAAAACAAGAATGACGCCTCAGAAACTGATCATCTCACAGAAACGTTTCCAATTCTGCAGGCAAATCATATGCACAACATGTTCTAGTTTTCTAATGTTAGTCAGTGGTGGAGGAAAGTAAATGGTAAATATTCTGCTTTTATGCATTGATGACTGAAAGAGCTTCACCCTGCTTCTCATTCACACACACTCATACACACTCACACTCTAATCATCATCATGTGATGCTTCAGAGAATCACAGGATAAATGACATGACATGACTCCTGGGTTCCTGCAGAATGACACATTTTTTCAGTTTGAGCATCAGTTTATAGAAATAGGGTTGCCAAACCTGAACTATTCATGGATGTTTACTACACAGCATGGTATCATTTTACAATCATATCATAAAACATGGGGACTTTGTGAACCTTGCTGACACGCTGCATCTCAGTTTAAACACACATGTCTATATTAATGTATTATTCCAGCATTCAGTGCAGATTTCTATCTTTCCCCAAACAAAGAACATCAAACAGACATCGACAGCCACCACTAAGAGGATCTTTAAGTTCTAAATTGGTCTGGCAATTTCCCCTGTCGCATGTTGAGTGATAATAGTGAGGTCAGCCTCTGGTCAGCCAAATAGTTATGGGAGAATAGAGACGTTCCAATCTGTTTTACTGTTCCACCCCTATCAGCAAGTTTCCACCATTTCAGTGAGACAGAGAATAAGTAAGATAGAGAGGGAGAGAAGGAGCGAGAGAAAGAAGAAGTGGCGTTCCTCTCTGTACAACGGACAGTCGGCTCATTAAAATTAATTGTTTGGTAAAACGTTGAAAGTTTTGGCTAAGAGGATTCTCCGTTCAATTTGTAATTTGGACAGTTTCCAGTTTGTCTTTCTGCTCCGCCAATCGATTATGATGACACTTTTAACTGCAAAGAGCCCGAGGTGTATCACTCAAACCAGGCTTGGCCGGAACCTCCTGTATGTGTATGTATGTATGTATGTGTGTTTGAGCCACACCACTGGAGCTGAAGGCTGCTGCCTCAGTGGTAATGAATGTCAAGAGGCGTGCGTTAATAAATTAGCCATGCATGTATTTTACCTTATTAATGGTCTCAGAGGCAAATCACAACCTCTTTAATGCATTTCACTTAGTGTAGCTTATGGGTGCATTTCATAAAACATGGCAGCTTTTTAGACACTTATTCTGGGTGGAAATTTATCACCTCCTCTGCTTCCTTTCATGCCCCTCTCTTCTCATCGTTCCTTTCCCCATGTACCTATCCCCTAATTCTGCTGCACTACGCTCTCTTTTCCTCGGCTAAACTAATCTTACTGACTGAAATGTGTTCAATCTGATTTATTCTGGAATACTTTGTCATTATGAACAACTTTCATCAGGCCAAAGTGGAGCAGAGATGTTAAAACACAGGCCACAAATTGTGCTTTGCTGACATGATGGTTGACACACTAGTCTTATAAATGTACATGATGATGTACATGATGATCCATTGGTGTCTCTGATCCTTTAATTTGATAAACAAATCATTCCCTAGAGTGGCACTTTCTTTATTTGTATATACTGACGAGTTTCATGCACCATAGAGGCTGAAAATACAGCTACTTTATTCTATAATATGTTTTATTTGTATCAGTGAAAACTTCACAAGTATCCTCCCATCAACAGCTGTGAATCCATGTAAAAGTACAATATGAACACATCAAGGTGAAGAACCAACCAGAAAGCTAACATCTAATGAAAGGTAATGGGCCTTGAGGTTTATGATAGATGAATCTGATCAATATGAATTTTTTTGACAATGACAAATTGCAGATTTCAGGGTCTAACAACAATGATTTCTGATGTTTTACATATAATTAGATGAGATCAATATTTGCACTAAGCAGGAAATTATGCTTTTTTATTTTATTTATTTATCCAAAACATCTTCTCTTTAAAGGATTTCAGGAGTGCTGGAGTTCACCGGTAAGTCTCAGGGCATATAGAGACATTTGAATTCATTTTAACTTGTTTCATACAAACATTTTAATTAATGCATCTTAATCTGTCCCAGTTTGACTTGTGACCTCCCAAGAAGCATCTTAAAACCAGGTGTAAACAGGGCGATAGAGACAGGCAACCCTGCCCTCAGATCCGTAAAACACTGGTGTTGGACTTTCAAACTGCTATCCCTTCTTAAAGCACTTGTAACTGAACAAAGTAATGTAACCATAAAGTTTAACTGCACAGTAATGGTTGCTGTCGTGTGTGTGCGATCCCTTTTTCTTACCTCTTTCCTCCTCTCCTCTCCTGTGTTTCTTTTCTTTCCCTCCCTCCACGCCCCTGATCTTGAAGGTCAACTCCTGGTGAGTGATCTTCCATTGTGCTGAGTCTACCAAACACTGGAGCAGAGTGGAGCTGCACTGCGACCCAGCCGGCCACTGATGTCCATAAACCAAACCAGGAATGACAGGTGTCGCTGGGTCCTCTCTGTGTCCCCTCTTCACTCATTTTTTCCTCCTTCTCTTTCCCCTCCTCGTTTTTCCCACCATGCATCCCCTCCTCTCTCATTCTGTGTTGATTTATGGTTTATTGTTCCTTGTCGTGTTTCAAGGTCGCTGCTAACGTGGGCCAAACTAGGCCCAGGGGGGATGTCGTTCAGTGTACCTGCCAGAGAGCCACCATCACCGCTGCAGCTGAAGTCAGAGCTCCTTCTGCCAGTGTAAAGGCTAAAATGAGGCTCGGTGCCCCACTGAGTCTCCCCAACACCCTCCAACTGTAGTTCATGAACTACATCAACAGCCTAAGAGGTGAGTCTAATCAATAGCCTAATGTCAGAGGTTACATCAGCACTGCACCTTTGAAAAAGCCACAAGGCAGATACAGACGCTTTCTATTTTCCAGACCGGAATTACTTTCAACTAGTCTTTTCTTTTCTATTTTTCCATTTGATTTTCCACTTTTTGCATTAGCGTTAGTGGTCCTGGGAGACAGAAAAAAAAACAACAACTGAGAAATGGTGCATCAAAAGGAAAAACACATGCTCACTGCAGAAGACGTGGTGCCTCCCTGAGCTGTAGTGAAAGACAGATCCATCAAGGGGTTCCCAGGAGAATCACTGACATCTAAATAGAAATTAGCAGGACACTACACAGCAGTATAGATCTCTCTGCTCCAGTGGTAGAGTCAGTGGTGGATGGGAGGAGAAACAGAGAGGATGAGGAATTCTGGGCTCAATTAACTCACAGTTTACCTCTGCTGGAGTGTGTTAGTGTGTATGTGTGTGTGTTCTGGTTGCATTCTGTTTACAAAAATCTTAGTTGTTTCCTGGTTGACTCTGATCTCTCTACTACTAAATGAAACCTGTCAGGGCATTAACATCTGTGATGGGCGTCAAGAGAAGAGAATGTGGCAGGGGCTTGTCTGTCTGTGTCTTTGCCTCTGTGTGTATGTGTGTGTGTGTGTGTGTGGCGTCCACCCAGACGTGCATACCAATGTGAAATGCAGGCTTGTATCAGTGCAGAGAGGTGTCATTAAGCATTTGATAGAGTGTGTTTGTGTGCGTGTATGCTCATGCATGCTCATGAGAACAAGGTCTTAAGATGGATTTCAGATTTTAACTCTAGAGAAGGAGCCGGATCAGAACTGACTTGTGCATGTACAGTATGAGCAGCTACATATGTTTGTATTAGTGTATTTCTACAGTGCCAAGAAAGAGACACAGGCAGGGTGTCTATGGCAGGACACCACGAAGGAAGCTGCTACTTACTCACATCATATTTGTTAATACTCTTGACTTAGATGAAGATCAGATCAGAATTTATGACAAATTGATGCAGAAAACCATGAAATTCCAAAAAGGTTCCCACATTTTTTCTTGCCACTGAATTTATTACTTCATAATGAAGCCTTTCCCAATCTGCCTTCTTGTTTGTACTTGTTTTGTTGGAATTGTGAAACACGTACTATTCAGAGTTCTGGGACCTGAAGTACTAGTCTTGTTGCTAACACCAGAAACCACAGGTGAAGTCATATTAACCAGGACTGAAATGAAAACTAATTGATTGTAACAAATAACAGGTGTGTCAGTAAAGCTGCAAGTTACAAAAAGGCTATAATTGGACTTGGACTAATTTATCACGCAACAGGTAGAGCTATGTTAAAGTTTAATCACCGGAGCCTGGCTGAGCTGATGATGTCAGCAAGAATGCTGCTCTCCCCACCTTCAGAATAAGTGTACTCTCTGTTCTAAGTAATGCGGACTTGTACTGAGAAAGGTCTTCAGTTCAGGTCTTGGTGGAATGAACACGAAAACATATCTTGTCTCTGACCTCTTTGTGCTTTTTAGTATCTTCATCATCTTGTCTCGTCTTCACCTCTAATCAGCTTTCTTCCTTCCTTCACCATCTCTTGCTTCCTACATTTTCCATCTTCATCGTCAGCCCTCTCCTTCTCATGCTCCCATATTTCCTGTTCTTCTGATCTCATCTACTTCCTCTCCTTCCTAACCCTTACCTTTTTATTTTCCTCCCATCCCTTTAACCCTCAAACATCAGCCTCGTCTTCTGTGTTTTTCTCCTAGTACATTTTCTTTGGACCAAGGGATGCTTCCTCCCCGCTCCCTCCTCCTTTGTTTGAAATGTGCGTGTGAGAGCAGCAGCTCTGCAACAGTCTTTCCTGAGCTTTCCAGGTCACACTCTCCCTACAGACAAATCAACCTCTGGCTTTTTTTCTCCTCCACCTTACCTTTGTTACCCTTCATTCAGACTGCAGGAGCATTTTATTTCACTTTTAGCTTGATAGTTTTAACTTGAAAGTATAAGAAAGACAACTTATCAAACTGATAAATCATTTTGATGACATCATTTGAGAGAGTGGAACCTTAGGCTACCACTTTAGGAAACCTCTAGAGAGGAACTGAAGATACATTATTTTTAGTGGTCTCTGAGAAATTATGCAATTTGATATAAATACCCACACCAATACCAAAAATATTTTTCTTCCTGCACATGCAGTAGTGAGGGTGCATCATCATCATCACTCAGAAAGAAGAGTTTCCATGTGGATGGTCACTGCAGAAATTGTCTTTACTTCAGTGTAGAGAACCACAAGTTACACTCGTGCTGTAACATGCTGATGCTCCTGTGTATACTCATTTCTAAAAGAGGTAAAAGTCATGTTTTTGTACATACCTGTCGGTTTCTGTGGCAGCAGTGACGCCAGAAAATGTGCTTTACACTTTGTAAAGTGTCAGTAGTTCATGACTGACTGGAAAATGTGATATGGCCACATTACAAGCCTACGTACAGTACATCATGTTTTCTCCCTGTTCAACACATCATTGTTATCTACTGCTTGTCCCTTTTTTAAGGAGCCACCATTGCTCAGAAAGTTGAATCTATCCTGTAGGTAGCTCACAATTTAATACAATACACTGGTCTTCTACAGGATTTTACATCATTGTTTTTTATGCAGCAAGAAAATATTTTGTCTGTGATTAAATTTTATTTGTTTACATTATAAGTTGCACCACATAGATCAGTTAAATTAATGTGAACTTATATACAAAGTAAGATGTTTCTTACCAAATAAAACCCCTTTGTCCTCAATTTACTTGATTTACTGAGGATGTTTACATCCAGTCTCAGTACAAAATTGTTTTATTTTCATTTTAATGGCCCAGTAGCAGATATTTAGCTTGTTAGATACTAAAGAAAAATGTTGTTGTTTTGCAGGTTCCCTGCAGAGATATCTGAAAAACATAACCACAAACCCAAGACAGTCCTTTGCTGTAACTCTGCCTGTGTATTGTGAAACTTGTTAAAAACACTTAACTTTTGATTTTGGAGATTTGTTTGTCCCTGTTGTGCTCACTAACGTCAATTCTTTTATCTTGTGGTCAAAATGTCATTATACATCATTAAAATGAGAAGTGGAAAATGGCACAGAGTGCTTTTGCACGCCTCTGTGACTGATTGAGTGGATGACTGCTTTAAGACACCAAAAAGAGCAGATGCAAAGCACAAGGTTGCGCACTGGCCATCTCAAATTTATGCTTTCCACCATGCACACACTTACACACGCTATTTGAAGCTTTAACTCAACCAAAGCAACTGAGAGGAAACCCAAATGCCAAGAGACTAACAATTTTATGCTGAAGTCCACCTTGACATGAATGCAACCCTGCAGAAATAATTGATTTTTTATTTTGGAGAACTACTTGGTGCATTGCTCCAGAGTGTTGTTTCCATCTACATATCAGGCCACGCATCAGAGATGACCTAAGTTAGTACAAAATGTAACTGTACATAAACTAGTTCGGGGACGCCTTTCAGAGCCCTGTTTCACATTGCTTTACCTTGTGGAATCCACTCTGTCCCAATACAGTGCATAACCCTCCCTGTCTTGTGTTGGCAAAACAAGAGTTTGGAAAAAAAAAAGTGAAAGGAGTTTTTTAAATAATCAGTCAGAAAAAAAAGTGGATGTTGTTTTGACTTGTAACATGGCAACTCAACAGTGTGGTATAGGTACTTAAATAAACAATCTTCTTCCACCACCTCATTTATGTGTGTTGACAAGTTATTCATTGTCCTTGTGAACATTTATCTATAAAGATGTTTTATTTTTGACACACATATCCCATCTCTGCCTTTCTATAACACACAAATAAGCACACACTAATCTGTGGGTTTGCATGGTGACAGCTTCCCATCTTCCTGACAGGCCCTGATCTGTAACAATCAATGGCTCAAGTCAAGAGCCAGAGAGAAGACGCCGCCTCAGTCAGAGTCAGCACTCTGTCTCTCTCGCTCTCTCTTACTCACACAGACACACACACACCTTGTTTCAGAAGGACTTCAGCATGATTTGATCATTACAGAGAAAAAGAAAAGTGTTCTGTGCTGCAACTTCAGTGAAGATGATTTGTTACAGTCTCCCTCTACTGGCACAGGAGCCTTACTGCAGCAACCGTGCACTTACGAACACCAAACTGAATTCATGATTTAGCAGAATTAGTGGGCAACATATGTAATTGAACACAGTTGTAAAGCATAAGTTTTAACTGCCCATACCAGGTTCTGTTTCTTCTAATGTTTGGAGCACATTTGGTCTGGTTACAAATGCATTCAGCAAAGAAAGAAAGGAGAGGATTGCATGCTATATTCCAAGATTTAGCTAATTGGCTTTTAGTTCTATACCACATAGTTAATTGGAGGAAGCATTGGACCTAGACAAGGAACTAGTGAGAGAGTATTTACAGAATTAACTACTGCATAGCAGCAGTTAGATATAGACATGATAGGATGCTCAGTTTCACCATTAGTTTTTACAGTGGTAATGGAGGTTATTACTGGAGCATCTAGATGGGTTTTGGTGTAGAGACTATCACTATTACAGCAGCATATACCTTAGGCTGATGGATAAGTTCAACATTAACCTAAGGGGGGGTAGGATGAAGGTTAAGCAAGAAGAATCAGGGAGTATTTCAACTGTAAAGGTTGTGCTTTCAAGTTTAGTATAGACTGTGTAATGAGAGTAGACATAGGAAACCAGCTCATATTTCCTTAGGAGATAGTTAACACTAATAACTAAGCAGAACAGTTACATGGAATATGTTGTAGAAGTGACCTACAAAAGAAAAAGCTTAGATGCAGAGTTGGCAGCAGAGGCGAGATGTGTGGTTATAAAGCTGAGGTCTATCTAGTGGAGGTTGAAATCTCTTCTTTTCTATGTTAATGGGGTTGGGTATAAAAGGGTGGAGCTTGAAACAGGCAGTGAAACCATATGGTTGATAGTGGAGTAACTCTAGTGAATGGCTGTGATGACTGGAAGGTGTATGACTGTAGAGTGAAGATGTGATGGAATGTTTGCAAGACTGAAAATGTTGTCACCTCCAAACTGTTGGACTGGCCACTCCCTTTTGTTTTTAGGTTCATCCTAATGATGCCCTCATTCACTTGCATAGACGCATCTTTGGCCCTTAGGAAATTCAAGTGAACAACTACCAAATGCAAAGCGTCCAGGACTTCTACTATATCTACTTGATTAGTCACAGACTAACAAGGAAACAGGCCACACTTTCCATTATTTATTATCCCCCAAAATGGGTGTGTGTACAAAAATGGCTGTAATCCTTGACTGGTTAATGCCTTTGCATTTCAAATTCAGTGTGTACAGAGGGCAAACTTTGTCACACATAAACCATATTCAGATCTCCCATGTGAGAAGGGCATGATACACATGCACCAGGCTATTCTAAACCTGAGCTGGCAGGACAGACTGTATGTATTTTCGACCTGTACAGAGCACAGCTGGTTGAATCTTGTCTTGTCAAATTTCCATGTTCATGATGGATATTTTGAGTCCCTCTGGCTCCAGGTTTTCACAAGTCTTTTTTCACTACATATAGTATTCATTTTCCTCTTACACCCCTAAGTCCCACTATGCCTGCTCTATCCATCCCCATTATCCACTGTAATGCGGCAGATACCTGCTCCCATCTCTCCAAGGAGAAAGAGAGAGAGAGAGACAGGACAAAGGTGTGTCAGAGTGAGACCAGGTGAGACTGGGACCTCATAAGCTTCATGTTACGTTGTTAGGTGAGTGCAGTACAGATTTAGGAAAGACAACAATGGAAAAAGAGGTGCTATCATAGATTTACTTTCACATTTACAGGTGATGACTTTCAAATGTCCATATCATTAAATTAATAGCTGCACCAGAGCAGCTCCCACTCTGCTGACCAGCTCTACAGAGACAGGTGTGTCCCCCAGGACAGGGCTGCTGCTTCAAAGAACACAATGGTCACACAGCTGCTCAAAAACAGTGGATGGAAAAGTGCAAATATGGAATTTTTCTGAGAACAGACTGCGGAGAGCATAGCTGCCATTCGACAATGGTTCTCACACAAACAATAAAATTATTAATTATTTAGCATTTGGTCACGCTGTCCTGATAATTTATGGAAAAAATGGCTAATTACTGAAAATGTGACATGATTTTGAAAATATGAACACTGTGCAAACATTACTGTGAAATGTAATTAGACGAGGAACATCCTCCACTGAGCACACAATCTACAGTTTACACATTCACAAATGATAACAAGGCAGAAAAACATGAAAATACTGTCTGTATATTGAACAAATGTTCTCTTAATGTTTGTCTTAATGCATGTCCTCTGATATAAGTATTTGCCATGTTGTAAATCAGCTGTTGCATACAATGTGTTCGTCTATCTTTCATTTATATATTTATTTATACTGAATTAAACTTTTCCATTCCCCAAAATATCTTCTAATTACAATGTTAAATTTCTTGCACTGCTTAATACAAAACTAGAGAGAGACTTCTTCTTGCTTCTCATTTTTAAAACTTAAATAGCAGGCGTTTATTTTTCAGATTCATATTTGCACATAGTGACTCTTCATTAAACAGATAATGACTTAATGCAACTTAACTCAGTGTGGTTCAATACACATTAAAGAGTCTGTGCGTTCACAGAACCCTGTGAGAGGAGAAATCTCAGCAAGCGAGCCGCTCAGGTGTAAATACAGTGTGTAGGTTTGGTTTATTTGTTTTGTAACAAAGCACCAATGTAATCTAATAAGTGATTTGGTGCTATGAACTGTCATATATTTAAACCCAGCATTAGCAATAAAGAGAGGGATTTATGATGGAGACAAGACAGAGCATTATACAGAAGTGGACACTGGTGTCTTCTTCTGAAGGAGGAGTTGATAGCAGTATGAGTGGTAACGTCAAAAAGGGTGAGGTGTGGCTCAGCAGAAGAAGAAAAGAGAGGAGTGGGGGGAGAAGATGGGAAGAAAGGAGGAGTGGAAAATCACTTAAACAGATTAAACACAGTAGGATGAGTGAGGACTCGGTTTTTATGTGCATGTGTCTGCAAATGCGTTGCTATACAGTATGTGTGTTTGTGTGGTGGAGACAGGGGTTTGGATCAGCTTCTGGTCCTGCCCGGCAATCCATTATAGATTAGTAGTGGGTCGTCCCTGTTTTTATTACGTATGGAATCTATCATTAATGGACATCTAGAGGACTTCATAGGTATTCAATGAGAAAGACATCAGTCCACTGTCAGCACTAGCAGTGTTTGCCTCAGTGGCACTCAGTGTTGTGGAACCAGGGAATGGTGTTAAATTACTATTATTGGGACAAAGAGTGATACTGGCACTGGGTTATTCCATTTATCATATGATGACATCAATGTGAACATACACCCATCTACCAGGGTGGAGTGGAATTAACAGCAACGAGTGAGCATGAGATAGCTGAACACAATTAACAAATCAGAGACCAACAACTGTTTTTGTGAATTTTCTATAAACACATTCTATAAACATACAGAGTATATGTTCACTAATAATGTTAATGTCAAGTCGCAAATACGTTTAATTAAATGCATCTCATCTAAATACTGCAATGTCTTTCAATAGGTACTATTAAACGCCTCCAGATGATCAGCCGAAAAAGACACAAGTTACACCCCTGGCTTCCTGTTGCTGCCCACATCGGGTATAAAGCCCTGACCCTTGCATACAGAGTGACCAACTCAACAACACATGCCTACCTGAACTCCCTCATCCAGGTCTACAATCCATCCCATCCACTGCACTCTGCCAACGAATAATATATAGTGGTCCCCTCACTGCACCTCAAAAGATCCCAGGCTGAGCTCTTCAGCTCAGTGACAGCTCGAGACAGAAAACACACACACAGCGACTAAACAAGGACAACTCCCCCTCTTACAGGCCAGAAGTCGTCCCAATTCATCATAATATATTCAAAATATTGTTATGTTCCCTCCAAAAACGAGTTGCATATGAGTTTAATATTTAGGAGACAGGATTTATTTTGTAAATCTATCGTGGATCACATTTACTGAGCTACCTGAGGGTGCATCGGGTCTGTTAGGATCCAGGTATAAAAATATTGCTTCACAGCAGGAAACTGTGCTTCACGTTTTGCAGGATACTCACTTGATTTATAAACATGCCGAACACACTAATGTATAGAACTGGCGGCATGAATATTTCAGTAGTGACATGAACACAACGCCCTATGAGGAGTAATAATTTTTATCACCTTCTCTCATGAAGGAATTGAAAAAGGAATGATGAGCCTAAGAGGAGAGTTATGCATGTGGAAACGCATGTGTGGGAATTCTGTTGAAGGCCCTTAGTGTTCAGTGTTGGGAAGAAGAGAAACAAGATGAGTAGGTTTGGGAGAACGAATCGATTGCAGCTCGGCTGAGTGGGGCTAAAAACTATTAGGAAATACCATCAGGCTGTTTAAAAGAATGGCCTTGGCTAAAGTTTATCATGCCACGTTGTTACCTTTGAGGCTATTGCACTTTGTGACAACTCATACAGCGAGGACCTAGAGGTTTTTCAATTATTTCAACCAATTTGGAATAATGTAACTGTGACCTGAAGCTGTTTACGATGAAAGCATTATTACAGGAGAAAGCAAAGACTGAGTGCAGATGGAGGCAAAATGCAGAGCAGGGTGCTTTTTTTTACCCTTGGATTGCCCTAATTATACAGAGCATTGATTTTACAATGCATCCATGGATTGATTAGAAGAGACCTGCACCTCCCCTAAGGAAGAAGGCCTTCGCTCTGTGGACTCCTGCTCACTTTCCTTCTCTCATCCTCTGCTTGTTACTCCTCTAATTGTACCTGTTTCTCTCCTCTCTCCTCATTTCTTCTCTTCTTTCATAATTATTGAATCCTGTGTAGTTATAGTTGACACAGATTTAACAGCAGTCCCGTCATAGGAATCATATTTTAGTGGATTAGTCCCGCTGAGCCTCTGCAACAACAGACAAATGTATTATACTTTTATTGCCAATCCATTTACTCTTGTTTATGAATTTAAGGATCTTTCATTCTGTGTTCACATTCCTTCATTAACTGTGACAGAGCAGGCGATGCAGTGGGGAGCGCCATCAGACAGTGGTAGGAAAAATGGAAAAACAGCTGATCAATCACAGTCCCCACAGTGTGCAGGAGGCAGATCAGCCAGTGTAGCTAGCTAGTTCAACTGCTACTGTATACAGTATAAACCAGTCCAGAAAGTCCCTATCTTTATTTGGACGATTACATCTTATCTCTGTCTTCTATCTGATAACAAACTTTCTACAGTGATCTAAAGAAAAACAATCACGAGTCATTTTATCACGTGCCCCAAAACAGCAGTGACAGAGCTTTCTCCAGTCCTGTAGGAATCGGGAATCCTGTCCATCAGGACATTTATATACAGTATAGTTATATAATAGATGAGAGGTCAATAAAACACTGGACTTTAATGTGTGAGCTCACTGTTCATTTCCTTTAAACATGTCTTCATTCCACAAACCTAAAGCTACAATATGCATCTGAGACAACGCTTGCACGAGACTCAATCTGCTCTGCTCCCCCCAGCCTCCCCCGCTCCTTTCTCATCTATGTTCATCCACTGTCTGTGATGCTACACCACACTCTCCACAGCCCTTCAGGTATTAGTCATCATCAAATCAAGCAGAGATCGTTGGATTTCTGTTATTAGTTAGAAGGGTGAGCCTTGCTCAAAAACCTTCGGATCGAGTATCTCTGCACCGCTGCCAGTTGTTATGTGACTTCATGGGAAGTGTCAAAAGCACCTTTCCTCAATAAGATAAGTTTTGGTACATATTTCATATTTGTTCATACTTATTTATATATTAGCTTTAACTACATAAATACGGTTTATCTCTCCTAATCTCTACAAAATCATTGTTTAATCCAAACCATGGTTTGCACATGTCCAGTTTGTTGTAGTGTATCGCTGTCACATCATAAACAGATTTCTTTTTCATCAGAGATTTATTATGAACCACCTAAGTGAACTCCTACCTAATCTCTCTTTAGCCTTTAACTCTTCTGTTGTACTCATCTCCCATCTCTGCAATAAGGGGTTCAAGTCGGATAGCAT
Source organism: Anabas testudineus (assembly GCF_900324465.2). Lineage (NCBI taxonomy): Eukaryota > Metazoa > Chordata > Actinopteri > Anabantiformes > Anabantidae > Anabas > Anabas testudineus. The sequence continues at coordinate 3,899,290 of NC_046616.1, read as the reverse complement.
AGAAAGACATAAAAAAAAAATGTTTATCTTATGATGAAGAGATGAATATAGAGTTAGGCCGTGAGATTGGAAGGATCAGTTGCTGTGGGCAAGTTGGTAAATTGGAAAAAATAGTAGTGCAGGAATGGAGAGAGACGAGTGTGTTTAAAAATCAATTACACAGTAAATATGACACGAGTCAGCAACGACGCCCTCAGGGGAAGCCAGGAAAAATGTTCCTGCCTGCACGTCAGTAAATCTGTTCTTTCTACAAATGAATTACTAATTTTATGTACAGGAGTGGGAAGAACAAAATACACACCCTGTGTGTGTGAGTGCTTATGTACACAAGCTATAACTCCCATGGGAGGGTATTATTAATTGATAGAGTAGAGTGAAGGAAGTGTTTTTTTCCTGCTGAGGGAGACGAGGGGAGAGGTACAGGCCCAGCATTACCTCTGATCTTTGGGCATGTCAGCAGGTCGGTGAGCCAAAGGAAAACATTGCAGCAGCCGGCACTTTGAACCAGGCTCAAAGATTGACCTGAGGAGTCTGGGAGGAAAGAGAGACAAAGAAAGACGAGGGCAAGGCCTGGAAAAAGTGTGAATAATAGAAGTGTGAGTGGCATGGACACATAGAGCATAAAGGGAGAGGGGATGAGAGGGATAAGGGCTAATAAATTGTTTACTTTTATAAAAAGTTTCTAATATTTCTATAACAGCTGACGTTATTTAGGGAAATGACTTGTGGGTTACAGAGTCTCCGCAGGGAGCGCATCAGTAGCTTAGCAGCTGCAGCATCATTCCTCCACTAGTATGTGTGCTTGATGTATTCAGCACAGAGTGCAGGTCACAGAGCATGACACATAATCACTCTAGTCACACACGTAAAGTAGTAGAAAGAGGAGAAGATTGAGACGATCCTCAGATCGCAGTAGCGTAAAAACTGAAAGTATGGGGTAAAACGGCTGCTGCAGCTTGGCTTTGTTCACTGGTAACGAAAATTGGAATCGCTGCACATTAAAACTCACTAATCAACATGTTTTCATGTTTGTCTCGTGCTTTTAAATTAGATTATGTGGTGTGATGCATTCAAATTCTATCTTGCAGTATACTGTGAAATCTATTACAGCTGTAAGATAAAGCCAAACGTCAAACTACTTTGTTATGAATAGTGTGCAGTATTGTAACACGTAGGATAAGTTTGAGCAAAAATAGATGAAAATAGCAGCTAAAAAAAGGTTTGGGCTGAAAGATGCACTATATAGTCAATTTAATATATCCAGCTCATCATTAGGACGATCAGTGCTTCTGCTCACATTAATGTGTAAGGACCATTTCCTCCCCAAGAAACCATAAAATACATGATGACACACCCACAGCAACACACAAACACACTGACAGTCACTCCTCTCTCTCTCTCTCTCTTTGTTGATTTCTTTCTGCATTTTGACCAGCTCTGCATTTCCCCTATAGTCTTCGTTTGGGTGGCTAGCTTGGCTTGGCAGGGCATCAGTATTGGGTCCGGCCCTAATGAAGAGCATTGATCCTTGTTGGGTTATGAGCAGGCTTTAGTGGCTGCGTTGAGATGTTAATAAGCCTGGCCTTATTCCGGAGGAGCTTTAATTAGCCTGTTGGAAATGTGCTTACGGAGCGCACTGTCACTCTGTTGTGGCACACATTGCTGAGCACGTACACATACTCACACACATACAGCGTGTGTAGTCGCACACAAGTAAATGTGGACAAGGGCAGCTGTACGGATTTACTTCAACACACACACATACACGGCACAGTCAGTCATTTCATGGACCACTGAGATGGCGATCAAAACAACATTCTCCATTCATTCAATTAATAGTTTCATTAGCGAGTCAGATGGTGTGAATTTAGTTAGCTACTCATGCCACCCAGACATGCACTCATTTTCATCTACTATGCGTAATGTACTTTAGCTCTTTTTATTCTTTGTCTTGTTCACCATCGTCTTTTGTGTGCTTTTCACTCTGGGTTAGGACTCACATACACTTTTCTATGTCATCAGTGGTCTAGTTCCAGTGAGGGGAATTTGACCCTTATATGTGTTTTTCCCTGAAACCTCGGCAGTAGGTCTAAAATCCAAAATACAAGTCTTCTGCTGCATTATTGGTGTATAGTAAAAAAAACTGCTCGGTTTATTGCTGAAACCGATCGTTTAAAAAATATAGTACACAGTGCAAACATCCATCATTAGCTTTATTTGTTTGGTTCAATCATAGGAAAGTGGTATTGAAAGTAGCAATGACACAAATCACTGTGCTGGTGTAGACTGAAATATCTCAACATGCATTAGATGTATTAGCATACTTCAAATGGGCTGGAGGAAGTTTGTGAGACCGAAAAGGCCGAAGACAGAACAATGGGGAATGATGAAGTGACATCATCCCAGACTTATAACAGAATTTATATTGTTTTATGCAATAGTTAATGTTTTTGCATCTATGCCAGTCCATAGTGGGGCTCTTACTGCACTGTTTTTAATATGTATCATATTGTTTCTGTAATACTGGAGGCCTGTATATGCTACCATGGCTATACAGTAAGTGCTTAATATGTTGCATGATGCCAATTAAAAGTCCATTTAGGCATATTGCTGCAGAGTGAAACAGTTTTAGTATAGCTCTAAAAGGATTAAAGAGGTTTTCATTGAACAGCAGCAGCCCACAGCACTGCAGTCATGGACTCATCAGATAAAAGCCGGTGGAACTTCCAGCAGAGATCAATGAGTTGAGGCATTTATACTGAAAACACAAAACTCTACTGGTCTCAACAGGCTGACTGACTGACTGCAGCTCAGGTTGGAAAACAGGCAGTTTGGACAATGAGATGTCTGATCTTTCGCTTGTGTGGCTGGTGCATGTTCAACATGTCAGTGTATGTTGGTGTGAGTCTCTTTAGGCCTTAAGTCAGAACAGAAGCCAGAGAGAGGTACTCCGCTGCTGTTTGCTCTCCGAGACTTATGTAAAATGCAGGACTGTTCAGGCGGTTCACCAGTCTCTAACCCATGCTCTGCTCATTAAGGTCGAAGGCTGTTTATCGAAGGTAGGTACTGGTCCTCGAGGGCCACTGTCCTGCTTGTTTTCCAATTTTCCCTTCTGGTTACCTGAATCAGGTTTGTTCAGCCAATCTGAAGCCGCAAGTGAGGAAATGGTTGGAAAACAAGCAGGACAGTGGCTCTTTAGAACCAGGGTTGTGGTATGAAAACAGTTCTTACAGTTCTAGTTAATTGCAGCCCATAAATATGAGACCTTAGCTGGTATTCATTCTCATGCTGCTGTACTGCAGTGGTTTCCTCGTTATGATCACAACAACCTCTCACAAGAAGAATCCAGGTTACGTGTCCAGGTCTAGGAGAACAGCTGAAACTGGGACAAAAAGAGGGGTCCCCTCCACAAGTATTGGGACAGCAAGGCTAATTCATTTGTTTTTCCTGCACACTTACTGTAGATACTTGGGTTTACATATCTGACAAAGGTTCAAAATGTAACCTTTTATTTACACTTTGATTGACTATTGTACCGTTTTGTATTAGATTACCCAAAATTGTGTGAGCAAAAGTATTGAAATAGATAGTTTTAAAGTAAATGTAACTTGTAAATCCCTTGTTTGTTTGCCAAATGTTTGGTTTCCTCCTTTGATATGTGTTGTGGTTCTGATCTCTTACCTTTATGTGAAAAATAGGGAAGGAAAATGATTTTTCATCACAGGACTAACAAAGTCTCTTCATCATTATGAATGCAACCAACATTTCATGTAAGTCGCTGCTTTTTCAGTGTATTTTACAGCTGTTGGTTTAGTCCCAGGTCTGTTTGGCTCTTGTTGTTGATATGCTGACCTCACCGCTGTCCCAGAATAACTACCTGGGCAAGACCCCTGGAGCCACATTCTAATAAACAGCATGGGGATCTCTTGGACATAATGCATGCAAACCTCCTGTCTGTCTTTTCTCTCTCACACACACACTCTGTCTCTCTCTCTTTATAACAAGCTCAAATTTCCCTCATGCAGAAACTCCCTGTAGTGAAAAACAGCTTTGGACAGCAAACCTGAACGGCCACGGGCTGCAAGGACATGCTACTCAAAATTCGATGAAGCATTTATTAATAGACAGGGAGTTTGTCTATGTATGCACTATATGCCATGCCTATACATAAATTGCTTACAATTCTGGGAAGGTTGTAGGTATAACACAAATATATGATTACATGAAATAATAAATGGGATTTTGCTTTATGTAGCAAATTCCCGAGCTCTGGTAAAAATGCATTTCTTCTTCTCTTCATCTTTCCACCTCCCACACACACACACTCACACACACTTTAACACACACCTGAGTGGGGTGTCGTAGTGCCTCGGAGGCCCACTTAGTGGCTGTGTGGATTTGATGAGAAGGGCCTTTTGCTTTATTTAGTGAAGTGCTGCGTAATATGATTATGGTCAGCATGCGTCCTATTCTCTCTCACATTGGAGAACACACTGGGAGCTATTACCCGAGTCCCCAATGACCGAGCCCTACCTGGAAGAGACAACGAGAAAGGGACACCTTAAAAATCATAGAAAACTTTCACACAGTATAAATATTATAGCAGAGGTGTAATATTAAAGTATGTAGTACAGTATAAATTTGAATTTTGCAAATCATATGCGGTACATATTCTGTAATTTGACTGTAATGTGCAAAACACTTGAATAGGTCAGGTCTCCACTCAGGCATAGCTGATCATCTGTCATTGTCCCACAGAGGTCACATTTAATAGGATACAGGCAGTCAGCATACTCGGCGTCCACAGCCAATGAGGAGAGAGCATAACGCATTATACAAAAGCTACAAAGCTCAGCGGTTTGATATGTCATGATGCACACTAGTGTTCATATTTCACAGTAACAAACAAATTACACAGTCTGGTTTTACAAGTGTAAAACTTATCAAAGCACTCAGAGGTCTGGTGTAATGTAGATTACAAACATGGCATCTGCTCAACCATGGAAGAGTTGTAATTTACCGGGGAAACAGCGAGCGTCTTTGAAAGTTAACACAATTCATTCTGAGTGACTCTGAGCCAACAACATTTCCTCCACAAAAACACAGTTATTTTAATGATGAGATGAGATGATGGGAAATGTCAAGTAAAAAACATTTACTATAATAATCTGAAATTATTACACATTAAGAAATTTCATGCCACCTTCATGTTCTGGAGGAACTTTAGTTTCATATTTTGAATCTTTTCTCTCTATGAGTTGTTCTGCTCCAATTAAACAGTTTTCTTTGTAGAACAACTCCAAGGCAGCAAAACTTTAGTAGACATATTTAAAGTGTGTGTAAACTGATTGTTGACCTACTGTAGCAGTAAATATAGTAGTAGAGTATTGTGGGATCAGAACACTAAGTCCAGAAGAGCAGCGGTGGCCTGACTGCGGTTTCTCAACCTACAGACGCAGTGCAGGGACCTGTCACAGCCACCGATGAGAATGTCCATACTGCCCCCTTCTGATACTCATCTGCACAGCACCTTCTGTGTACACTGCAATAAGAAATCCTCCTGTTGTTTTAAGAATTAAAAAGCTAACTAGTTAGTGACTAACCCTACTAAACCCTACCCTAAACATCAATTAATTGTCACACAATAATGATTTCACCATTATTGTCTAACAACATGCAAAATCTTTTAGAAACAAAAATAATAAACGATTCATAAAACACTAAAGCAAGTGTGAAGCATTTTCTATGCATCACTACTAACTCAGGTTCAAAGGACAATACTAACAAAAATAAAATGATATTTAATATGTACTCTCCCATCTGCCTCTAAGTGCTGTAATGTGATGTGGCTCAGGTAGTTTTCTAGTGTAAATTTACAAATTAGTTTCTGCATCTAGAGACAATATATATTATAATGTTGGAATCTGAAGTATGATGTGTTGTGTGCTCTCTATATGAGCAGCAAACGTTCCTTCAGGTCTCAGAGGAAGTTAATCATCACACTGTGATGAGCAAACTGAATCTGGTGGTCACCTGATGTTGATCAATTTTTTTTGTTTTTGTTGTTTTTGTGTTTCATCAATGGAAGCTGCAAATTTTGAAGCCAAATGTTTCCATTAAATTGACTTTGTCAACATTTGTGTGCTTAGGTGATAGGAGAGGCCAACAGTCAGCAGAATTAGCCAGGTAAAGCTGATGCAGGTGATAGCTATTGTGTAACCTCAGCTAATGATTAGAGGGTGGCACTACGAGCAGGCTTAAATCCTCCACACTCACTAATTAACCATTTGTAAACACATATACTTTAGTCAAAATGTATTTCTCAGTGCTTATTCTTTCTTTCTCACTCAATTTCTATTCTTTATACTTGTGACATGTTATTTTTTTTAACCATTTTCAATTTGTTGTTTTGCAGATTTTTCAAGCATCATGCTTAATAATGAATACTAAAATGTCACAGACATAGTACGTTCCACTTTTGGATGAGTGCAGTGGTAATTAATGAATGTTGTAGCATCCTCGTGCCTCAGCTCAGCAGATTGTGTGAGACTATAACCTGTAACTACAGCTGTTCAGCTCTAACAAAGGCCAAATGGTTTAAATGTGTTTGTGTGCAGTGGGTGTGCAGTGGGTGTGCTGTGTGTGCGTGTCCTATCTCAAGGTCACTCGGGCTATTGCAGGTATTTCCCAGTTCACTATCGGTTTAGTTTGTTTGTACATACAAAGGACATTTCAGCATTGTGAGAATATTTTGACGTTTCCTGATAATTTCAAAGGGGCTGTTTGAGGATTACGAATTAGAGTTAAGGGAAAGGTTGGATTTGAGCATTATTAGTGGCGGTTGGGGTAAAGGTAAGGTTAAGAGATGAAAGTATGTTCACAACTATACAGGGACACTTGCATGTGTAAGTAAATGCAATGTAATTTGATGCATGTTGTTGAATATGTGCACTGTGTATACAAGAACACTAAATATAACTAAATGCATTGGATTGTGTAGTTTTTTTTTTTTTTTACATTCTCTCTTTTAAAATTTAACATTTTAACATTCTCTCTGACTAATTAGGAGGTACCATTAGAGGCCTATAGGTTCAGGGAGGAAGAGAAATCCCAAGATTCTCAGAAACCGAGATGAAATAAAACAGCTGAGTATAATATAAACCTGTAAGATTGCTAAATTACTTGGGAATATAGAATAAGGGGGAAAGCACTGATCCAGAGGCCCTTCACCCTTCATGTCATTAAAAATCATATTGACATTCATGTTCATAAACATGTTACATGGCCTGTAGCTTCAAATTCAAAGTTAAAATTTGACTTGATTACAACAAAAGCAACATTTAAATCCAATATTTCCACTGAGTGCACATGTCACTGACATTACCTGTGCACGGGAGGAGAGTGGGTTGGCACAGTGTGTTGAAATGGTGGATGTACTGTAAATGCTGGTTTCACCACAGGCAAATATTTTATCCTTCAGGGCAGAAAGCAGGGTTTCATGAACTCATGTGAGAAAGAACCACAAACCACTGCTGGGAAACCTGGGCTCATATTTGGACTCTTTTCCTCAGGTTTGCATAAGCACAACTGGGGAAGTAGCCAATTACCCATCCCTATTAGTTTGTCTGCAAAGATCTAAGTGAGCATTTGTTTCTCTAACTGAATCAAATCTATTTGAAATGTTTTCCACTAATTCAGGGTTTTAAAACCAGACTAAATTATCCAAAATGGGAGGCATAAGGAGGGAGTATAACAGTAGAGATTGTTGAAACTAGAAATGGAAAAGAGAGCCAGGTAAAGTGCTTACCTGAGCATTCCAACAGCTTCTAGTAGGCAGGGAGACAGACAAATGTGTGGAGTGGCATTTACTCAAGATAAGAACAGGTCTGATACCAACACCCCAGACATGAAGTCCTGCCTCTCTGTTTGTCTGTAAGGCACTTGAGGCCGTGCAGGTGTGGGGCTGTGCTTTCATGCTGGTTCAACACAGCAGCCTGTGTTAAGTGAATGTTGTTTTGGTTGTACTGACGCTGCAGAAGATATTAGGCATTCAAACAGGCTCAGATCAGTATTTTCTACCTGTGGATGGTGCAGCAGTAACTTCTTGAGGCCTTGATTAGACAAGGTGCATTAAAAACTCAGCCCTGCTGCAGTGATTTATTGCAAGGATGCTGCGTGTTACACATTTTGCAGATTAGTGGATTGAGTTTAGAATTACTTTTTCTCTCTGGTCACACAGTGATTTATATTTATTTTATGTTTTAAGTCTTGTCACGTTGCTTGGTTAAGTCATTGTCGAAACACTGGGAAAAGTGGACCGGTGGACTCTGATGTAAAGTCCATCCAACACGGCGCTACTACTTCCTGTAGGTGACAGTCACTGTCAGTATACACCCTCAGTATTAACGGTTGGTGGCTACAGCTTTAAGATGTAATCATCTGTTTTTGATATATTTGTGATCAGACATTCAGCTTTAGAATTCTTTTTTTTTTTTCATGTTTATTTTAGAACATTTTAGCAAAATAATGTGACTGTACGTTTTTCTGAACACTGTGATAATTAGGGGTCCATTTGGAAAAGTGTCTACAGAAGAGGAGTTACAGTGTCATTCATAAACTTACAGGAAAGCCTGAGTGCAAATCATTTCATCAACTACATAGTCAAGTTAAGCTTTCACTCAATAGTCATAAAGTCATGAAACAGATTCTGTAATGTCAGTTATGCAACATTAATTATCTAAATGTGAGCCACGACAAGCTACTGGTCCTACCAGGCCGACTGAACAGGCAAATGTGTTTTACTGCTAATGAACTTCAACCCAATAGGACAACAGTAAATGATAAAACAGCAGCTCCAATAAAGAACAAATGGACTGAGTAATGACAGTTCTGCAGCGATATCTACTTTACATGTGTAATGGAAAAGAAGTTGTTCTTTAATCTTTCAAAAGTGACATAATCTGACCTTAATTTACAAAAATCTGTTCTCCTCAACTTCTAAAGGTCACTTTTTCCCACCAAACCTATTTGTTTCATCTATAAGTAAAGTTATAACAGCATTGTCAGTGAGGGATCACATGCTCAACTGTGCATAAGCATAAATCAATAACCCTTCCCTCCGGCACACACAAACACGCATTATCACCACTCTGTGCATCTTTAGCTCGTCTCCTGTACTGTTTGAGAAACTAAAGAGAGACAGAACAGAGAGCATTCAGGATTTCTTAATGCCACTTTGAATGAGTAATTCTAGAGACCTGCAGTTCTAATGCTGAGCATAAAAACCATTGCAGACGCATGCAGATAGCAACATTAGCGGCAAAACACAAACACATATGCACCCGAGCCCTGAAGAGCACCCATGGGTCTCTGCACTCATACGCACACACACATACAACCTCCTCCCACTGCCAGTGCTGCGTGTTTGCCAGCAGCCAGTGTGACAGCTGGTCGCGAGGCTCCTTGTTGTGAGATTGAGCCACGGGTAAATGATCTGTGTAAACTGGCCTTTTTATGGGACTGTGGGGGAAGATGTTTCATACGCTATTTAACTTGTCATCATTGTTTGGTCAAAAAATGTCTCAGTCTGTAGGAGATTAGGTAGAGTGGTGATGAAGTAACAGCGATTCAGCATTTCAAGGTACCACAGGGCTCAGCCGAGAAAGAGAACAAGGTAAGAGCAGAATCACACAGTATTCATCAAGTGATGAACGCACATGGGAAATTTCAGCAACTTTTATATGAGTTTCATATGAGGCTACACAGTCCAGCTCACTGTGAGCTTGTTTCCCCCTGATGTCCAGTCAAGTTTATTTGTAAAGAAATGAAATATATACTTTAAAAAAGAGCTCCTGTAACCAAGGACCAAACCACGTGACAAAATTCATACAGTGTAAGAAATGTAAGGGACAAATTCTCCACAAATACTACTGCTGTTGTGATTCATGTCTACAAATCAGTCAGAATACAACATGAAATATTCATGCAGAATACTGTATTGCAAATTACTTTATTATGAAAATGTAAATTAGATCAAGCACAATCCATTCGTGTTACAGCATACAGTGGCAAGAAAAAGCATGTGAACCTTTCAAATGAACAAATGATGTCCCCAAAATAATAACACAAGTAAATCTGATCTTTTATGTCTTTATTGAGAACAAACATGAAAAACTCATAGTGATATTGGAAAAAGTATGTGAACGCCCCCAACCTTTGCAGCATCAAACTCAACCAGGCCCTTCCTGGATTTAACCTGCACATGATGATGTTTCCTCCACCATACTTTATGATAGGGATGATGTTTTCATGATGATATTCAGTGACCTTTTTACACCAGACGTAGTGCTGTGAGCTCTTTCCAAATAGTTCAAAAGATTGTAGTCTTTAAAATCACTTTGTATCCAGGTATGCTAACACCTGACTCTAATTAGCTTTTAGCACTATGAGGCTTTTATGGTTGTTCTCAATAAAGACATAAAAGATGAGATTTCTTTATATTAGGCACATTATATTTGTTAATACTCTTGACTTAGATAAAGATCAGATCATGTTTTATGACAAATAAGGTTCACATACTTTTTCTTGCCATTCTACATATCTATCTATTATTGTATCTAAAACTACTCAAGGTTGTACTCCACTACATTTATTTGATAGCCATAATTAGCACTTACTGCTAAATCAATACTAATTGACTAACAAATCATTACACATGGTGACTGTGAAGATGTGGTATGTGGGTCGTGATCTAAAATGTGGAGGTCTGTACAGCTTAGGAGAACTGATTTCTCAATAAGTCAACTCTGTTTTGAATTCTGATGTTAAACATAATTATGTACTAACAAACAACCAGTGACCATCAGTCACCTGCAGATACAGTTCATCAAACTTAAATGTTCGTCCTGTTTCATATGAACTATCTAGTGGGAAATACACATTAATAATTTACTTTTTTACGGAGCTGTTCTTTGTGTTTGACTAATATAAACATGCTAACAAGCTAAACTGAAACTGAATTTTATGATGGATAACACACGATGCCATGAATCTTTACATATGTTCAGCCAACCTGATGCACGATGTGAGTTTGATTTAAGTGCCTTACACACAGGACCTTAAATGACCGTAGTCTTGTTCAAACTACATCAGAAGTTGTCAAATATATACATATACAACAATTAAACAGATGGTTGAAGTGGTGCGAGCTATTGATATGTTAATATGAATAACCCATCATAAGACGTGCCATGCATAGAATATACTAATATAACTCAATTTACCATACTATACCGTACATTCAGAAGATGCCATTATTGTATTCTTTAAGTATATATTGTGTTGGCCCTTCTGTCCTGCTACCTAAACCGAGCAGTAGCAGCAGCACCAGCAGCCCAGATAGGGCCTGACAGGCTGAAATGAAACACACAGATAGGAAAGTGGCAGCCAGGCAGACAGGAGCCAGTCTCTCATGGGCGCTGGAGATTAGACTGACTCCTACTTCACATTCCCCAGCGAGCCAGAGCACCAGGGGCATGTTCCAGCCCTCTAAATCCTTTCTTCTCCTCTATCTGCTGTATGTGTACACAGACATGTTTCTGGTAGAAGTCTATTAAGACTGCGTTGGAAGAGTAGGGGTGAATGTTCACATTTTTGAGATGATCTGACCACAGCACAGACCAGCAGAGAGAGCGGAGAAGAGGTGAAGCTCTCACCCACCCTGCATGGCTCCATCAGGCTGCGCTTGTCTGTTGGGGGTCTGGGAAAGGAAAACGATGATTTATTTGAGAGAAAGACATCCATCACTGGGAAACACAATTACAGACCAATTTTGTTAATTATGAGTTATCAGCTATTTGACGTGAACACACTAAAAAGGGCGTTTATCTCATGACATAAACCACTTGTAATAGAATTACTATTAAAAATATTATTTTTGAACATAGAGTCAAACCAATTTTAAGTGTAATACAACAAAAGCAACTTTCTGAGGTTTGACACACAATGAGAACCTGGGAAATGAAGACAAATGTTGAAAGAAACACGTGTTTTTAACGATTTTAATGTACTTTTCTAAGCTTTTATTGCTCCTCAGAAATTCCATTGTCTTTGTTTTCTACTCTAATGGTAGACCAACAATTCTGGCCGTGTGGTGATTACTTTTATGACTGATACAGTACCATCAATCAATATCAATCATCTTAACATTGGGGTTAATATATTTAGTTACCAAAATAAACATAACTCATGCAGTAGAGGATATTCAAAGTCAAAGTTGTCTGCCATACTGTACACACATTGTCATAAGGTGTCTTTAATTACCAGAGAGGTAAAGTCCTCTGGTTCCTGACTTCATATCTTGTCTCCAAACACACTCAAATATAGCAGAGCAGATGGGTTGTTACCATACATCACTGTCTGCTGTCTGTTCAGACGAGAGAAACAACCTCCAACCAACACTTACGTCCTTTCTCAGAAAACATGATTTAAACGTGCTCTCTTCGTATGGAACCACAGTCGTCTGCCATCAAGCTAAGAGGCAAAATGCAGCTCAGACCTGCGTCCTGCTGAGCCGAAATCAGCTGTGCTGATAGCCGCTATCTGAGATTTACTCCTGTCCGAGTGTCAGCTCCTCTGTTAACTTTCTTCTACACCATCTCCAGTTGTATCAGAGCTATTCCAGCATTCGCTAACTGCTCGTTATGGTTTGAGGTTGGTTTGAGTTGATAAAGCTTTCTCCGTGATGAATGAGGACTGGGATGATCTTATCTGGAGGGATCATAGCATCAATTTGCACCACTGACAAGAAATTAGAGGAAAAGCCTCTAAAACAAGACTGACAGCCTGCACACAAACGCAGAGCTTTAGCTTGTTCTCTCATAGACAACAAATACCTTTGGAAAATTCCTAACTTATCTTGCAGGCATGTGTATGTAAAATGAACACAGAGGTTAAAATGCCATTCCAGTCAGAAGAATGCAGCCGTAAAGGACAATGGCGTCACATTAGAGGGTGATCAAAGTTAAAAGGCATTTCTATCCACAGACAATGCCTCCCGGGTGTATTGCCCTATCAGTCAGTCCACAGAAACATTACCAAAAACTGACATAAACAGCAGATATGCAGCCTGCAAAGGGAATGCACCGCAATTGCGGACCCAAGTTTTTATTGACATAACCACAGACTGACCGGGGGGAGCTGTAATAGTGCCACGGGGCCCCCGACACACAGCCCTGTGGAGCACCGTGATGGACTGTGCAAATGAGGCTGTGGTGGAGCGGGCCCTCACCAATCACCTCATTCATAAGGTCGCTATCTGACTCCTGTACTGAGAGACGAGAATTACTCCATGTGCTAAACCATATCGGTGGACTTTTTCTCAAAGGTGAAAGATTGGGGTTACAGCATGTGGTGCACACAGAGTTTACGTTTGGGGAAAATATGCAAAATGTAAAAAAATCATTTGAAATCTCTTGTATCCTTAATTAGGATCAGTGTATATGAGGACAAAAATATATGTTACACTTAATTATTTCAGTTTTACGTCTTCACTTTTATTCCATATTTTCATTATAAATCTATTTGGATATCACATGTTATATGTGGGCAGTATGTTGTCATGGTAACATGTATATTAATGCAAACAATATATAAAAATATACTCAGCAATTAGCAAATACTACTGAAGTATGTATAGATTATACTGTATGTGTGTTTAATAGCTCAGCATCATGACCTGCCATCATTTTGTTGTGTTGGCAGTTAGAGCGATCACACTCAGAGGTAGATAATTAATCAACCTTCAGGGAGGAATTACTTGCTATCTAATGATACTATTTGCATTTAATAAAAATCAAAAACATGTTATTGTAAAAATGTTATTTTAAGCTAAATAAATAATATTCTACGAGGCTACATAGGGAGATGCAAGGTAGTGGCTCAGCATCTGCCCCCTTTGACCAGACAACAGGAATGAGATCAGTCTGTTGTTGGAGCTGCTGATAACAGAGAAGATGTCTGTCTCTTAAAACTAGACTGAGCTCGTTGAGTTATATGGGTTTAAGTGAGGTGTCACCGCAGAAACGGCAGCTGGGCCTATACTGCAGACACAAATTCACCCAGTGCCACAAAATCATTTACTGACTCAAACAAACATTCACTGGTTGGTTTAAACCTGTTTAAGTTTATTTCTTCAATTATTAATTTCACACAACTGTACAGAAAATATATGTAGAAAGTTTTTGTTTCATTTGTCTCTTAGCTTTATGACCATTTGTGATGCTTCTGTACTTTTTTGCATCTTTGACCATTTCCTATTATTCATTCTTAGTCGCCTGTCTGCCACAACATTAAAACCACCTACACCAAAATTAAGTCATTGGATAATTTAGTCATTGAGGTGCCACACACACCAGCTGTAAATGTATTATACTTACTAATCATAGTGATCATTTGGAACATTCAGCAGTTATCATTTAGCAGTTTGAGATTGAGGAAATTCTTTCTTGTCAGGAGTGACCGCTCACATAAACTAGAGCCAGAGGACGTTTAACTAGGTTTAGATTTTTTTAATTATATCACACATTTTTCTGTTTTATGTCAACTGTATCATCGAATAAACTTCAGGAACACATTGATAAATAGCTTTATTTAAATTAAATGTGATTTAATCAACACACCTACAAGATAATAATTATAGTTACCATTCTGTGAGAAAGATGATAACATTAGAAGATAAATAATGAGACGCTGGCAGCAACATATCATGATGGTTTAGATGTTAAAAGTCTATGGTATCACTGGAGAAGCTTATTTCCTTTAATATTTTCTGTAGTGAGTCGTGTAATTATAATATAATTTTATCTCCTTTAGCAGGAATGCTTGTGTGAGATTATGTGAAGACTGTACTGTTCACATTATTTAATCCAAACCATAAAAGAAAACAGAGAATAAAAACCAATGAGTCGGCAGTGAAAACATTTCTTACTAATTTAATCACAAAATAAGGGAACATAACAGGGGACACATGATGATCTCCTCACATCACCTGTACATTTGGATAATTATCTTACTTAGAGAAGAATAAAACATTCACTCTTTCTTTACTGGGACAGAGATTTTCCTGATCCTCAAGTCCTAATAAATATTAAACAATATTTTTACATCAGGTTTAACTGAAATATATGATGCTGCATTTTCATTTGTTCATTCAAATAAAGAAAACGTAAATAAGCTTAATAAACACATTAAATCGTTAAATCATGGAAATTTACATGGAAACTTTACACATAGTTAATTTATGTAAATGTCAACGTTTTAAACATGATTGATTATTGAGTGCAGAAACTAAATAAATGCTAATTAATTAGCTTTAGAGGAGGTGGAGTTGTTACCTGCTCAGTTTGGGCACAACAGTGGATTCTGTCTAACTCTCAATAATAATGTTTATGTCCTGAAATATTTCCACATCCCTTAAATATGTCGTATGTAAAGCACTTTGAATTTCCCTGATGCTTGATGTTAGTCATTATTATTTTTATGGTTGTGTATCGTTGTGGGTGAATACGTTGTTGATCAGAGCAGTGGTTTAAAGATGTCCCATGTGACTGGAAGGCTGTAAAATAACTAAAAATAAAAAGGACATGTGTGTATGTAGAATGTATGTATGTACAACAATAATCAGATAATCAGACAAACTTCCCAAAGCATTTCAGGTACCGCTAAACCCATCTGGGCATTTTGCAGCAGGTTTGCAGCGATTTTTACATTTCTACGTGTTTATTCTTGTCACCAACTCCTGTTTCTGTCTCTATTCAGTGTTAAACCATCGCGCTGATTCCTATCACCAAGGTCACTAATCAAATGGAGGAGAGTCACATGTGTTTTGTGTACGGAAGAGACTTCAGAGTCGGTGCTGAGGACTGTCCTGATGCCTCCTGCGACTCCTGCTGCTGCTGCACAGTGATGTGAATCATCCTGCTCAGCATTTACACATATGTCATGATTTAATCAGAAAATTGCAGCAACTTGAGATTTTCCCAAACTTTCTGACCCGGTTCTAAACAGTGGAACAAGCTTCGTTATTGCGCAGCTGCTTAAGATCACTTAAAGTTTGTTAAATTCTGATTCTGATTATTTAAATTACATAGTTTTACATCTAATAATGTAATTAAAAAGCTCAACTAAACATGAAATTATAATTACTGACTTAAATGTTGCACTGCACTTGAAATGTGCTCTATCTGGAGAAGAGATCCCATTCCCTCTGGAAGGTGACGAAATTTCAATTATGATTAGAAAAGAAGCTCAAGATAAGATTTTATCTTAATGACACAGGAGTTACCTGTGCTGTGATAAATATTCTTGTTATTTGAGGAGATAAATATCTCAACAGGCCAACGTGATCCTGTGGAGTTTTACGTTCATTCGCACTCGTAGTTGAACCAAGAGTAAAATAAAACACAATAAAATACAATAAAAATCTCTGCTTCAAATCTCACTCTGTATTTATATATTTAAGTATCGTATTTTACTGTACACTCACGAGGCCTGCGCCGTGGAACCGGCCACGCCATGTTGTTATAGTTAAATAGGAATATTAAATAAATATCTGTACTGTTAGATATGTGGTGCGAAGTCGTTTCACAATTCGACATCAAGTGTCGGGTCATTAGAAGAAGAAGGAAGCAGACAGACAGACTCCACTGAGGTGGACGGATGTGGAAAACCAAAGGAAGGATTAATGAATGGACTGGAGACAGTGTCAGTCCTTAATGTTATTAGTCGGTCAAAGAATCACCTGAACGCGTTTCTGAACAAAAGATCAATCAAAGCAGAGT
Source organism: Anabas testudineus (assembly GCF_900324465.2). Classification (NCBI taxonomy): domain Eukaryota; kingdom Metazoa; phylum Chordata; class Actinopteri; order Anabantiformes; family Anabantidae; genus Anabas; species Anabas testudineus. Next base: position 3,882,452 of record NC_046616.1, on the reverse strand, counting down.
CAGAGAGAAACTGAACCCAGTGTCGAGATGATTACCTCACATTAAGACGTCACGAGATTATTTTTCATCACGTCTCTTTCACCTATTTTAATCGAAAATAAGGTGCTGGGTTCAAATTGTGGCAAATTAAATTTATAATGTACGAATATAATGTTCTATCAGGTCTATTCATTTTACTGTTTTTATTTCTTATATAAAAATAAAATTCATTTACACATTTTCTGGATTTTAAAATGATCTGAGTCTTAAATCTTCTTGATTTCGTAAGCATGTACAAAAATGTAAAAGCTTTAGTCATACTTCAAAATCAAAAATACTGCAGTCGGCGTATAAATATAAAGTATACTGAAGTATATTTAAGTATATTTAAGTTGCTTCACTTTGTGTTTACGCACGGCGCTGATCATCGGCACAAAGTGATTTGAGATTTTTCTGTGAGTCTGTGAACAATCAAAGTCTTGGCTGTGGAATCACAACTCATATTTTATATTTTATGTGTTATTTAATACATTTTCTGATCTTATAATGTCGTCATATCTTGAATCCTTCCTTTGCTCAGACCGGGACATATTATTGTTACACGGGTTAGTTATTTGTCGTATTTCTTATCGGATTCATGGTTTTATATAGATCATCATATCACATTTATCTCGCTATAAAAACTCCTAGTAAGTTTTATTTCCAATACATTTACTGCAGTTTGTACTTTTCTACCCCAGCACCACTGATTTTGTGGTTTCTGTATTAAATCCACACTTGTTCATCATCATTCTGCAGATTTAAAGAGTCCTGAGAGGAACACACACACTAAAGTACTAATTCCTGCATTATATGGACATCATAAATTAATATTGTGTATAATTAAAGCTGTAGCCTAAAGAAAAAGTTCCCTTAATTAGAACAATAAAAACAATAAAAACATTTAACAAAAGTGACATTTGATTTATTGTAGATTTGAATTTGACACCTGTGGCTTTTAAGGAAACTAACTTTACACCCAGCTAAAGATGAATACAGGTGCAAACTTCTACCTTTGCACCCCTCAACCCTCAGCTCTGGGCCTCTCCTCCCCTCTCCGGCACCCAGAGCACCTCCTTCCCACTCTGCCTACCGCCCTCCCTCCCTCCTTCCCTCTCTCCCCACCTAGGCCTACCTCGGAGCAGCGGGCTGCGTCACGTGTTTTTCTCCCGTACAAATTTTCCAGTAGGGCAGCGAATAGGAGCACACCCATATCAGCAATTATCAGCGACAGTTACTATCTCCAGATATACCGGCAGGAAGAGAACCGCTGCAGTCGTCCTGGACCAAAAAACAACTTTGGTTTCATTTATCTCCGATCGCTGTGCGCAACTTTTACGCCTTAAAGCAACAGATATTTGGAGAGTGTCCGCTGCGCTGCCTCGTCCGTCTCGATCTGTGTGGAGTGACAAGGTTTGCTCGCTGCGCTTCTCTGCTGAGCTTTAGAAGCCTAGAGGACCGGACTGCTTTATCACCCGTCCGCCTTATCTGGTGAGATAATACACTGAGAGCCCTTGGAAAGAAATGCTGTTCCTCAAATGCAGTGAGCGCTATTATCAACGTTTTATGTGATTTGACTTACTATTGATAGAAAATATATGCATGGCAGATACGGAACGGAGCTCGCTATCTGCTGTGTTGTTTGATTTGGTTTCCGTTATGGTTATGATTTAATGAGGGAGCGCAGAGCTGCAGGATATCTAGGGTCGCTGATAGTCGCCTCTATCTGCGTGGACAGATATCAACGACCGTTAATGTCATTTTAATCCATTTCATGTCAATCTGTATGATACTGGTAAAATATGGATGATGATACTGAGTTATTGTTTTACCTCTTTGGGTATTTTATAATATCTGGTTGAACCAACGCTGGTTTAGTTCTTGTAGTTACGCGGGTTTGGTAAAATAACTCTTTTATGACATCTTTGAAATTTGTTGCCATGTTTGAAAGTATTTTCTTTATTAAAATATCTTAAATGTTTTTTTTTTCTGCAGGACAGGAATCTCCACCATTTTTAAGTCATAGAAGTGACATAACACAGGATAAGGTGGAAGAGCCTTTACGCGGGGACAGTATCAGCTCCACAGGACTGAGTCCAGCCTAAGAATCAGAACCACTGTAGTTTCCATTTTACAAACAGGACATAAAAGTTGGGAAGATGTATCAAAGCCTGGCCTTGTCCTCCAACCAGTCCCCTTACACGCATGACACTGGGAATTACATCCACCCCTCTGCCAGCTCTCCGGTTTACGTCCCCACCACTAGAGTCCCAGCCATGCTGCCCACCTTGTCCTACCTGCAGACCTGCGACTCCCCCCACCAGTCCCACGGCCTAGGTGGGCACCACGGCTGGCCCCAGACCGGCACGGACGGCTCGAGCTTCACCCCCAGCAGCCCCCACCCTCCACACGGCTTCTCCTACTCGCACAGTCCACCGGTCAGCAGCAACACCGGCCGGGACGCGGCCTATCAGAGCCCGCTGGTTCTGGGAAACGGCGCTCGGGCGGATCAGTATGGAGGAGCTCTGGTGCGCTCCGTCGGAGGCTCCTACTCCAGTCCCTACGCCTACATGAGCCCGGAGATGGCAACGTCCTCCTGGACGCCAGGACCCTTCGAGAGCGGAGTGATCAGTCTGCAGGGACGACAGGGAGGTCTCTCTGGAAGAAGATCTAGTCTGGGTAAGCGTAGGCCCCAAACCTGCTTATTTAAAAAAATAAGTTTAGCATTTTATTGACCACTGAAAATATAATTTTTCTCATAGATAGAGTGATAAAAATATCAGCATCAGTGGAGGGGTTCATATTTAAATCCAGTCATTAATTAGAATTAAGTTTTCATCTGTGGTCTCATTTAATAAAGTCCAACGTGCCCTTATTCACCTCTCCAGGCCTTTTCCTCCAAATACTATAAATCACACACTGATAACGACTTTACCATCACACGGTGTTGAATTTTAATTTAAGCTTCCAAATCATTTCACTGTAATGAATTAGTCATGTTGTGTGTTTCTATTTTCTTCCCCACTCACTCTCCTGTTTTTTGAGGTTCAGTTCATGATGGGCTGGAGAGGCTGTGGTTGTTATTTACTGCAGGAGGTGATAAAGAGAAATGACTGTGTCAACGGGTCGAGAGGGCAAGATTCAATCAAAGTCTCCTGAACAATCCCTCATTAGATTCAGACAATACACATTCTTCCGAAGAGAGAGTCGCTTAAAACAATCAATTAAAATGTTAATTTAATCCGTCAGCAACAGTCCAGTGTTTTGATGACAGGTTTCAATACACACGGAGACAAAAACGCACGGGATAAAGCCGCTGGCCGAACAATTGGAGCAGTTATCACCTTGATCAGACAGTCAGGGCCTGAAACGTCCCCAAACCTGGAGCGGTTATTAAGAAAGTGAGGAGCGTTTGAAGTTGGTGATTCAGTCACAGAGCTGATGATTTAAGACTCCTGTTCACTGTTTGTGTTTGATGTTTTAGTCTTTAGACTGTTTCACACCTTCACAAATGAATTCAATCGAGGGTTCACGTTGATTTAATTAAGGATGAGTTCATCCTAAAGCCTTGTATGAGTCGTAGATAGGACGTGTTTAACGGTGAGATTACGTCACTTTATTAGATTACCGTGTTCATTTGTTATGGTATGATGTCACTGTGGTACTGCAACTTCAGAAATACTCCTTTCATGTCCTCTCACTGCTATTTTCATCCTTATGACAGTCCTCCTCATATGATTTAATTATATGCGTAAAACACAGTAGATTAATACAGTTAATATATTTCTATGAGATTTAAAATGATCTTAACACGAGTCTTTTTTTTTAATTATGCCCAAGCGCAGTCTGGCTCATTCCATGTTTTGTGATGTATGTCGTTTATCTTTAACAACAAGAATCACAAGTTCAAAGAAAGACAGGCAGCTCCAGGACAGGACTTATCGTGGCCAACGGGGTCTCTCTCGGTCTCTGTCTCCGTCTCTAAACTGGGGGGATTAGGAATTTGGGCAATTAATGCCAGGAGTCCGTCGTGTGTCAGAGCTGTGATGGATGGAGGGGACCCCTGGATGCTTCAGGCTGATAACTCACCGTCCCGCCCCTCTCTAAACACTGTGTCTCCCCACTGATTCATTCTGGGGGTCGATCTGTCCTCATCACAGGGAATGCAGAGGGTCTGAATTCCTGCGCTGGCTATTTGTCACGCATTGGCTCGTAACCAGAACTCCAGAAGCACCCACGCCCATTTACTTTTAGACTTTAATGTAGTTTATCCAGATTTTATTTTTGACAGAAAAATAAAACACGTTTGATTAACTTGTGATTATTTAAAATATTCCCACTAAATGTAGCTGATGCTAGAAATGAAACGAGCAGCCTCCACTACTACTGCACATTATCTGTGAGCTGGTGATGATTAAAATGCTCTGTATTAAAGGTGGATTTAATGTAATATAGGGTTTTGTCTTTCCTTTGATGCTCAGACCTGATGGACGACATGCAGACTGAGGGCAGAGAGTGCGTCAACTGCGGCTCCGTGTCCACGCCGCTGTGGCGCCGGGACGGCACCGGACACTACCTGTGCAACGCCTGCGGCCTCTACCACAAGATGAACGGCATCAACAGGCCGCTCATCAAACCACAGAAACGACTGGTAAGACCTACAGAGACTCTGGAAATACGGGAACATTTAATCCAGTACAAGTTTTATAATACTTTATATTATTTATTCTATTTAACAATATTACAAGTGGCCCCATTCCAACCAGCTGCTACATTAAAATAGTGCTTAGAATATAATATATAATATATAATAGAGACAGTCTACACTTAAACAGTATATTTACATAACCCAGTATTTACACTCTGGTATTTTTATTTTCACTTGAGTAAACAATGCTTGGTGATTCACAAACATTAAAGAATTTTAAGGTGATAATTAAAGACTTTAGTTTAACAGAAATATCCAACTGTAACAAAGAATATTAGATGTAATTTCGTGGCACTTCACTTAATTTAAAACATTTTTAATTTGTTCTTTTTATTACTTCATGAATATCGCATTGTTTTACTTTGAATTTAGGACAAGTATATTTACAGTGTAAGGTGCTGAATTTAGAGTAAAACATCAGAATTCTTCGAACCATCATATACAAGCTCACTTAATTAATGATACAGAACTCTATATGTGTGCAATATGTGTTACCATTCAGGTTAATCAGGTAAAAGCAGGTAACAACATGGAGTAGCTGCAGTTAGAGAGAAAATTTAAAAGACTTTGTGTGTTTGCCATCAAGGCTTCACAGCTGTATATTTCCCACAAACCTGCCTCTACAGAGCAGCTGTGGCTGAGCTGCCCAACTATCTCCTTCCACAACTGGGCTTTTTTCTGTGTTTTTTTATTTGTCCTGCAGCGACCTTGCCCTTGGACGAGCCGTTTTTAGACGGGGCTCTGTGGCTCTCTGTCTCTCTGCTGCTGCATGGTGCTTAGGCTTCACACTTGTTGTGCAAAACCAAGCTGAGATTCACACTGTGGTGTGAGAAAGAGAAAAGTTGGTGTTGCCTTCACAGGTTGTCCAACTAATGAGTTATTAGAATGTTTTCATGTGACTATTCATCATTGTTATACCAAACATATACTACATCCTGCAATTCATTCTAAAAGTTGAAGGAATGGTGCAGCTCCCATTTCTCAACCTGTAATTCTGGGGCACAGATGTGTTGTGAGACTATTTCTGACGGCACTGAGATTTGTCATTTGGATTGCACGCAACAGTTTTCCATTCAAATGTCAACCTTTTCTCCCCCTGCAGCAGACCACATCCCGCCGCGCCGGCCTGTGCTGCACCAACTGCCACACCAGCACCACCACACTGTGGAGGCGCAATGCAGAGGGAGAACCTGTGTGCAACGCCTGTGGCCTCTACATGAAGCTGCATGGGGTAGGTGCCGTGGAGCCTTATGCACTGACTTTGATATTTTTTATCAGATCTGTTTCACCTTTACTTCTCCTCTTCAATCTTCTGATGTCCTTCCTAACCGTGTAAACTGAGCCGAAAACAACTTCCCTAGCAAACCTCTGCCAAAGTGGAGAGCAGTTCATTATTTGTGCTTTGTAAAACTTCTCCAAGGGCACTGTGGTTATTGTTATCAGAGCAGGAGTGTGGGAGGGGAGCTTGTGTGGGTTGTCATGACACTGTGGCCTCTGCTGTATCAGGGATTGGGAGGTACAGTCAACTAATGTGTGTTTCTCTACTCCCTACAGGTGCCCAGACCTCTGGCAATGAAGAAAGAAAGCATTCAGACAAGGAAGCGCAAACCCAAGATGCCCAAGAATAAAACATCCACAGGTAGGGCAAGCAGGGGGAGAACAGGACATAGACGACTAAATCTGTAATTACTATTAGAGTCTCTGAGATTTACCACAAATCTGATGCCATGGGTGTTGTAAACATTTCAAATGATGTAAGTAATTATAGGTTAACATGTTCATAAATCAGAAACAGCACAAATCATTGTGCCAACTCCTTAAATATATCATCATTATAGGCTAGCAGCTATTTTTCAGTCATAACTCTGCCTGTTGATTCTTTAGGAGGATCCACCACCTCTGACACCAGCTCCCCAACCTCCCTCTCCGTCTCAGAACACGCCTCCACCATTAAGAGTGAACCCAGTATGGCTGCTTCACCTTACGCTGGAAAGACAGTCACAGCCGCCTCTCAGGTAAAATAGATTTCCATTGAATTCCATTAAAACAAACTTTGAACAGGTGATTGTGTGTTCACACCAAACGGTGCTGCAACAAAGAGCATCTGCACATCTCAATATTCATTCAAGAGTTATTAAAGAGTAAAAAAAGTGTGGGTCACTTATGGTCACTTATGTCTCATAACTCTCTAAGTCAGATATACAATCATGGGGCAAAAAGAAAAACTGTGCGTACTACTGTATTTGAGTACAATTACATTTAAGAAAAACACAACATAACAAAATACACATCTAATATACAAGGTATATTCCATGTTACGCACTATCAGGATGTCCTTGAATGGTCCCAACATATGAAAATATGTTTTCCCTTTAATATAATTATACTACAACTTAGAACATCCCTAGTTATTAGCTTAAAAACTAATTTAGTGGATTTTCTCAGGATATAACTACTACGTATGTTACATACCAATAACAAAAACAGAATTTCTTTTGCACAATTTAACCTGCAAAAAAAGTGAAAACTATCACATGAGAAACTCTTTGCTAAAAATGAGCAGTTTAGACTCCAAAAGAGGAGGTTAAGAAACAGTGGATGGTGCAACACAGTTAAAAAGCTTCCTCCATTTGGACTCTTCACCTCTTTGTTCCCTCAAAGGTCAGCACGGTCACAACTCTTTGCTATTTGTCAACAGCAGGCATTCACATGTCAAAGTTCACCAAATTTGAACCCGATGTAAACATTTCTCATGGATTTACTTTGTATCAGGGAGTGAACTCAATAATCAAACCAACTCCTTCACAATTAAAGTAAACCTAATGACATCATCAGGGTTACTTTCTGTGTTTTCACACTTTGGCTTCATGATAAATAAAACAAACTTAATGTGTAAGATGAGTGAAACGCCCCTCTGAATGAAAGCATTCTAAGTTTGAATTATGTGATCCTGATTTCTTTTCCTCCTTGCAGACGACTTCTCAGTTAGACAGCACAGGATCAGGACACGTGGACATTAAATACGAGGATTATCCCTTTACCTCGACCTCCATGGCCCCACAGAACTCATGGTGCGCTCTGTCTCAGGCATGAGCAGCCTCGACCAACAGAACTGTGATAATAACACCAGACAACTCATGCTGGCTTCATCGAGGAGGCCGTCTCCTCATCCTGCAACTATCCTTCGTGTTTCTAGAGCTGTGGAGAAAACAGAGCTGTGTGTGTTCACCTGAGGACATCTGTTCAACAGCTGGCCGAACACAATTCACCTGGACTCTACTTTAACATAAGGACACAGGGTACCCAGATTGCAGTTTTACAAAAGGATGAGTGTGTCTTATCCACAGCGCACTGACTCCAGCTCTCCAGATCTCACGTCCAGCACGCCTCAGCAGGATGACACTAACTACCTATTACTAACAGAAGTCTCTATTTTTGGAGAAGCGCTCTATGAAATGCACCAATGCAAAGACAATCAAGTGGAATGTAAAAAGAGGCGGACACAATAACTTTGTTTTCTAAGTGACAGATGATTTTCTTGTTAGTTTCCTACAGTTTTAATTGTTGCCACTGCTTTCTGTTTTCAAGAAGAATAATACAAACACAGTTTCAACACGTTATTGTCATCGCAAAAAGAAGGCCAGAAAATACCTTTTTTATGGCTGTTGAACATGTCTCATTACCATCATGTAGATGATTAACTTTTATAGGCACATTATTTATGTTGAGATAAGGGCAGTTAAAAGTCATTGTGGACACTAAAACTAGCCAGTTATAACCCACTGCTCACTGTTGCAGAATGGCTGGTGTGTTGTATGGTCCCCGAGCTATGACGCTCAGATTATACGAGTGATTTGTTTTTACAAGATACAGCAGTTATAGACAACAGCTTGTAAGATTCATTTGAAAATCAGGACCAGTTGTTTTGATTCTGACTTCATGGCAACATATCAGACATTTATCGATGTAACGTTTTACATGAATGAAAGTGCAATGACTCAATTTTTCTTTTTAAAAATTGAAGGCAAAACCTAGAAGTGTGAAATTATTATAAACAATCTAATTTTATTGTCTGTTTTTTGTCTATAAGGGAATTTTTATTATGTTATAATGTTCTTAAGAACTCTTTCTCCTTTTTTTTCAATGCTCTTTGGAATCTGTTCAGGTTAATAAACTGATTCACATTTCATACATTTGACATTTGAACATTTGTTTGGTTTTTGAGTTTATTAAATAAATCAGTGATTTCCAAATTAATCTTCTGAATGGATTATACACAGGATGTTATTTAATATTATTAATTAGTTGAGTATCAGTATAAAATGTGTTAAATGTTACAATCAAAATTGATTCAGTTAAACTATTACTTTTAGCAATAGTTATTGTTATTATCACTTTTTTTTTTTTTTACCACCAATTATTTATTATTGCAAGTGTCTGTAGGGTGCTTTTAATTAAATTTTCCAACTTTTAATTCACATAACTACAGCTACAACTATCTATTTTAATAACTTATTACTTTTAACAATTTCAACTTCACTGCAGTGATTACGTGATTCACTCATACTCTCCATGTACTGAATTTTAAATTCTTTTGCAGTTTCATTTTCCTTTAATTTACATCTATCATTATGAGTCACATTGAGATGTTGTACTGCATTGTTTAGAGGGTGTATCTGCAAAGATGTTTGTGCATTTGCAGGTATTTTTAGCAAAGATAAATTTGCTCACGATGATTTAAGCTCCACTGCACACAGTCGTGTATATGTGCGTGTGTGAAGTCATATGCGTGTGTACACGAAGGGTGTGTGCTCCTGCCACTTGCTTAAGCTGACAGTGTCGACCAAAGGTTGTGTTCCAACTCTGCTTTATGACGGTTGGGTCCCTATTGACTGCACAGTCGACGAAAATACAGGGCTGTCAGCAACAAGGCTGCTGCTTTACTGCAGCCATGGCGACATGCAGGCACCGCTGCACCAACAGCACTGCCCAGCTTTATGACTGCTGGCCAAAATGTTGCCCTCTTATCTGTTCCTGGGAGAGGCCTGTTGTAGTGCAATGGGAAGATGCAGACGTGAATTTTTCATAGAGAAGTATAAAGAGGATGCATTAAATTGACCAGCAGGAGGTTTGGAGGGTTGGATGGGAGCTTGTTAAAACAGTAAATACCACTTCAAAAATGCCATCAGCTACTTTGTAAGACAGGTACATATATACATCTCTGTTTTCAGAGGCTGTGTAGCATTACACATTAAGAGTTTACCTTCAGTGGTTAATTTGAGTATTGAACCTAAACATGTAAATTCAACCTTTCAGTAATCTACAGTATCAGAGCCGTAAAGATCCTCAATAGCTGTAACCTCAACGCACCCTCAACCCTGTCCCCTAAACAAACACACACGATTTAAGTCCTTTTGTTTCAGTGAGGGATAACAGTGCTAAAGAGTCAGCTCCTCTACTTACAAACAATCCTTACGACTGCGTTTGCACTCAATTGTCCAGGAACTGAGTGGTGTCATTACAGCTGTGTCAAGTAGAACTTCTGCAGCGTGAGTGGAAGCTGAGCAGTGGGGAGGCTTCAGGACCTTATGTGGGATCTCACCATCAACAGACCCTGGCTCAGGGGGTCACATCAGTGTTGTTGAGACTTTATGAGTAACTATATTAGTGTCACGAAGTTGCTACACTCTTCAACCGCACGTGTCCTCCGTCCTTGCTGCACTCAGATTTATTTGTATTATTTTATCTGAGTCCTCATTAGAGGGGCCGCTGTGATGCATCATCCTCTGTGTCAAATCTAGTTCAAACTCAGAGAGGTGATTAAATAAATGTTAAGATATTGTTGCACACCTAAAAGTACTTTATATTATTTTCTCCTTCCTCTTTTTATGCACATGTCACACTCTGATACTTTATTTTAATCACTCCCCCTGTCTACACATGTCCCAAAGTATTTTAAGGGTTTAAACTTTCCTGTATTTACATGTGTAGCGCCAGTGATTGTGTATTGGGTATTGGTAGTTGATCTACACTTTCTCTTGGACCTAAATGCCTTGTGTGTAGACAGACACGCAGGACCAGAGCTGCTGCTGTTGCTCTGCAAATGTGCTGCTAACACGCTTTCTGTGAGACACAACAGGCTTACAAGAGGGATGACAGAGCCAGCATATAAAGAACTCTTTAGTATTATTAGAGGGAAGGGTGTTTTTTAAAGATAAGGGAATGGACTGAAGAAATTCCTTCTTCTTGGGTAATTTATGCACAGTCTTTAAATACTGTAAACGAATTCTAAAATCCACAGTCTGTCTACAGTATATTTTCTCTTCCTACTCTTGTTTTTCCTGCCATACTTATATAATTTACTATTGTTAGGTTAAGTAGACTAATACATTCATTCAGTCAGTGCTGACAAAGAAACCTTGGATTTGATTTAGATCTGAAAGCATCAAGGCTGGGGTCAGTGTCAGCATTGGTGTTTCAGAGCTCTAGAGCCAAACTGTGACGCCTCCTTCCACAGAGAGGTTTCTCTTTCACTGTGCGTCTGCATGTGTCCGCATAAGAAAGCGAGACATTCGGCTCCTGAGCTCCATACATTTCCCCTTCCTTCATGTTCTCTGAGGCGTTCTGTCTTCCTGTACAGCTCTGCCACAGCTAAAAGTGTGTGCAGTGCATGCATATGTGGGTGGGTGAGTGAGGGCTGTGTTACAACTCAATTCTACGACAGACATGCGGGAAAGGGCTGCAGTCCAGTAATAATATGACCCAGTGATAGTGAGAAATGGCTTTTTTATTTTCTGTCTACTGCAGCAGACAGTCTTTCCCAGAGTCCTGCTCCTTGACTGTCCCATTCAGTTTGTGCCTGCAACCAAACAGGATATTCTTTTCTTCACCGGTGTCCTTTAGAATAACGTACTACCGTGTATACAGACAGTATGTGTGTGTATGTGTGTGTGAGAGAGAGAGAGTGGGCAGGCGTCTGGGATGTTTTAGAGCAGCACACACATTTATTCAACAGATTTTCAGCCTTTAAATCAAAACTTCTGTCAGCTGTCTGCTCACTGGGTCTAGCTGAGGTCCTATTCTACAGGAACAAACCTGTGTGTGTGTGTGTGTGTGTGTGTGTGTGTGTGTGTGTGTGTGTGTGTGTGTGTGTGTGTGTGTGTGTGTGTGTGTGTGTGTGTGTGTGTGCGCGTTGTATTGTATATTTTGGTATTTTTTCTTGTGCCAAAGTGTGACGTTCTCCTTGTGGGATGTGTTGGTTCATACAGTTTAAATCGCTGACGTGGCGTCGTTGGGCTTCAGTCCACTGTTTTCTCAGGACAACATACAGTAGATAAAACTTAAAACTCTCCGGAGGCCTGTCACTCAAACCCAAGGCACCGCAAATCACAAATCCCGGTAATCCAGTACTAAAGTTTAGAAAACCAGGAATAAATGGAATAATATTCCATAAGAGATAAATCTACATGTTACACACGAACATAAATCCAGTGTCACATATTGTATAATGGCTGATTTACCCTCCTGGGTTGGAAAGCTTTACTACCACAGTGATTTCAATTAAATATTGTCATATTAATCTATTTTCAGTTTTTAGCTTTCATCACTGTGTAATGAGTACGTTGCATGTAGGTGAAGTTGTGCCAAACATCCCTACTTGGGCTGACATATTTGAACTCTCACTAATGACCAGCACGAGAGAGGAAAAAACACTCACCTCAGAGATCTGAGAGTCAAACCAGGCTGTGTGTTGATATGTGTCTAGTTTTACTGCAGGAATCCCATTCTGTTCTGTTCTCTGAGACATAATTCAAATAAAAAATAAATTCTAGTTCTGTCTTTTTATGTTGGAAGTAAATACCAATCAACATCCGTGACTGAAAATGAACTAATTACTAATTACAAAGTTAATACAAGTGTAAACAGAATGTCTGTCTAAGGGTCAGTGAATGAGCGGGGCAAGACTCTAATAAACTCTATAAGCCAAAGTGCATCTTAGGTGGAGGAAGGTGGATGGTAAGAAAACACACACACAGACACACACACACACACACCCACACACACACACACACACACACACACACACACACACACACACACACACACACAGTTTAACTGCCTCATTCTCCAGGTGCCAAATAACGACCATAAATACAGATTTACTGTATTGTTCATTCAAACAAAAGAGTAACAACTTCAGTACATCTGTTTTTGATTTTTAAGGAAAGGTCTAATTATAGCACCCCATTAAACAATCTGCTTTATTCTCTAGTTGACATGAGGTGTATAGAAGCTGGAACAACTGATGTGAGTGGAAATAGCTATGAACAAGTTAAACTATGATTTTGATAGTACTGTATAACACCCATTTAAAGGTACTGTAATACCTAAAAGGCTGGAATATTTTTTGCTTTGATTACAACACGCATTTGCTGTGGCATTGTTTCAATAAGCTTCTGCAGTGTCACTACATTTATTTCCATCCAGAGTTTCAGAGTTCTTCAAGATCTTGACGATGGGATCAGACAATGGACTGTTTAAAGAACATTCCCAGTGGTTCTGGACTCTTGGTGCCCAATCCATGTGTGAAAAGGATGAGTTGCTCCCTGAACCAGTTTTTCACCACTTGAGCATAATAAATCCTAACACTGTCATCTTGAACTATGACAGAGCCATCAAGACATAAGAAAAAAAAAATTGATGGGAAGACCTGGTCATACAGTGAATTCAGATATTGAGCTGACCTCAGTGTGTCGCCATCTGACGCAAGTCTTCCCCCTGTTTTTTTACTTTTTCTCTTTATTCTATAAATCACATTAAATGATTAAACAGCAATGAAACATGCTCGGTGCCAATTGGTTTTTAATACAAATACAAATTGAGATCCTTCTTTCACTTTATTGCTCTTTCCCTGTTTATAGATCTCGTCCTCCTCTCATCAGCTCATGTCTCCATTCCATTCCTCACCTACTCCCCACTTCTCCCCCCACCCCCAACCCTTTCCCTGGCTCTTCATCCCTAATCTGAGCATGATGAGCTGGAGGAGAGAGCAGGGAGGGGGAGGTGCCCGTGGGGGTTGAGTAAGCCTGGACTTGACCCCTGCTTTCTGGGCTCCGAGTAGTCTCCTCTCTACCCTGAGCTAATGACAGACGAAGAGACAGCTAAGCACACACACAAACACACACACACAGACACGCACGCATGCAGAGTTTTAGTCTTGAAAAAGGGAAACATCATGTAATGGATGTCCAGTTAACCTCCAGCTAACTTTATATATAGCTGTCTTTATATCACTCCACATCCATGTGTGCACTTGTACGATGTGAATCTGAGCGAGGACTTTACACTAGGTCAGTAATCCTCTGTTAACCATCCAAGTTGTGAGGACATAGATATAACACTCTGTTTATGAGAAAGATGTGCTCTGTTGTGTCTCTCTGCTGTTAAGTGCTGAGTTAGGAATATGTTTTAGAGCAAGTTCTTTCTTTCTAAAAAAAAAGTCTGTTTTGGCCAAAAATTATGCTGTGAAAGGGCAGTGAGAGTGACACAAAACAGGAAGGTTGCATGATGAGCTGAAACTCACAGTAAAGTTCTGTAAGAAGAGACAGAGAAATTGAATTTATCTTAACTTGGAGTAAAACATAAAACAAAACATTTACTTTTCTCAGAGGTGTGTTGGTTTGGCATTTTTAGTTTTATCTTGATCTTTACAGTGTGTTTGTATTTTCTTATGCGTTCATTGGAGAAGTGCTTTTTCTTTTTTCAGGTCTGTGACTAATGCTTGATACATGTAAGCCAGCTATCACACTGGATTTAGAGCAAAGGAAAGCAGTACAGCTCAGCTTGGCTGCTTTCAACAATCTTAAACCCCTGTGTTAATAAAGGTACCGAAGGACCAGGGAGCTCAACATGAAGAGACTACCACTCTTGTCATTTTTATACAGAAAAAATCCCCATTCACCTCCGAAATGTGGACGAGGAATCAAAGCAAGAAAATGAATCTAGCTTGCAGACACTTTCACTGTGAAGCCTACAGAGCAGCTTGTGCCAACTGATAATAAATATTACCTCAGTGTATATACTAAAGTAAGATCACAGTCTTAGCTAGCGATGGATGTCAGTGCCAAGTGCTTTTATTATTAGTTCTAGGGGCTGGTTTGTGCTATGGAGTGCTATGAAGTGCTATGGGGTGCTACAGAACTATGAGGCCTGGTGTGAGACAGATTGTTCTGAGAGATGATTAATCAGCTGCTTGGGAGTGAGTGTAGACTCGAGTAATTATGTGATAATTCATATGGATACCAGTACACAGAAAGAGAGCATGTATGTGCTGCATGTAACTGTACAAAATGAGGAAAGTTTTTCTATTGATTTCCTCTTCAAGGATAGATTTTGTGCCCCCTCCTCTCCCTTCCTGTAACCTTTTTTTTCCTCAAGGAAACAATCAAACTCACGGCCACGGAAGTCATCGTTCTCGGGTGTCTCCGAGTAATCCATCACCCCGTTGTTTTCTGTCTTATTTTCGGCTGCTCTGTGCCTCTCCTGTTGTTGTATTATGTGTTTTTCTACCTAAAAATGGAAGAATAACTCTGTAACTGTAAATAGACCCAGTCTGGGTAAAGAACTAATAATATCAGGAGATTGTGTGATTCATGGTCTTTACTCCGGGAAAATAAATGCGCATGTCGGCCAGCGAAGTAAGACTCTTTCTCTCTCCACAAATATATTCAAGGGACAAGGTCATCCGACACATGATGAAACATTTACCAGTATGCAAGCTCTCCACGACTGCAGTATTACTGATGTGTAGGTTGAGTGTTGTTTGCTCTAGATAAAAGTATGAATGAAGCATGTATAGCTGAAGTATGTTCACTGTGCCCCTGAAATAACCTGTTGCTTTAGTATTAGTTTGTCTAGGTTGGGATGGGCCAGACTGTAGTTAGTGTTTGTCATAAATGGGTTATGTTCATTCAATTCTACAAAGCAGTTTTCTAATTTATGTGTAAGAGGACCTCTCACATTCATTTTGGATGTGATGAAGTCAACAGGGCAAAAACAACCCTGAAACATGGGGTTTATTATTTCAGGTACAACTAAGAGTCTGAGTGACTGATTCATGATACGCAAAGTCCCAAAACTGACTGTAACACTGTTACCCAAGTTAACTCAGTGAACTAAAGGTTAATGAGTGGGACATAGAGACATAGTGCAGAGGAATGAGGAGCATGCTGAAACAATGCTCATCTCACCTTAGAGCAGAGCAGAACAATGGTGATGCATCACACACCCCCATGACCTGAAAGAAGAGGTCAGCCAGAGCTTTAATATATGACAAGTAATACGACCACAACAAAAAGTTATAAAGCTGTTTGTAAATTCCTGGTTTACCTAGCATACATTTGTCTTGAAACTTGGTCTTCTTTATCAGAGTCACAAATATGGACAAACACAACATTTATAAGGTGATAAAACACAATGAGTAATGGTGGAAAAAGTACTGGCAACAGTGTTTTAATAACTTGTTGAACCACCTTTGGCAGCAACAACCTCAGGCAAACACTTACTGTAGTTGTGGATTAGGCCTGTACAGCATCCAGGAAGAACTTTGGTCAATTCTTACTCACATAACTGCTTCAGCTGAGCCATATTCTTAGAATGTCTGGTATGAATGGCTCTCTTTGTGTCATTCCAGAGCATTTTTATTGGGTTGACGTCTGGGCTCTAACTGTGCCACTATAAAAGGTGTATTTTGTCGCTCTGAAGTCATTCTGCAGAAGATTAACTTTGATGTTTAGGGTCATTGTCCTCCTGCATCATCCAGCTATATCTGAGCTTCAGCTTACAAATAGCTACTCTGACCTTATCCTGTTGGATACTTTGATAAAGAAAATGTATGTTCCACTCCACAAGGGAAAGTTGTCTAGGTCCATAGGCTGCATAGCGCAGCCCCAGATCATGATGCTCCCTCCACCATTTTTCACTGTTGGGACTATGTTTTTCATGGTGGTACAACATGCAAGAGCTGTGTGTTTTTCCCAAATACTTCTACCTTCATCTGTCCACAAGACATTTTGCCAGTAGTCTTGTGGAGTGTCAAGGTGGTCTTTGGCAAACTTCAGGTATGCTGAAGTGTTTAGTTTGGAAAATAATAGGTTCCTAAGTGATGTCCTGCGCTGACTACCATGGATGTTTAATGTTTTGCATATGCTACAGAGAGTAGCCACAGTACCAAATTGCCTCTATGGACAATATATCTATTTATGGACTGATGGATCTTTTAAAATCTCAATTTTCTGAGGTATTGCTCGGAAGTGTTCTGTGTATGTAAGATACAAGACAGGATAATGTTATATCTACCTGACAGAAAGTTGTATTTTTTGTAACAGAAGACTTTCTTTGCTATTGTGTGTGTGGTTATCAGTCAATTTAGCCTCTGGTGTTGGTCATAGTAGAACATGTTTGCTGACGTACCTCCATAAACTGAGTAACAATGCTTGCTGATGTCCCACTATTGATTCACCTTGTAACAAAAGGTCACAAAGAAGCACAGGGGTACCTTCTGTGTACCCAGCACTGTTTCAGAACAACAGCGCTGTTTTACTGTGGGAACAAATTGCCTGATTTGTAATGCATATAATCCATCCATAGAGTCATTTAGTAATATAGTCAGTAAATTATTTTCATGGTGCAAGTTTTAGCGTGTTTATCATATTACATTAAGTGTTAAGCTTGAAAATGCTTTTATTTGTTTCATGGTATTCGTTTTACTTACTTTTTGCTATTGCGAAAATCAATTATGATTCAGGTCATATTCATAAACTTTCAAACACCATTAACAATTCTAACGGTTAATTTATTGCACATATTAAAGATACATTAATGCAATTTTAAGTTAACTAAAGACCTGACTTAAAGAATAAAGTTTAAGCTGCTTCTTAAAACCTTAAAAAGCATTGGTCATTGGGTTAGTGTAATGAAGTACTAGAAACCAAAATATTTACATTTATCCAAGTCTTCTCATTAACTTTAAAAATGCCTAATCTGGAAAATGTTGTAGTATCCAATGCTACTCACAATGAGAGAAGGAATTGGGGAATAAATGTCAAACATTTAACAAAAGACAGATAAGGGACCAAATAAGATAGTAAATAGTAAACTAAATATGAGATAGAGTGGTGGTAAAGGGCAAAAAAAAAAAAAAAAAACGAAAAATGTGGGAATATACATGTGTGTTTGTGTGTGAGAGAGAGAAAGAGAGAGAGAGAGGTGCAGAGTGATGCGTGCCAGGTACAGCCCTCCAAAGTGGGCGTCGCCGCTGTTCTCAGAGCACCACCTCGGAGTCGATGTCAGGGTGGCGTCAGCGATGGCGAGCACAGAGGCTCCGAGGAGCTGCTGGTATTTTTAACAAATACACACACACACACACACACACACACACACACATACTATCACCTCCTGCTTGGCCCGTAGGTCACTGACTCATCAGAGATGGACTACTGCCTGATCTGGCAACTCAAAGCTTGTCCATTTTCTTCTATTTTGATAGAAAAGCCAGAAATGAACCCCCACCCCCCATCTTGGCTTGTTCTATCGATAGCCATTTGACCCATAAAATTTGAATTACTCTTATGTCCGACATTAGTTCTCAGCTGGGATGTGTACTTGCATGTAAAGGTTGATCTAAAAAATGCTCCTGTCATATGAAATACTTGCTTCAAAGTGATATATTCCAGGCTTCGTGTCTGACAGCACAGTCATGATTTAACTGTATAGTTCCAAAAACTATGTTTGTTAAACCTAAAACAAGACTGTTAATCCCAAAGGAATAGGTCACCCCAAAAGGCAAGTTTCTCAACTCATCCTCGCTACATTATGAGTTGAACCACAGGGAACATTATGTGTCTGTTAAACACAGTTCTGAAAGTTTCAAAAGTCTCATATTTAGAAGTTTGTTTCTGCACTCAGTCTGTGCATCAGCAATGTATCATAGAATTTATATTCATATACAACTAATCTGCAACAGAAAACATGTTTTACATTGCGCTTTGTAGTTGCTTTTGTGTTTAATAATACTGTAGGTGTCACAGTTTTACCTTTCTTGGTTTAGTCTGAGTTCATGGTTTGGAGGGTTTTTCTCCCTGTCTGTGGATCCACTGTTGCACCTTGTCACACTCACCTTGATCCCTCTGCCTCTTCACTCAGCGACATGCACCTGTTTTAATTGGGTCAATAACTAGCACCAACAACTTTCCCTTGCTCATTGCCAATTTCCTTATTATGCTTCTGCCTCAGTGTCCCAACCATTTTTTTCTTGTGGGGTTCTAATGTGATTTATCTGTTTAAACTGCGGTGTGTGGTTTATGGACTTTATTGCCCAATCCTGTTTGGAATGACTGGTGCCTGGTGTTTGTGCTTCCCCCTTTTCCTTTTCTTGCCTCATTAATGCTGCCATGCTTTTATTTTATTCAGCCACTTTTGGTGCATGTACCTCCATCTGCCTGCTGCATTCTGTGCTTGATTCCTCTTTTCCACATCACAGTTGTGACACAAAGCCAACATTGCCTTTGTTTATCACTCCATAGCCGCTGTAATGCTGTCTGTTCTTTTCTGTGTCTCTTCCACATTGCACAGGGCTGTGGCGTTACCTTGTGAACACTCTTTGCTCCAGTTACACTTTGAAGATACATCACTGGACTTAAGCTGTGCACAGTGTGTTGCCAGCAACCTCGACAGGCCCTGTGTTTGATCTTCTGATGAAGCTCCAGTTAGTGAAGTCATCCCTGCTGCCGCCGCCCCTGCACCTAAGCGCTGCACTAAATTATGATCATCATGGCCACTGTAAATAGCTGCATGTGGAGTTCTCTGCCTCGTTCTTCGCCATTATCTCTCCCTCCGACTCCCAATTTCTTTTCTTTCTTTTCAACTGTGCCCTCCTCTCTTTCCTAAAATCTGCACTGTCTGCTGTCAGTGCAGGCTTGTATTAACTTAAGAGCATGTGAATCTCTGTAGTAAACATGTCACGTACATTGTTTCATCTACTGATTTTTTTACTGTGCATTTCATTTTGTCTGTCTTGCTCCTCTATTTGGTGATTTACTTTTCTGAATTCTGCATTACACACTTTGGTCTAAGAAAGTCTTTCTCATGTTGTTTCAAGTTCATCTCCTGGTCTCTCTTTCTTCATTGCTTCTAC
The DNA here is from genome assembly GCF_900324465.2 of Anabas testudineus. Lineage (NCBI taxonomy): Eukaryota > Metazoa > Chordata > Actinopteri > Anabantiformes > Anabantidae > Anabas > Anabas testudineus. Next base: position 3,862,533 of record NC_046616.1, on the reverse strand, counting down.
CTTCATCTATTTCTCTCTCCCCCGCCTGTTGTCAGCTGCTTTGTTTCCTCCATCTCTCCCTCTTGCTCTAAAATCTCAGTTCCTACCTTCATCTGTCTTTCGGGCTCATCTGTTTCTGTCCGAGCTTCTGAATGTGCACTCTGGATAACCCTCTAGAACAGCCTCCCCTCTGTTTCCTGTGCCGAGATGCACCCTATTTATTTCATTGATTTTCATGAAGGAAAGAATGCACAGACCAAAGACTGACTGGCTGCAGAGGATTTAGCCAAGTCAAGCTGTCGGGTTACTCAGGAGGGGAGAGAGAGGGAGACTATTTGAATTTGGACACAAGTTGTACACTTTCTATTCAGAGTTAATTACTTACTTTACAAGTTCACTGATTCATGTTGCTTTAATGTTTTGTTTAATATCTGTAAACAAAATTACATTTGAATATGATTTACAATACAGGACCTACAGCCCAGAGTGACTGCAGAACACCAGCCAAAGTGACTTACAAGCTACATGCAAAGGCAAGGTAAGCAGATAGAGGTCTTGCCTAAGGAACCCTACTGAAGGTAGGCCACAGCCGGGATTAGAACTCTGGTCTGGAGGGTGGCGATCTTACCACTACACTACCCAGTACACAGGACTACACAACAATAATAAGTAGTCTTCACTGACCTAAATGAATTGTAATGCAACCTATGATTTTTCAACACTGTTATAAAGAAAGCTGTAAAATTGTGATCTTAATAAAGAAAACACACACACCAAAACCAAAGTGTTTTTCTAGGGTACAGGGTTGACTTTAGGCACGCTATTTCAAGAAATGCTCCTATGAGCAGAGGGAAAGATGCAAGATTGCATGTTACAATGATAATCATCATCAACAGCTGAACTCTGACTTTAAACTATAAATCAAAAATCCAAATAAACTAAGTATAAATTCTGCCTTATGCTCGTACAATACCACAGACCAGCCATAGATCAGTGAAGGACCAACACCTCCACTCCTTCAGGGACAGCAGGGAGGACGACCTGCACAGTGATGTGGTCAGCAGAAGCTTATCTACCCGATCAGTTCTAACCTCTTCTTCTTTTTAATCTTTAAAGTTGACAACATGCTTGATAAAATCTATATCATTCACCATACACCATCACTTTACACCATTTAACATACAGACAGATACTTCTGAAGACACACACATAAACACACACACAATAAATGGGAGAGCAGAGGAGGTGGCATCTCATCTCCTCTCAGCAGACACAGAAACAAAGACCGATTGCTGCATTCTTCTCATACCTTAGCTAAACATACAGATAACTGTCTTTACAGCATCCTAGAAACGTGGATGAAAGGCAAAGAACAACTACACAATTCAGTTCTAAACAGCTCAGCGAGAACCAGAGACCAAACCAAAGATCTAATGATGCATAAAAGATGCCTTCTAATCATTAGGTTGGTTATGTTCCTGTTAGCACCAGAGCCTGACTCTAGTTTGCAACTAATAATAATTAAACTGTAATAATTAAACTGTAATAATTAAAATTCAATTACCACATGGGACCATTTGAGATGTATCTCTAGATATATAGATAGATAAGATATTCTAAAGAGCTGTGTAACAGCTCACTCAAAAATCTTGAGCTAATTTTCATGCTCATTCAAACCATTCAGTGCACCCTTATTTTCTTTGTAGTTTATTATGTTTGTTTAGTCATTTATGCAGGTTTTTATCTGTGAGAAGAAAGTTAAATCATCACACTTACTTAATAAAAACAACGTCTTTATCTTGAAGTGTAAATGAGATTAGTTAGATCATAGCTTTTAGTTGGTGTTCATAATGTATTAGTACATATACGGTGCAAAGAGATGAGATGCGCGTACAGTACTGTAAGACACAGTATGCAATGTGAGATGAAGTATAGCCAGAACGTGTGCAGGGCAGGGCATGTAATCACAGAGGTCATGTATCAAAAAACAAGCAGGCTGTCTGTCCGTGTGTGTGTGTGTGTGTGTGTGTGTGTGTGTGTGTGTGTGTGTGTGTGTGTGTGTGTGTGTGTGTGTGTGTGTGTGTGCGTGTGTGTGCATGCTGGGATTCCTCACGCCTGTGTCATTGTCCTGGGCCCTGTAAGACAAAGGGTTAAGTAAATGTTTGGGGAAGATAAGGCCACTCACCCTGACAGGCAGCAGACCTCACTGCCCAGGGGGGCCCAGACCCAAAAACATCACACACACACACACACACACGCACACACACACACACACACACACACACACACACACATATATATGTATTGTATGTACATTCTCATAAAGTCACACATTCTCTATTACCATCATCTACACCCCCCTTTTGTCTCTCTGCAATTCACTCACATTTATATTCGACTCCTGGAATTACCGTTTTGTCTTCACCCAGTTAATCACCCAGGGAATGTTTGACGTTTGAAGTGTGGTACCGTGTGAGCTAGCTGTTCCAGTTTTCAATTTGGTGAAGGTCGTGGGTAAGTAGAAGCCAGGTAGTTTCCATTTTGAGCAGGAAGACTGGCAAACACTCTTTTTATGTCCCACTGTAAATATTTTAGTGTTCAGAGCTCGGCCTTTTATCACAGCTTCCCGTGGACTTACTGTCTAGTACAGAATCATGAATTCTTGACTATAAAGGCTTGTTGTTTAGCTAGTTTAAAAAATGTCCACTTAGTCTTTGTCTGGTTCACGATTGTCCCAAGCAACCAGTAAAACCACTTACAATTAAAAAGTTGCTTTATTGCTTGAGGAGTTGAAAAATGCAGTGTAGAAGCACCAGATGGTATCACTCCATAATTATTTTGTTTTCTTTTCTTATTTAAATTCTTTTTGACACATTTACCTGAATTCTATAGTTTCTGTAATTTAAAATGTGATGTTTTTTCTTAACCATTTCTGTAACATTAACAGTCTGAGCCAGTCAGAATGAATCAGAGCAATAAATAATCATTATTGCAGTTTCTATTAAAATATTTCACAAAATCTTGAAGCCTACTCTGGTACAGGAGATCTGGGACTGAATACAAAAGCTCCTATCTGCCAAGAAACTAACTTAAAAGAAGAATAATCTAAATAAAAATATTTCCAGTAAATGTGATTGGTCTGACTCAGCATGAGTGAAGGATTGAAAGCCTTAACTATCAAATTGTTGCTGCCTGTCCGAGTGAGCTACAGGGACTCAGACTGACGGACCAGCCATTTATGATTGTCACACTCTGCTTGGCTTTTAGTGGCTGTCACAGTGATGTACAGGCCTTCTGCAACCCACGAGGTGGTTTTGGTATACAGAGACGTTTTGCTTTTGTAACAAATTAACCGTTGGGATAAACAGTTAATTTAAGCCCCGCTGCAGAAATGTAGAGCCGTCAAACAGTTTACAAATCCCCATTCTTTCACTTTGCCTACAGGAGTGGGAGCACAGAAGCTGAGGGGGGAAATCCTTGTAGGCACAGAGAATACTGAAAAAGGAGCTCTTTGTCACTTTGATGAGAACAGCATTTGCATATAATTCTTAACATTTGCTAAAGTCAAACGTGCAAAATCTCCCAGAGGTTCCAAAAGCCTCCTGCAAATTGAAAGTGGCTCCTTGATGCCTGCAAATCATATATAATATCTATATAATGTTTTATCTCTACTTGTTATAAGAATAACATCATTTGATGCTTTCAGGGGGGCATTATGTAAAAAATAATAATTCTGGAGGCATTTTATTTTCTGTATTTTCCTGTTAGCAGCTAAACATGACTCAGCAGTTAGCCAGCTTGTTGACTCAGAAAGCTGTTTTCCTTTTTAACAATATGTCTTTAAATGAATGCATTCATTCTTTGGAACAGACTTTTCGTCTTTCTTCTTCTTTATCGCTCACAATTAAGATCCTTGTTAGCATGGAGAGTTGTCATTAATAACTACTGAAAAAAATGATGTAGGCTAAAACCCTTGTCAGATTTAGGAATAATTAGTGGTAGTCACCATTTTGTGTTAGCATGTAAGCTCCCCCCACCTACAGTAATCTGCAGAAGAAATCTCAAACATGTGAGCACACAACTAATGTCCCATAAATTAAATAAGAAAACACTGCTAGATACGCAGTCTAAGGTGTCTTATGCAATTACACAAAGCATCTGCATCCATCAACACCCATTCCATCAAATCACCTCACAGATAATTTTCTCCCCAGAATATGAGGTTGTGAGATTTCCCCCCATCACAGTAACACAACTCCTTGTTGCGATGGAGGGCAGCAGAAGCAGACAGCTGTTTTAAACAGCACCACCCACTCTCTGTGGAACCACTATGGGCTTGCTCATTAGTGACCACTGATCGCTGAAGATTGGGCGTTTGTTGGGGCAATAATAACCTGAAAGGACCTCTCCTCCTCCTCCTCCTCCTCCTCCTCCTCCTCTTCTGACTCTTACTTTGCTCCCTGCCTCACTCCCTCCCTGCTGGGCTTTATCAGTGGTCCTGGTCAATGTCCTACTGTCATGTCTTGATGTGATTTATGTCACAGGCTGTGAAGTTGACTTATCTCCCTCCTCTCCTAAATTTCTCCCTATGCCCTCCTCCACCGTCTTCTCCTCCAATGCTGTCCTACAGAGGCTTGGCTACCTCTGTCTCTGTGTTAGCCAGCCTGGCTCCTCAAGCACGGGCAGAGAGAAAGTTTGGATGGGGGGAGATTTGAGACTGTCAGTCTATGTTACTATTTTTGTGAGTGCATTCACATGTATTTAAAGAGGGTTTGATTAGATTTTTTAAATTGTGAAATACATTTCTACTGTTTCAAAGCCTGTTGTTTAATGTTATTATTTGTATTCGCAGTTGTTTCATAGAAATCATTTGCATTAAAATAACGTGTGTGCATACATTTGAGTTGAACAGTGAGATTGGTTTTGCACATTAAAGTCTGTTTAGTCAATAGTCAAGTCAACAATAATTGCAAGCCCAATCTCATTTCATGCTTCAGCCCATTTATTTCCTACAGCAGGACACATAAGTTTCTTACAGCCAATCGTCTGCAGCTCTTCATTTGACAGCTTACCGCTCACAAAAACAATGTACTGTCAATAATAAAGACCAACATGACTGGTCCATAATAAAAAGAGCAGTATAAAAGGTTTTTAAGGTGAAGCAGCTCCAGTTAGAAATGTTTGGTTAGAATTAGTTATAGATGTTAATATAACATCAGTAAACAGTGATGCTAATATTATGCTGAATCCAGCAGGCCAATGGCAGACTCCACCACTAAATAAATAAATAAACTACTTTATGGTGAAATCATTTCTGAATGTAAGGGCATTGGATGAGTACAGCATGTGTTTCAATTGATTGATTTCTTGAAAGTCAGGACGATAATTGGTGATGTACTGTATGACAGACACAAAATTGTGTATGTGTGTATGCATGTGTGTGCATGTGTGTGTGTCCTCATTCATCTACGTTTTCTATTCTCGTGCCTCGCTTTCCTCTGGCCTTTGATGTGCTTTTAAAGTGGCCCATGCTCTCTCTGCTTTCCCTCTCACTTGACAATTGTTTATTGGTTTTGAAATGGTCTTAAAGGATCTTATGTGTCTTTCAATGGCATACTTAAAGAGAGAATAACTGGCTTTGAAACAAAGAGAAAGCCAGAAGATAGGAAGTGGAGGAGAGGAAAAAATGTAGGGGCACTGTACAAAACAGTTCATGCCTTTTATCTGGGTTATTATGTTAAAGTTTGCTAGTTAGGTCGACATACTTGTCAAAGGAATGACCAGAAAGAAGCCATGGGGGAATGAAGAGAAAGCATTGCAAGAGTGTGGAAGAGAGAAGAAAGAATAACCATCAGAGGAGAAAAAGAAAGACTTACAAGGAGAGAATGGGTGAGAGAGATGCCTGCAGACCACCCAGGTGTCCTGCTGCTCACTGCTGTTGGATAGATGATTTCTGCTTGGTCCATTGCCATCTTCAGGTTTGTGCCTGTGACTCAGCAGCCACAAGAGCATGTCTCTGCAAAGAGGTCAATGTGTATGTCCTTCTCTCAGAGCAGAGATAAAGGCATCACCATACACCACTAAAGCAAGACTTCATGATCACAAATATAGAGGCCATACCACAAGTTGCAAACCCCTCATTAACATTAAGAATCAGAAATCCAGGCTGGGATTTGTCAAAAGTACAACAGTGAACCACAAGAGTTCTAGAGCACCGTTTTTTGGACTGATGACGTGATGCTTAACCTCGACCAAAGTGATGGAAAGGCCAAGGTGTGGAAGAAGTAAAGGATCTGCTAATAATCCAAACCATACCAGCTCATCTGTGAAGCATGGTGGAGGTAGTGTCATGAATTGGGCTTGCATGGCTGCTTCTGGAACAGGCTCACTAATCTTTATTGCCAAATTAACTCATGACGGTAGCAGCAGCACGACTTCAGCTGTCTACAGGAACATTGTGTGTGCCAATTTACAGTACAGGACATTGCAAGGCTAATTGGGAGAAGCTTTATCATGCAGATTGTTTTAAGTCAAACCAACAGACTGTAGCCCAACTGAACATGCTCAACACGAGGTTGAAACCCCCTAAAACAAACATCAACTGAAGGAGGCTAAAGTGAAATATGAAATGTGTAGTGCCTAGAAAACAAATCAAAAGAAGGAACTAACAGTTTTGTGATGGCAGAGAAAATATAAACTTTTGTTTACTTTAAATCTATTTAGTCTAATATTTGTCAACTCATAATTGGAATCAACTCATACACAAGCTACTATGTTGTATTTATATGATGTATGTATTGCATAAATATTAAATACATTCAATTTTATGAAATAAAAACTAAAATACTGAATATTTGTTTGTCAGATAAGTCAAAATGTCTTCTGTGTACAGTAAAAACCTATGAATTAGCTTTGCCATTAAACACACAGCACCACAATATGACATGAAACTATTCCACATAGTCTAAGTTGGCTACAGTTATGGCTGATTTGACCTCCCATCTGGTCGAAACTGGGTGGATCCATGTTAGGAATTATTTAAGGTCACTGTACTAATGGTCTAAGTTGCCCCGCCTCTTTAGGCAAAGAGGGAAGGACATTGCAATCAGACACAGCTCATACATAGTCATCTAATCAGCCAAAAATAAGTGGAAACACCTGTATGGACAAGCTGGGCATGTAAGATATTAAAACCGATGTGATCTTTACAGTAGCTATGGTTCCAGCAGAGTTGGTAGGACGTCTGTCAATATATGGTTAATGTGGTATCATGTTTGGCTTTTGCATGAGGTCAGATATTTTTATTTCAGAGTGGAAACTATGCAAAGTTTGAACCATCAAACTAGTCAAAGTTCAAAGTCAAATGTAGTTTAATTGATGCTAATTGCTCAGAGGAAACAAATCTCCATCAGGTCTATTTTACTCATCCTTCTTCTCGAACATCGTTCTTCCTTGACTTTCTCCTGTCAACCCCTCTCTGAACTCTATTGCTCACTTTCCCCTCTTCTATCATACCCCTTCCCTTTTCTTATTTCCTCCTGTTCCTCTTCTTTTCCCTCTCCAAAGACCAATCTTTGCCAATCCCTCTTCTCTTCCCATTCCTCTTCTCTGCCATCTTCCACAGGTCCTTCCACCGATCATTTTTTAGTTCGGCCTCAGCTGCGGCGGCGGCGGCTGTCCCTTATCGGTCCACAAAGAGGCTAAGAAAACAGCATGATGTGGGATCCTTATAGGACTAGATGGTGTAATTGCATAATTGCTTTTTTTCTCCCGTCAAGGGGTTCTGCTTTCTGTCAAGCCGGCAGGAGTCTATAAACACCGGCCAGCTTTTCCCAGCATCTCCTTCAATGTCACTATTTTGTGCAGTTTGATTGGCTTAATTCTGAGCCAGGGCCAATCGCTCATTGGCTCCTCCCAGGATGAATGACCCAGCTGACAGCCAATGGGGCCACAGCAAGGTGAGAAGGGTGAGCGAGGGAGTAAACAGCATTTTTCTGGAGTCAGGGACGTACAGGGTCTTTCTGTTGGGAATTCCAAGTAGCATTACCAGTTTTGATTTCCAGGAGACATAAAGATGTTTTTTGGTTAAACATTACTGGTAACTGACAGACTTTAGCTGTTTGTATGCACGGAGTAAAGCATCTGAAGGCAGTACACTTATGCACAAGAGTTAGGAATGTTTTTGTGAAAATTACTCATTAAACTTCACATAAGACAGGGTGATTGGAAGTTGTAGGGTGTTACATGAAGGCCATGGCTAAGAAACAGGGCATAAATCAGGGCAAAGTCTCTGCTTTGCTCTATCTCCCTTCTCCAACTCTACCTCTACTTGAGCACACTCACTTCATCCAAGGCCAAGCAATCTGTCTGCTGAGACACAGAAGGCTAAGTGAAAGAGGAAGAAAAATCTGAGAGAAGAATGCTTAATATTGGCAATCTCAAAACCATCCTTTACCCATCTCTCTCAGTCTGTCTTCACCCTGTGTGATAAATACTGTCTGTCTCTCTCAGACCCTTTGTCCTCTTTCCATCTCTATTAGCTTGAATGAAGATAGATGTGGACATTGTATACGTTCACACGGCCATCCATTTTAAACCATTCCACTGACGGTGGTGGGCAGGACTAAAACTGGAGTCAGGTAGTGACGAAGAAGAGAAAAACAGAAATAGATTGTGAGAGAAAAAATAACACAGTATCACTATCAGCAGAGCCACACACTAATCCAGAGGAGGAAGCTTGTAGGCGTCCTGTGATGGCGGCATACAGGAAGCAGGCTGGTACAGACAGGAAGTCAGTGGCAACACAACAACACAGCTCACGTAGTCCTGCAACAACGCCTGCTTATTGTAAATTAGTGACACACACAAATCAACTAAAAGACAGACGCACATCTGCCCATGTGTGTCTATACAAGAGTGTAGATCATGTACAGTATTAAAGTAGCAGGTCTAATGTCTGGTCACTCGAGTGTGTTAACAGTAGAGAAGTGGGATAGGATGTGAGAGTGGGACTGAAACACTTAACAAGAAGTAAATCTCTCCAGTAAGTTAGAGATTATATGGGAGAAGACGATATGGAGGGATTTTAAATAGTTTCATTTGGAAAATTTCAATTCACTAAAGTTCAAATATTGCCAATGAAGTTTGGTTTGGAGAAGAATTAGAACAAACAAATGTAGCTGTGAGTCACAGTGGGTGGTGGATTCGTACTGGAATGTGCCAATTAACGATGCCAAAACATTATCAACATCATTAAACACCTCCTCATGCTCCACAGTACGAGTCCTCCACCCACTATGTCTTCAATAATAAACTTGTTGTAGAATTATCACCTTTCTGACAGTTTCAATAAAAACAGGGAAATTAAAACCTTGTAAAAGTTGAATTTATGGCGAAGCTGCTGTATCAGATCCTAATAAAGTGACCACTGAGTGTATATGGCAACAAAAGACGGTAAAGAATCGCTTAATCCTTCTTTTAAAGGTTCTCAGATAAAAGATTTCTAGAGATACTGCATACATTTCTCCAAGCCAGAGGACTTGTACTAATGAAAGCTATTCTTGTGTGTGTGTGTGTGTGTGTGTGTGTGTGTGTGTGTGTGTGTGTGTGTGTGTGTGTGTGTGTGTGTGTGTGTGTGTGTGTGTGTGTGTGGGTGTGTGTGTGGGTGTGTGTGTTGAGCCGGAGGCATACTATAGACCTTGAGACACCTTCAAACTCTTCGGTTCTTTCCTCTGTTGTTACAGTACACACTGACTGTAATTTCACAATGAGATATGATAAAAAACAAAACTCACCCTTACATACAAGTGCACACACACACACTCAATGACATGTCAGGATTTGTGGTATTGTATCATAAAACATTGGAAACAGACTCATCTCATAAAATACACACACTCATACACACTTGTACACACGGGTACACACATGTCACTGATACTTTCTTCCTCTTTTTCACTTTATTCACTGTCTACCTCGCTGCAGCCTGTTTGGTTCCTCTTCTCTTGTGTCTTGCTAAGGTTTGAAATATTTATTCTACCTCTCTGCTTGTTTAACATCCCAGGTTTATTCATCGCTCTGGGTGGCCTGGATTATGCTGCCAGCTCCTGATGCTCTCTGGCTCAGCTATAGAGAGGACATTGCATTATTCTCTGTTACACTAATATGTACACCTACATGAGTGCTTTTTACAGTTCAACAAGCTACAAGGGAACTGAAATTACTTGTGACATTTGTATTTTGTTCCTAAACAGTGTTCTGAATCTGATGTTCTCCTTCTCAAATGATGAAGTACAAGATAGCTAAAAGTCCAAATCTAAGGTGTGTCCATTGTTAAGAGGTCAGAGTCTGTGTCATTGGTCTCAGAATAATGTCATGCTGTTCTTCTGCTGCCTGCATATGTTTAAAATTATACAAGAAATGCAATAAACAGTTCTTTTTATTAACTTAATGTAATAATGTTTAAGTTTTATTAATTTCAATGCAGCTAATTAAAAGAGACAGACCCTTTTCTTTCCAGCAAAGAAAACTAGCACATTCTTAGCACGACTCTTTTGTTTAGCTGTTTGAATAAAAAAGTTTTTGTATCTTTAATAGTATAATAAATAATTTCTGTACATAATAAAAAAAATAGACTATTCTAAAAGAAAAGTTGTCATAACGAGCTCGTTGTTATGGGTTTACAGTTCTTATTAGCATTGGTTTCAATAATAGCACACGGGCTAAAAACGCTCTGATGAACCAACAGGACACTACATGCTTAGCATTAAATGCTACAGAGACAAAGTGAGTGATTAGGTAGTAAACATAGTGGGGAATTTGCTAACATATAAGTCATAAACACTTTATGAGCTGATACTATGTCAATATTATGTTAATAGCTTGTTTCCACTGCCCCCAAGTGGTCCACAAATCCTGCTATTGCAGGTTCAATATTAACTTTAACCTCCGCGCTCATATTTTTAATTTGAAGAAAGTAAACTCTCTTTTTATTAATCAATCTGTCCACAGTTTTTTACTGTAATAGTACTTATCACACCTTTGTTTCTTGGAGTTCACTTCCGTGTGTGTGTGTGTGTGTGTCTCCTGGGCTACTCTACAGTGTGTTTCTAAACATGGGCATGAGTCCAGCACACATACAGTACTGCGGTAGCCACACAGTACCAACGCTCCACCCTCTCATAAAAGCTCCGCATGAGTCTCCCACACCCATGCCATGTTGTGAGTCCACTGACCGAGGTTTAGTGACACGTGCTCACACCACACCCCCACCCCCCAACACCCAACACCCACTCAGAAACATCCACCTGATAGCCTACATACAGGCATGCACAAGTTGGGAAGTATGATGGAGGTGGAATACTGTAAGAATTTCCATGTGCACACACTCACATGCATACATGCACACAACCTTATCAGGAGATCAGCAAGACTGGTTGACAGAGCTACCCTTCGCACTCGTGTGATGAGCTCATCCACTACAGTTTGATATAAAGCTGGATTAAGGTGGTGATGGGATGGTCAGTCAGATTTATTTAATGATAAAATCTGATATGTGGGCTGTGGTGTTAGCTGTAATTCCATTTTGTGAGTACAGTGTGAGTATAGTGTGTGTAAAAAAAGACAGTATATCTAGTATAATGTAAGAGGAACAAAGCCTCTTGAGTGCCACTGTGTAACCGTATAAGCTACTTGATGGACCCTACTATGAAAGCCAGCTGCGTTGCCTCTGAGATGTGTGTCGAGAGCGTGTGTAGGAGCGATGCAGAGTACGGCTCAAACAAACCCTTGTACCATGCCCACTCACCATCGTCTCACAGGCAGTGACTCCCAGAGTGCACCTGTCAAATCCGCTGGGCCTCACTAAGCAGAGCAGATTTATGTCGTCAACCATTTAAAGCTATTACAATGCCTCCTTCACAGAAATGCAAACGGTTTGTCAGATTCATAGGCAGCCATTCATTTCCAAACGGTCCGGGCTCACGCTGCTCGGCCATGCTCTCCTCCCCCTAGTGCCTGACATGAAGAGAACTGCATAAACATTTATGCAGCAGTATTTTTTAAAGGCCCTCTGCAGTGTCTTGTAAATCTGCCTGCTGCTTTGATCTCTTATCTGTGTGTGTGTGTGTATGTGTGTGTGTGTGTGTGTGTGTGTGTGTGTGTGTGTGTGTGTGTGTGTGTGTGTTGCATTTCCATTTCTTGCTGCTTATCATCAATCACTTTAGGAATTTTATAGATTTCAATTTCTATCTCCAAAAGAGATAATTACCTGCTAGGTGTTTTAACTCTTGTGCCCACGAATTTTAATATATCTTTTCCCCTTGCTCTGCCTAAAAGAACCTGAAGGACGTTTTCTTGTCTGCACCATGATTAGCTTTTTATCTTCAAGACCACCTTTGAGGGCTTCTGGATTCATCTGAGTGAGCTCTATTGGCTTCTTTAATATTCAGATAATTTGAGATGAACTGAAGGATTCAGTCTTCGCTCACGAGTTCAGAATAATCTCTTGCTTTTTCAAATGAAACGAGAATAAAAAAGCCACTGGATCTAAAAGTGGATCGCTCTTTGAATTAGCTCATGAAAAGGTACAGTTTTAAAGATACATTGGTTTGAAGAGAGCAGATAGAACACAGGTTTAATTGCACTTAGGTGGTTGATGTGTTCACCAGGATCCGTTAGGAGTGCCCTTGAGCAACACAGTGACGTCCTACCTGCTAATAGTGATTCAGTCTTTGAGGGTGATTTATGCTTCTGCCCTGCACGTCTGGAGATGAGCTTAACTGTGATTTAAGCTTTGGCCTACAGAGTAAGAACAAACCTGCAATTGTGCCGAAACCCACAGTCAGTACATTAACTGAAGACTTTACTGAGACACAATGTCACTCTGGGAATGTCTCCTCTGAGGACTACAAATAATTCAAGCATTGCTGTTATAGCCCCTTTCCTCTTGGACGTGAAATAGATGGATTGATTCAATACATTTAAGTAGTGAAACGAAACAAAATATCCAAACATTTTCTTAATATTCCCAGAGAGACATTAACAATGACTTTCTGATTAGTGCCCCTTAGGCCTATTGCCTCCTCAACAGATTTGTTAAAGGGTGTTTATGTAACGGAGAGAATGAGCGACTCCAGTGATTTACAAGCCTGTGAGTGTTTTAGTGATGGCTGGTGCAGGTCAAGGTAATGATCATAAATAAGAGGTGCAGGAGAAGAGAGAAGGAGGCGTGTGAGGGGGGGAGAGGACAAGTGAGAGAGGCTGGACGAACATCATAACAAGTCTAAGGACGGGTTCAAATTCCTCCAGCTCATGGGTGTTGTAATTTACAGCACTGTGTGCCGACTGAAAACTGGGCTGTGAAAGTGTTAGGTGGGCTCAGTGGAAACTTGTTCACACAGCGGCGGAAACATCTGCAAATACTCTGTGTTAACACACTCTACATTATAACTGAATGAGAAGAGGCCATCTAGTTATATCATCAGTAAGTGGCCATCTAGAGAGCACAGCACTGAACTGAAACTAGTTATCATGTAGAGAATAGTTAAGTACTTACACCCAGCGTAACTGCACCTTGTAACACTGACAGAATATTTCAAGTCTGTCTTTAAACCACGATCAGGTGCCCATATAAACACTAGGTCAGGTTTTTTCTTGCCATTACCCTTGGTCTTGTTAATACAGGTCTTTAAGAGATCCCTACCTGCTTCCTATTTACCCACTCACACCAATGTCAGAGCTGCCATGCAAGAGTATGAGCTTAGGGTTCAGTGCCAAGAACAAGAGGAGATGGGAATCACACCACCAGACCTCAGTCCTGTGAATGTCTAAAGGGGTTCAAACTTTGCTCAAGGTTGATGGTTGATATCCTAAATAGATAGGATGAGTGAAAAAGAGAACATTTCATACTAGAATTATTCTACTTTGTAAGATATTTTCTTGATTTATTAAAGTCCGACTGCATTTAAATACTGTAGATTTGCACAGAACAAAGATTGTGGATGTTTTGGATGTTGCTTCGTGGCAGTAAAACCTTCAGTTCAGTCTTCATATCTGGCTATTGTTTTAAGACAGTCTTGAAAAATTGCGAACTTATCCTGTAACATAAACTTGTATTTGGAGTCATGCTCCCAGCCAACAGGGGAGTTTAAGTCTATTTTTCACTTCAGCTGTGGCTCCGTTTTGGCTTTTGGTCAGTAATATTGCAACATAAATGAGATATTCCAAGTAGTTAGGAAGTAGTTAGGAATGAGTAACGCCTTTCACATACAGTACAATTAGTCATGTGATGACTGCAACTATGAAGTAAATCACTGAATTTAGCACTTAGTTACACGTTAACATTAGTGATGGATTTACAGACATGTTATATCGTATTTTACAGTCTAATATTGTAATGTAATATTTTCATCCTGATTTTCTTGCTTGCATGATATACTGTGTAAATATCTTAATAAGAGGATTAGAAGAATAAGAGGTTACTTCATGAACAGATTTAACTGAATGCACCAACCCAGACAGCCAAACACACTTAGATTCTAACACCCACATTCTGCTGCTGTACCCAAAAGCCCTTGAGACAGGCTCACCCTGTAAAATACACACATATTCTGATAGGATTGTGTGGTGGTAGCTTTCTGTTTGTTCATGTTACTCATGTTCCTCTTGGATTGGCTGTGCTGAACAGAGGACCAGCTATGCAAAAGTGCACGGCACCTCTCCCCTATCACCTTATGACTGAACAACCTAAAACTGGATGGAAAATAAATATTACACTTTCCATTTCCTTGGAAGTTGAACTGTGCACAGGCAGAAACACAACTAACTGATTAATGGTCATAAAATTCTGATGAGAATAATTCATCCTGATCTACATACACATAATGCTTATATAACTTTTGAATATTTTTCATTGTTTATATTATTATAAATATGTCCAGCATGACAGAAAGACTGTCTGCAGAAGCGTAAAACTGGACAGTGATGAACTGCAGGCTTGACCTTTCACCCCTGGGTCATCCGGTAAACTCTCCACACAGTTACCTGCTCAACTTTCCGAGCCACCTAATCTGTTTCACTTTTATACACAGTTCTCTTCAGTGAATATTTACTTCTAACCCCTGTTTTTGTAGGATTTTTAAAACTGTCCCTCGCCATCTGTGTTCATCCTTCCTCCGCTTCGAGGCTCAACTGGGCCCTCTTGTGAAAGCAAATACACATTACACTATTATATGATGGCATTCAAGTATATTTATAGGCATTATTGCAAGAAGAAGAAGAAGATTTTGACTAAAACTAGAACATTTGACCACATTGTTCTCTATCCCATCAGAATTGAATCTATTAGTAACCTATAAAAATCTAAATGTGCAGCAATTTACAGTGATATAGTGAAAACTTAATATTTCATCCCTCTGCTTTTAGAATACAGGCCTTCTGTCTGCCATCAAATCAGCAGACACTAGACTTTTTATTTAAAAAGTATGACTTAATAATATTATTATTTCATACTTTGGAATAATAATTTCTAAACCTTTCACCTGTTTTTTTTTTTTTTACTGGAGGAAATTAGCTTCTATTGTTTTTAAAACTCTCTGCATACCAATCATTGTGTCCTCCCAGAACGTCGTTGTTTGCTTTGCAGATAGGTAAACAAAACAGGGCTTTCTACTTCACGCTGTATTATTTTTATATCTCCAAAATGAAAGTACTGTCAAAGTCAAATACACACAAGTCATGTTAAAACAGAAAAGTCAGCATAGCCATCAGAGACTTTATTATTATTTTTTTGAGAAGTTGGTCTCAATTTCATCCACACATGATATAGATTGAAACAATAGGCTGTAGTGACTTTGTCATTTCTATCTATTCATGGTAATTTCTGAGACTTTCAAATCTTAAGACCCTGTTGGCATCGTTAAAAGTAAACTTTTAAATATTATTATTTCTAATCATCACAAACCCCACGTGTTTAACTAAATTCTGTTTTGAGCCTTCTTCTGAAATTTGTGAAAACTTCCTTCATGTTTTTATAAACAAGGTTGCCCATGACTCATTAGTCCCTCCCTTATGCTCATCAGTTTGAGCCTGTTACCTTTTCTCAGGTATTGTGATATTGTTCTCACTGTGATGCTCTTCCCGCTCGACTTTTTAAGGAGGTTTTTCTTACATTGGGGCCGTGGGTTCTCACCATTATAACAGTAGTCTGACCTCTGGGGTAGTCCCCAAAAATTTTAAACATGCCGTAGTTCAGCCTCTTCTCAAGAAACCTCAACTAGATCCATATGTCTTGCTAATTTCAGGCCAATCTCCATTGTCTACTTTTATATTTAATTTAAGATTCTAGAGAAATTTGTTTTCACTTCAATTCAAGATTCAAAATACTTTATTAATCCCAGGGGGAAATTGTTTTGCTTTGTCACAGTTGCTCTCAATTCAGACAGAAAGAAAAGAAACCACAGCCAGAAAAGATCATCAACATAAATACAGAATAACATCAATACAGAAAAGTCAGTATATATACAGAATATTTAAGACGGATGAAAATAGGCCAATAATTATTGTCCAGAGTGTAATGACAACATATATTTGATATAAATGATGATTCTGATGATTGTCAGTTTCCCACCTACTTACAGACGGGGGAGGTGTTGTACAGTTTCATGGGCACAAGTAGAAAGAACCTCTTGTGGCGTTCTGTTGACAACTTAATGTTGATCAGTCTCTGGCTGAATGTGCTCATTTGTCCAGCAGCACACTGTGTAGAGGGTGGGAGGGACTGTCCAGGATTGAGAGGAGTTTGCATCCTCCTCCTAGCTACAACATGTAGAAGGTCCAGCCCCACCTCCAGAACAGAGCCAGCCCTCTGGATCAGTTTGATCCGGAGGGAACTGTCCCCTATGGAGAACCTGTGCTACAAACCACAGTGTCAGTCACACAGTTCTGCAGGCGGACGTACTGGGGACAGTTCAGGGGAGTGTCAGCCTGCATGTTTCTTAATTTCTCTCCCAGCAGTGCAGGACAAATGGTGTTAAATGCACTGAAGAAATCAAAAAACCTAATCTTTACTAAGCCCTCCAGGCTTCTCCAGGTGGGTGTAGGTGCGATGGAGCACATGTATGATGGCATCCTCCAGTCCAAGTTGGAGTGATGAAAGTCAAGTCTGTTCTTACAAAGCAGCACTTTGAAACAGTAATTCATGACTTTGTCACAACCCAGCTGTGTAACTGCAATGCACTTTAGCATGGCGTCAATCAGTTGTCTGACTCTCAAGTGCTATTAGTTCAAAATGCTGCTGCAAGTCTTTTAACTGGTACTAATATGAGCATATCTCCCTAATTTGATCTTCACTTCACTGGCTTCCTGTGTTTATGATGGTACGAGGTAGCTGGTAGCATTCTGGTAGAATGAGCTGCCCATGCACATTAGACAAGTCTCATCCTTGCCTGTTTTTAAAAACCTTCTTAAAACGTTGGCCTTTGACACAGTCTGAGTTGTTGACTTAATTTTATTTTGTATGTATGTGTGTATCTATATGTGTGTGTATATACATATACAGTATGTATGTGGAGATGTATACACATGTATATATTCTATTTATTTTGTTATCTGTATTATATTATGTATATATACTGTATTTATTCATATGCTTCATTTTATTTTTAACTGGTACAGCACTTCGGTCAACCTTGTTGTTTTACAGTGCTTAACAAATAAAGTTACAGACACCATCGTCATCTTTTATGGAAACGCTTCCTTAACTGAATGGAGAGTTTAAGGCCAGCAGAGGTTGGATGTGTAAGTAAATAAACTACCCATGAATGCACTTACGTGAGTACATGGACTCATGACATCATTCCTCTCATACTAATGAGTTACATTCCTTCCGCCTCGTGCTAATCAAGCTGGCAAGTTCGCAGTTCACTCTTTGATTAGTATCAGTGTAACTTTGGCCATTTTCGAACAGCGTGGATGAACATGGTGATGAGGGCGTCCTGGACTGTGAGGTGTAAAACAGTGCTAATGAATTTCTAAAACTGAGACAGGCGTGTGCATAAGTCATCCACATAATCACATGTTTATGCTGTAGTTTACATGTATTTGTTGCTTGTGGCAGCAAGGAGTGGTAGTTTGGTCGATGAACAGAGGAATGACGATTTCGATGCTGTCTTAGCCTGGTTAGGCCGGTCATGAGGAATCTGGTTCAGGAATCAGGAAATGACGTTTTTCCACATTGAGCATGCATCGGTCAGAAAACACACGTCTCCCATTACTATTGTTGTGTGTTTTTAGCCATTTAATTTACATACAAGTACCACAGCCACCTGGTCCATCGCACCCTGTCATTGTCATATTTAATTTTCACACTCAGGGCCTCCTAAACATGATATATATGTGGTGTATCTAGAAAGACAGAATTTAGCAAATCATTTCTTTAAATGTACTTTATTTATTATCACACTCCACCTGTGTGGAGTTATATTTATTGAGTTGTTAAGGTGTAGGATAAACTCTGGGACAAAGTGAGTCTGTCACACTATATTTTCAATGTCTCACTCTGAGGATTATTCCAAATGTTCAAGTTTATTACATCATTTTTTATTTAAAGTAACTCCTTATTCAAATGTAGTATTGCAGACTTCTGCGGTAGATATTTCTCTTTCCCCATTGGTTTTGTCCCTCTATCCCCACAGGGCTTTATGGGGCCGGTTTAGCCGGTTATGTGGGATTTCAGCAGAACAGGAATATCAAGGGAGAACTTGCCCAGGCTTTAATGTTTGTGTTCCTCAAGGGGACGACCGCTCCAACCGGTTTTCTAGGGTGGAGAGATGAGAGGGGAGGGTGTGGGGCGTTCTCCCTCACCTCATTCTCCTTTTTCTTTTCATTATTGCACTTTCTGTCCTTCTGTCTCAGTATCACGCTGTCCATCTTTGAAGTTTGACCAACAAAAACAGTGCCTGGAAGAGAACAGCTGGAACTGTCTCCGGCTGTATGCGGTGAGTTTCCATTAATTAAGCATCGGGTTGTCGCCTGAGGGCCAGGATAGAATTGGCTGGCAGGTGGGTAGAATAGGTGCAGGTATGTGAGTGAAGGAGAGGACTGAGCAACTGTACAGGAAACAATCGTGACCTTTTCATGCTAATTGTACTGTGTGTGTGTGTATGTGTGTGTGTGTGTGTGTGTGTGTGTGTGTGTGTGTGTGTGTGTGTGTGTGTGTGTGTGTGTGTGTGTATGTGTGTGTGTGGTGGTGGGGAGACGGGTTGGGGAGGGGGTGTATAGGGGGTATAGGGTCAGTTACCACACATTATTCCCCCTATGTTATTATAGACTGTATTAATCATGCAGATAAATGTGAAGCTGTTTGTCAGTTTGTCATAGGACTGATCGAGGCCTTTAATTTAGATATTTGCTATAGAAACCAACAACTAAGTATTGTCCATCAAAAGGTTTCTTTTTTTTGATGACATTGGAGACAAGAGATATACTTGTGTGTGTCTTGTGTGGAGCTCAAATGTGAGACACAGAAGAATTAATTGCTAAAATGTCTCCACAATTAACCTATTTAACCTCCATGTATCATTAATGATACAGGTAAATGAGTGACAGCTTCATACTCAGTGTCACTCTCCAGTCATGGTAATCAGTCACATTATTAGTGACACTATCCAACACTCATAAGCTATGATGGCTTTCAGTGGCTTCTGATAGCTTTTCTTGGCCGTGGCTGCTCTTTTTGTTCCAAACAGCATCAGCTGACAGCACAGAATAAGGTCTGAACACCAAAACGTCCTCTCATATGCTGGTTTGTGTCACACGAAATCCCTCCCAGAGGATAGGAGGTGTGTGAGAAAGGCTACAATCAAACTGTAGCAGTGTTATATGCTGACAGTTTGCTATCTACATGTTTGTTTGCACATAATGCTTCTGTCAATAGTGGGAAAAGTATGATCCAGTAGTGTAGTGAGTAATGATAGAGTTTAAGGATGAGCACGTTGGAAATACAGTGAGTGTGCATGTGTGTGTGTGCGCGTGTGTGTGAATAATGATCTAGAGATAGCAGAGCAGGCACATAAAGTCAGACAGGTCTTTTCTTGCTCTGCTGGGGTGATTTGAACAGCCACTTTCCTGACATATCCCGACATGTCGAGAGAGCCTAATTCACACTGATCAAAATGCTAAATAGCATGAAATGCATTGTATCATGCAACAGAAATGCTTGTGAGCAACACGGACAGCAGAACAGAGGCACATTGAAAATGTCAGTTTGCAACAACCTGTTCGTCCTCAGACTTTCAATCAGCAAACAATCTTTTTACATTACTTGATAATAACTGATCAACTGATTTAAATATGATATGATTTACATACATCACTACACATACAGACATGTAAAAACTGCAAACTGCAAAAAGGCTGTGTCTCATGTCCTCAAAACACAAACTGTAGACTTCCCACACCTGATAGGACCAGTCTAGCTGGTTTTAATCATTCTTGATATAACAACGAAATTAGCTCGCACGTTAACAGGGACAAGTGGTGAAAGTATAGTGCCAGCAGTGTGCTGTGCTGTATTGTATATCCTCAGAATAGTCCTCAGGCTATAACGCTTGTGCACTCAATAACTCGAACTGAATTGCTGTGTTTTCACACCATTAGTTGTTTGAAGTTTTTTAAGCACTTCACATAGGGTGTTTAGAGGGCTGAAGGGTTCCTGTCAAGTCTAACACTCTCTAAAAGGAAATTATTTTGAAAAGAGATGGAGGAAGCAAATTCTATCTTTGTGTATATGTCTTTCATGGTCAGTCCAAGTCAAGGTCAAAGGTGAATGCCATAGATATGGAGTGCTTCAATGAGCTGCTCCTTAAGCTACGGGAGGTCCACGAGCGGGAAGTGGAAGGTAAGTGGAAATTGCAGCCATTAGAAAAAGAAGAAAGTCAAAGAATAGCTGTACAGTAATATTAATGAATCAATGAAGTTACGTAAAAGATTAGACCACAAATCCTCCCAACCAGATGTGATGTGTTTTTGACTTCTAGGGTGGCAGGTGAAAGTCCAAGAGCTGTCCAACAAGAAGGGCTGGTGAGTAGAATTTTCTCTCAGGATGATCATGTTTAGACAATGCTAACAAGATATTCAGGTTTAACAATACACACGTTAAGCCACTGTGGGAGCCTGAAGTCTTTGTGGACCAAAGAATGAGGCATGCTGGTCCTCTGTTCATTCGTGTTCTGTTTAGCTCATGTTGTAACAAGTCATTCAGTCTGGTACTGAGTCACAAAATCTTCCAGAGTACATCTCATTAGATTTAGTGGCTAAAAAACAATGACTGGCAAAAGAGTGGGATCATTTCAAAGTCTCAAAATACAACAGGCAGCTGTTGATGTAAAGTGATCTCATCACCACCTGATCATAAATCAGATGAATTGACTTTGATTAACATGGACGATTTATTTTGACATGTATAAACTGGACATATTGACTGATTTGTATGAATTAGAGCTAGAAAATCAGGACTATTAATCAATCAGTCAATCAGCCAGTTGGCTTGAGTCGTAACACAGCACAAATGGTAAAGCTGCTGTCGCTGCTCTGTGAGACTGTACTTGGACACGATACTTTGAGCATGCTAATGTCATGATGCTGATGTTATCATTCAGTCCTAACATTCGAAAACAAAATTATAAACTGATTGGGATAAAAGTATAATAATGTAGCTATTTATTATTTAATGAGAATTATCCATTACATTTCCTAACTTGAAAGTACAACATTAAAAATGTTAGACTTGACTGAACAACTGTCTTTGTAAATGCAATAAATTAATGTTATTTTTATATTCTAACCCAGGCTTATTTATTGCTTATCTTTGTGGATAATTTGCAGTCAAATTAGAGCCTAATTTGCAGTACGTTGTTAATGCAATGGTTTTTCATCTCTTAAAGGGGTATTTCTGCTTGCCCAGGCATGCTGCTTCACTTGGCATGAGAACAAAACAAAATACCTGAATAACTTGGATAAGGAAGAAATACATATAAACCAAATGCAGCATTAAAAGAGGATTTTTCCAGTGCAACATTCAACTCAAATCTCAGAGAGAGAGAGAGAAATTTTATTGTTTTCCAAGAAAACACACATAAAATTAGTCTGAACAGAGATAAAGAGATAAGAGATAAACTTTTTATTTTCATTGCAACATCGTACAACGAGATTAAGGTGCCAACCAGTCTCTGCCATATATAAAATAAAATAAGAAATAAAAACAATTAGATAATTAGATTAAGGTGCTAACCAGTCTGTGCCATATATAAAATAAAATAAGAAATAAAAACAATTAAATAATTAGAAACAGCATAAAAAAAACAAAACAACCATCAAGTAAACAAAAGAACCTCACATTAAGCATTCTGTCACAGATCCGTTCTATAGTCCATTCTTTACAGCGTTTAATGTAGTGATTGCTACCGCCTACTATTTTACCACCTCTAAAGCACCCATGCTTTACTAAAGGTATTCAACACTGTTCTAGCATCTTTTCATTTGTTCTGTGTCTCACAAATGTTCTTTTTTTACTGATTTTTGTTTGTTTCTGTGTCTGATACAGTGATTCAAAGCGAATGGAGGAGCTGTTCACCAGAAACCAGCAGATGAAGGAACAGCAGAGGTTACTCACCGAAAACATCAAGACACTGGAAAATAGGTACTGTTTATAATCATGTGTGGTAGTCGTTTCTAAGAACATAGAGTTAATTTGAATCATTCTGGTTGTTGTTGTTCCTGATGTTTCATGGTTTTCTGCTACCTGTGCAGACTGAGGGCAGGGCTCTGTGACAGATGTACAGTAACCCAGGAGGTGGCCAAGAAAAGACAGCAGGAATATGAAGCCTCACAGATACAGAGCCTCCAGCACATCTCCCTACTAGGTATTCTGTTTTTGTCTTTCCGATCACTCATCCTGTCGTTATCCATCACTTGTCTCTTACGTCCTATTTGCTGACAGCATGGTGTTTGATTCTTTAAAAAACCTTCATATTTTCCATTTCTACTGAAAATATATGTCAAAGACAACTTCGCTGTACCAGTAGGTTTCTCTAAACATGACTTGCGGTTTGTGTTGTAGCGGGAGAAATGAACAACCTGAAAAAGGAGAACAAGAGATTTAGAGATGAGATCAAGAATTTAAGAGCAGCACTTGAGTAAGTACATGGTGTTATTTTTTTAAAAATGCATGAGTCAACTTTTTTCTCATTTTTAAGTTTTTATTTTTATTATTAATCAGTGTTTCAATCCAGACCTGTATTTAATTTAAACACATTATGTTTGTAATTATAAACACATCACACAGGTACAGGGCTGTTCAAAGTGAAGGTAATGCCTGCACACTACCTCGAGCCAGATCTTTGTCAGATCTAACCTTTCACTAAACCATTGTCATATGTGGATCAAACTCTGGTTTGAAGGTGGTGTACAGACATTACTTCCTTCATCATTGACATAGCAATTGAAAGTATTTCAACATCAGCTCCTAGGACTTTTTTGTCACCTGCCTGAAAGCAATTTCCTAATCTTTGACCGTGCACATTTGCATCTACAGCAGAAGTCACAGTGACCACTCGTCCAACACCAGCACCACCACAGAGGTTAAAACCTGCAGCTCCCCTGACATGTCACCATCCTCTGTACCCGTGGCACTCATCTCTGCGGAAACCAACTGTGCCAGCAACCAGTCGTCAGATGGAAATACTGCAGTGAAGACTGAGACTGACCAAAGAACGGAAGGTGAGCGTGAAGAAGGAAATACTATGACTTCAATATCATGCTTTCATTCTTAAATAAGTTTATTTCTGTTTTTGATCAAACAGAAACCGAACACAGGCAGTTGAGGGCGACGAACAGAAACCACTTTGTAAGTTATTTTCAAAAACTTGTGAACTCTGCACGTCAATCTTTATTTAAAAAAACTTGCACTTATACCTTATGCTTGCTTTGTACCTCACTTGTGAGTCACTTTGTGCATGTGCACATGTGCAAGTTATCTAGTGCAGCCTTTTGGGAAATGATCTTATTCTTATTATATAGTCACTTAGATCGAAGTCACACTAAAGAATGATTCTGTATGATTCATACACTCTATGTCCATTAAATAGCTTTATATAAGAACTAGCCTGGTTCTGCCTGAAACTAAGAAAGCATCCATCAAGCTATAATGGTAGCATGAGAAGTTCAATTTCACTGTGCTCTATCCAACCCTCACTCTCCCTTCTGTGCATATCTTGCTGAGACCTTTCCCCATAAACTTTAAAAAAAAAATCTACTAAGATTTGTGTCCAGCTCTTTTTTCTACCCAGGAAATAGTTCCATAGTAGTAGTATCAATCTCATCAGCATTCAACTCTCAAACATGTTATTTTTTCCAAAGAGTCAAACTGTACTATCACTACTACTGTACTACAACAGAAATGCTAATGTGTAACCACATGTATGCTCATTTTGTTTGCCTTCTGCTCTCACAGGAGTCCTACAAGCCTTTCTCACTGGCGGCTCTTGCACTACCACACCGGAAGACAGAACACACTGTAACTCGTGTTGGAGAGAAGAGGTGAGACAGAGGGACGTAGGGTGTTGATGTGCCGCTAGGTGGGTTTTCAGTAAATCTGAAAAAGTACAATGGAAACAGAAACTTCAACCAATGCAGATCTGAGGACTAATTAAGTTTCAGTTAAGTATTATTTATTAGGAAATTCCATTGAGATCAAGAGGTCATGGGAGACCTGAGAACAAATACATAAATTAAATACACAAAATCTGAGTGCAGCTCAAATGCACTTCAGGAGCTTATTTCAGTGATGAGGTTCACAATACCTGAAATCAGTGTTCCCCAGTTCAGAGTTGGTATGAGAAATTTTGGAACAGTCTCTCCTCTCATGTGGTGTCACAACTATGAGCTCTGAAGTCAACTAAGGATGTTACACAACTTAGAAGCTCAGAAAGTGATGCTTCATATACTGATACCTTCAGGTCAGTAGAACCATTCCACCTTTTCATCTAATTCACAGTGGCGCGTGTGATGGCAGCAGTAATACATTGCTTGTTTTATAAAACCACTGATTTTATATATTTGGAAATATCTAATTAATTAGCATTTTCTTGTAAACATTTTCTTACAGTTAAGCTACAATTTGCATTACATTCCCATGTAAACCCACCAGAGTGCCATCAGAGTACTTAAATAGGGCTGAGATTCACAGCTGTTTCTCTAAACATGGTTGAAGCAAACATTCAGGTTGTCACAGAAAACGTCAGGGCTGCTTTTAAATGAAGGCTGAATACTTTAGCCACAGACCTTTAATAAAGGAAGTGTTGCCAAGAGTCAGATGAGACATATGATAGCATGATATCAAATTCGTGACATTTTCATTTCTGCATATTATGTGGTTACTAACAATAGCAGATCATGCCACATCAGCTCAGCGTAGCATTTCTGCACATCTGTTCTGTTTTTTGCAGAGTAAACAAGTTACTATGTTCATCTAAACTTGCTTTAGATAAGTATGTAAGTGATGCATTAAGGAAAAGAGTAATCATATTACTGCAAATTGCTACTGAGTAATGCTACCATGTTACATTACAGAAAAAAGTAATTGCATTATTATAATGTGTTACTAAATAATTCTACATTACAGATAAATGAATCATATACTAATTAAAGCTTTAATTGCCAGACACTGTGTTTTAATGTCCTGTACATAACTTCACCTGTCTCTGTCTGGTCTCTGTTTTTTATAACTCAGAGCTCCTAGTGTTGAAGGGCTGGACCAGCGATCCTCTATCACTCCTCAATCTCTCCTTCTTAAGAACTCCTCTTCTTCAGCCGGTAGAGAGGTGAACCCCAGCAGACATGTGCTCCATGCTCCTGTCCCCTGCCGTCCACAACCAATCAGGAGCAGCCCTGTTGCTCTCCCTTGGCCGTTATCTGAATCCTGTGACTGGGTTAATGTGGCTCCTGTAGGCACCAGCATGGTGCTGCAACCTTCTTCCAAACCAAACTTCCCCCGCTTTCCTAACCTAATTCCAACGAGCCAGCATGCTGGCCCTAGAAGACAGGTGTTTGGGCATCCCTGGCACAAGCAAACCACCTCTCAGCCCCCTGCCAAAGAGCCAACTGTGGTTTTCAGATTGAAAAATCTGCAAGAGCATGTGGAGAGTCAAACTATGCCAAAGGAGAAAAAGGAAATCCCTCCACATAAGGTTGAGAGGGCTTCTACATGGCTTAAAGAGGCATATGAGGGGCCTCTGGACCTATCAGATCGAGGAAAGCCCAAATGCAGCCAGACTCCAAGAGATGACTCAACGGTAACCATACAAGACAGAGAGAGAGCACAGAAGAGCCCTGACAAGGATGTGAAGACAAATCCACCTCCACACGTACCAGTATCATCACCTTCACCTGTCATCTCTCCCTCATCCGCCTCTATGCCACCAGTCAAACAGCAAGAGGAAGAGCCGACCAGTGATCACATCCACAAGGTAATTTTAGGGCTTTTGGCAATAGAACGGAAAGACAAACTGTTTCCCAATGGGGTTGGGCTAACCTGGGAACAAAAAGAATTCACAGTATGGTGGTCTTGTCACAGCAGGTAATCAAAGAGCATGAACACAAAGAGGAGGTGAATGGAAAGACAGGCCAAAGCAATGATAAGAAGGTGCCTGTCCTCACTATATCATTACGTCCAGGTGATGAACGCAGTTTTACACGTGTCTACATTTGCTGGCATCCATATATTTACTGTAAAGAGATGAATAACACTTTTTACATGTCACACCTCTGTAACAGTAGTGGTGCTGGAGAATCTGAATTCTGCCCTGCAAAAGCAAGAATCCTTATCATCAAATGGAAAGGTAATTCAAGCCAATGAAGAAGATACAGTGGAGTCTTATCATACAGAGTATGATGCTCAGTCAGTGTCTCCACTGAAGGCGGGTTACTATTGTGTTTCTTCTGCTCCATCACAGCCGCTGTCACCAGCAGTTGAGCCAGGAGGCAGCTCGGATGAGGTGGAGAGTGTGGCAGGACAAGAAAGCAGCCAGAACTGCAAGAGAAAGAGGTCAGCGGTGGAGACAGAACCTGACAGGGATTCGGACAAAGACAGTAGGTTGAATCACTTTCTAGCCTTTGTGCTAAGCTACATGGTCTCCTGGCTTTAACTTCTGCAGCATTCCTGTATCTTATTTATCAGTCGCTATCTTGTACTGTAAATTGTGTTCATGTCAAGGTCCAAGCTATAATTATAACTGAGAGGCTCAGAATTACTATGGCACTGAATTATACAGACAACCAAAACAAGCCTGAAAACTATTTGTGGATGCTTGAAGTCATCATAGTCCATTGTTCCATGTTGGGTATATTTAAGGATATAACTGTGGACTGCACCTTTTTCACTGTGTTAAACAAGTGAACATGTACGTTTCTGGAGTGGATGATTTTTGGACCACCGGACATGAATAATACCGTCTCCACATGTGTATGTTATTGTAAATTCACAACATTTTAATTTCACAAAGTGACATCACTTCTTTTGGATCTATTCAAGTTTAACAAAGTAATTTTAAAAGACTTCACACAACTTCCTCTCTTCTGATGTGGTTTATCTGACACCTTTCTTTTGCGGAGTCTTTATTTATACATTTGCAGAAGTGAGTATCATAAAACTCTTCAAACTTTTTCTTAGCACTGTTTTTTCTGGTTTTTCCTCTCAGGCACTCAGCATGAACGCAAAATCAAGATCACAGTCCGAAGTGAGGAGAAGAGCCCCAGTTAAAGAAGATCATATCATTGTTGATGCATTTGCTCATCTCACGTGTGTGTGCGTGAATTGGTTGTTTCTGGCCACCTGGGGGCAGAGCAACACGCTGAAAGACAGAACCGAGAAACTGAGGAATGCCACTGATACCGAGTTTCATCCCCTTGTAAAAGTATCTCGTTCTTTTGCTGCTAAATGATTCACTGTGTGGACAAGCTGGTCTCTAACTGGGCCACTAATGTACAGTGGTGAACCAAAGCAGTAAAACCGTCAAAAAGTCAAAACAGTGACACAAAAATCTCCATAGAGCTGAGGAGGACGGTAGAGTTAGTTAGAGTGCTCTGTTTATTTATCATTATTGTTTGATTAACTGTTAACGGAGCCTTAACTATAGCTAGTTTTGAGTATGACATATAATTTTCATATAAAATGAATAAATAGAGCAGTTTCCCCCTGATTTTAAACATTAGGGGTTTTCCCTGTCAGCTCTGTGACTGGCTCCAGCTTCCTCCTGTGAGAAAGTCTTAACAGGAATAAATGAATATATATATTCATACTGTGTATATATATATAAAGCTAAACTAGCTTACAGCTATAACAAATTAGAATATGGTTCAAACATTGGTAAGCTTTTTTCTTTGCACTTTGCTCTTTCATTCGCTACACACCACTTCCTTAATTTACCACTTAAAAAGCAGAACACAGTGCACTATATTGCTGCAAAGTTGCTTTTTCAGCAGGAGAAAATTACTTATAATTAATGTTTAGCAATATTTATTGCTACAGTTTAGCTATAATTGGTCTATGTCTGAGGCCTTCTAAGACAAAATGTGAATAAGGGACAGTCCAGTATTAAATATTAAACTTCATATTCTATTAATTATTGGGATTGGTAAACAGTAGAAACTCCAATTCCAAGGAGTCACTAAATCCAAAATACCAATAGACTGTTATTATATGAACACTCATTTTCATGACTCAGCTATAAGCTCAACCTTTGCTAAGGCTTAATGGTGAATGTTAATGTGCATGTAAACTTATTTTCTGTTTAGCAGCTTTCAGCTGGTGTAAAACTCAGTCACACATTTTGCAACACAACACAGCTCCCTTTCTCAGTCACCCTATCACAACCAACTGTTGGCAGATTCAATAGCTGAGTATTTTTGTGTAGCAACGTAAGAAATAAAGTTCAAGTAATAAATTTTCTTCATAGAAATCCAGTCAGTTTCCTCTCAGCTGTTGATTTATAAACAGTAAGCGTAGCTGCTGCCAGTGCTGTTCAACACCACCGTTACTGTTTGTTCATTTTAATAAATGAATAATTTAAAATATAAAAGAAAGTAAGGTCAGAAACTAACTTTTATTCTTAATTTTACAGATTCAGAAAGTAAATAATAATCTATACTATTTTGCTTGTATCAAAGCCAAATGAAACCAAACCATTAGCCTTTCCCTCCCGTTCTAGCCACACACTATTCTAGTTTCGTTCAACATATTTATAGTTATTTCACTTTCCTGGCATTACTGTCACTGCCTGACTATTTTTGCCACAGAGCCCCCTCACACCCATCCCCCCAGCCTGTCTTAAGTGACCAACAAAGAAAAAAAGAAGACAAAGACTTGTTCCTCTTCCTCTTTTTCAATTTCAGAATGCACATATTTTGCAAGTATTAATTTTCCACTTACAGCTGTGTCAGCTCGTGTTAGACCAATGGATGTCTGCAATAAAAACAGAGGACGCAGTTGGTTAAAAAAACTTTTATGGTACAGCACTGTAGTCATTTTGTGTAAATGTATGACATTTTTTATGGTGATGCCCCAATCAATAGGCAGAATCATCCATTATTTACTGATCACACTATTTTTCCCTGTTGCCTTTTTAAAAAGTGTGCACTTTGTATTTAGCTGGGTCTTTTTGCACCCAACAGCGTGCATTGCTAATGGAGTTATATTGATTTCTACTGTTCCTGTCATGTCTCTCTGATGCCATTAGAGTCCATTAGGTACAGTACTTGGTCAAAGACAGAACAGTCTTTCTATGTCATCATCTGTTTGTTAATTAAAATATAATTCAGTGTGTGACTATAAGTATACTGTTTGTGTTTTTACAGTATGCTGATCTATTACATGCTTTGTTGTTGTTGTGTGGTCTTAACAGATATTTTGTTTTTTGAAATTATATAACACACTTAAAACAGGTAAACTGTACTGTAATTCAGAAGCTGAAATACATTTCCGTTCTTTACTGTTGCTTCTATGATTATACAAAGGAGTCCACTCTTGTATTTCATTGCATAACAAATGTACAGGCTGAAAAATCCTCAGTGAATAATGATGAGTGTTCTGGGAAATACAGAATGTGTGATGCTTTGCACATAACATTATGCAAAACAGCCGTGCTGTGGTGATCGGTGATGTAGAAACCAGTGGCAAACTTCAAACGTTAGACGTGTAGTATTGCAGTGTGATAAAAGTTTACTGGTAAAGACAATAATCAGCTCTGTAGTTAATGTCCTGTAAAACAATTCTGTTACCAGATTAAATTCACACTAGGAAGGATATGTAGCTATACCATGATGGACCATAAAAACAAATTTTTAGCATCACACTAAGTTGAGTAAGTAGCACCTTTCCAGATATCTAGATGTAACACGGTGCTTTTCTGATGCGATTAACAACATCCAAACCCTGGTTAAGTGTTGTAACAGACAGTTCGGTGCCATTCAGTCAGCAGATCTCTGACTAACTGACAGATGTCTGGTCCTGAATAGTTGATTAATTGAATTACAAATGCTCTATTAAGATAATTGGATTAGTTACCTTTAAGATATCATAGATTTGTCCTGATTAAAGTTAGAAGATCACATCTCCACCCACAGGAAGTGACAAATGGAAATTTCAGGGTTGACTAACTTTTTTCTTCCCTTTTTTCATTCATATTGTGATGTATGTTGCACTGTATGAATTGAGACACTTTTACAAAGTATATAGAAATGTATGTTTTAATGAGTTCTGGTATGATTCTAACATGATTCACATGACACACTGAAATGGTGTTTATGTGTGCTGAAAAAGCTGTTATCCTATTTCTATGTAGCTACTGTAGGACTCATCTTGTGTCAATCGCAACCACATGAAGTCAGTTCCCAAATTCAAGCTGAATGTTTCTAATAACAAGAGATGGGACAAAGTCGCAAGTCCCAGTCCCAAGAAAAACAAGTCCCAGTCCCAGTTCAGCAACAACATGTCTCAGTACAAGTCCCAGGTCAAACACCACACAACAGAAAGCCACCGGGCTGACCCGTGGATTCAAACCTGAGTCCTTCTTGCTGTGAGCTGACAGTGCTTCTTTAATCTTTTTAATATTTCGAGGTTGTTAAGTCAATCGAACTGAAATCAATGATGAGCTCTTTTTTGTTGTTGTTGTTTTCTGAACAACATGAAAAAGTTAAAAATGAAACCATTATGTGCAGTTTTTCAACAATAGGACTAAGGATGGGAAACAAGAACTAGGCTACAGAACAAAAACACAGGAGTCCGGTCTCCTTGTCTGACTCATGCAGTCAGTGCATGTGCAATGCAGACGGTCCACATGGTCAAGTGTGGGGTGGATGCAGGTATCAGCCCAGGGGCCATGTGGGACGTGACAGTGGACACTGTGTGCATGATGTGATGATTTGTAAGTCCGAACCTCCACTTCCAGATACCGTGTCTCCTGCAGGTATAAACATATATAAACTGTGAATTTTAACACTCTTACGTTAAATTAAATACTGGTTCTACTCAAGCTTTGCGTAGCTAACAATAACTCACACAAAAAAGAAGAAAGAAGAAGAAATATAACATGATTAACACAAACTGTTTGTTCTTTTATCTTTTAAGCCTCTGGTTATGTTTGATTATTTATTTCAATCTTATTTAAGTCAACACACGGAGGTCAGGGAACATCTCTGAACTTTGCTAGGGTAAAACACAGCAGCAGGTTAACTCCATGTATAATAATTAAACTCCAAACTGACCAATGAGGAACTCAACTTCCCTCTGAAGTTTGAATATAGAAAGCCACAAACTGATGCCTGCATATAAAATGTTCCTCACACCAAAGAACCAGGTCATGTGTGGCTGTCACCAGCTGCTCAACACAGATTCTCTTCTCTTTATCCCCCATGCTGGATTTTTTTTAGCTTGTATTATCCAAATTCTAAACATCCTACCTTTCTCTGATTTCCTGATCTCATTCATCTCACTCTTAACCTCATCTCCCTGCCCCTCCCTCCCTCCCTCTCTCCATCACCAAAGCTTGGGTTTCACAGGGAACTTAGTGTCTAATCCTGAATGCTGATTAAGGATTAAGTCTGCAGAGCAGGGTCTGGTTGTGTTGCTGAGCTGCTGTTGCGACCCTGGGGCTGAACCGCCTACGCCTCCACCCAGAGGATGCACGCAGCATGATAGGTGTCAAACTATTATTTGAATACATGTTAGAACTGTCCCGCACACCATGCAAATGTGTCTCACCATGGCATGCATCTATTTATCCATTCTTCCCTCTTGCCAGCCACGTCTCTGTCCAGCAGAGGCATCACCATTATATTTTTTCATTTACTTGTTATGAATTAGAGAACAACAGAACATTCAATGAATTTATTAAAAGTAGACACTTTTAGATTCACTTCATTAATTTAAAAAACACCAGATCCCTTATGTGTTTCAACTGTTCTACCATCCACTTCCTTAACGCTTCGCTTTGCATCATGAGTTTCACTGCCTTCTTCTCTCATCATCAGTGTCACTGAAGTAACAGCTGAGAAAATGCGATAGCGGCTGTTTTGGCCAGTGAAACCAAGAGTACGATTGGTGGGAGCTTGTTCCTCTTTTTCGCCAACTCAGTCAGACGCGCACAGCTCAGACTTCCTCTTACAACTCCAGTGCGCTGCGCTCCGTTGCACCGTCCACATCTTTACCGGCCCCCAGCGAAAGAATCGACCCTAAAAAGGATGGAACTAACATAAAAGAAATGAGGAATATCCTTTCCACAGACAGCTGCAACTAGAAGATCACACAGAACCACAGAAGTACGAGTTAAAGTGAGAGATTAAAGCGCGGTAAGTGTCCTCTTCCTGAGAAGGGAGCAGCCAACGACTGTAAGATGAGTAGATATGTGTGTGTATATATGTGAAGATAACGTATTTGACAAGTACTGGAAATAAGAAGAAAGGTCATTTTTGATGACTGACAAATTAAAGCATTAGTAGTTGTACAAGGATGCTGCGTTTCAAAAGAGGAACTCAAGCTCTGTGAGGTGAAACCACCACCGCCTACAGAAGTAACTGTACAAATGAAATGTAGACCAGTAGACAAAGTGTGAAAGACAGACTTGTGTTCATATGCCACGTAGCAAGTGTTTCCCCAGCTTTATTAAATGTTGCAGGGCTAAATTTGGCATTTAGTTCTAATGGTGAAGGTCAGTATAGGTAACGCACTGTGTCATCCGTCCTGTGGTAAGATCAGTGCGTGTGTGCACGGAGTTATTTTTAGACTGTCCATCAAGACAAAACTAGACTACTTTCTGTTCTGTTTTCTACTTTCCCAGTGTCTGCATGAACAGCATTTTGTATTTTAGAAGCTGAATGGGTCTAAAACATCAGTCCCCATGATGTTTCACTAAAATTGCAGGAAAACCAATATGGCCTCACAGTGGGGGCCATTGTTAAATTCCCCCTGTAGCAGCCACTTCACTTTGCTTTTTTCCCCAAATGTTGTAAAGACAATAGTAAAGGGATATTGCAACTCCAAGTTACACAACTTTCATGGTTGCTTGAGTATTTCTTGCTCTGACGGGCAGAAGAATTTGAATTTCAGGGTTAAGCCCAGCTTCCTGTAAAATGAACACATTTCATCTTTTTCCTGGATTAATAAATAATAAGAATAAGGATGTAATAATAAATAAATCCAAAAGTTCTGAGAGCTCACGGCGGTGCGTTCAAAAGTCATAAATCTTAGCGTTAAACCTGGCACCAGAACTGACTTAAATTATTCAACAGTTATCAAAAAGCTGCAGATTTAATTGTTTTAAAATGTTTTGACTAATCTAATCTGATCTACACCAAGGTCAAACATTATGTTTTCCTATCACATACAAAACTTACATAATGTCGCACTGTATGGGAAATCCCTACACATTCTTGGCATGTTATAAATATGTCATAACTGAATGTGATAACTAACAGTGGTGAGCCACAACATTAAGTCCAGCTGGTGGTTTGAATGTTGTGGTGGACAGGTGTCAGACACCGATGTCGTCTGTCTTAAATGTATATTTTAAAGTCAGTCTTCTGTCTTAACAGCAGCAAACGTGATCTTGAGACTAAGACCTGACTTTCTGCCTGTCTTTCTTGCTTTCTTCCTTCCTTCCTTCCTTCCTTCCTTCCTTTCTTTCTTTCTCTGGTTGGTTGCCAGACTGGCAGGTGATGTTGTTTTGGCTTGAGGCAGTCTGAAACAGGTGCACACGCCACTTGGCAGATTTCACAGCTGATCTGAACATGAAAACTATCCCTCAAAGCAGAACACAAATGAATTATTTCTGCCTACCGTCTGTTGAAAAAGCCTCATGTGAGACCTGTGTGTATTATTGTGTTAAACTAGTTTGGTGTTTACTAGAATAACACATGGGATCCTGCATAAACTGTTCAACTTTCAGAACTAGGATAAAGGTGTGACGTGCAGGTCTATCACGGCGAATGACATCAGAGTCCACTTGTTCTCGATGGGCCTTGAAACCTTGTGCTGAATGTCACTGCCTGTTGTAGGTTTATGACCACACTACCTGGAGTTTGCAGTGCTCATCATTTGCATGCTATGATTAATAATTTGATAATTCTTAACTCAGTCTTTATGCTAAGTATAGATCAAAGTATAAGAGCAGGGACATGTGCTCACATAGTTTGATTGTTATTTTGGGTTGGTGGAGATACAGTGGGGGCGAACGTGATCTTAATATTATGTAAATCATGTTCTTCAGCTCAAAGTCTTTCTCATTATGATTGGTTTCACTTTGACTTGTGATTAATACATTTAAGCTGGAACTTTCCACCATAGCATAAAATCACATTTTTACATGTTCCTTAGCTCTTAAGTAATAGGTTACTTAGGTTTGTCGTATCACTTTAATCAGTAATACATACACTGCTCTTCTAAAATTCTCCATGCAGTTCTGTTTTCGATGTTAAAAATTCTCTTGAAAAGTGTAGGATGTAATTTTAAAGCGTCTCTGCATAGCTTTTGAAAAATGATATAACACATTCTTCCTCTTTTGAGTGAAAAGTTAAAGTCATAAGCATTAAAATAAACCCTTGCTCAACACTCCGCTGCAGTCATACCTCGTCTGGTTAAGTGACTTCTGACCCAGACATGTATTCAGGGTGCAGACATGCGAGAGGTATCAGCTGTCTCAACTAAGTCTGGGCAACAAAGCAAAGAAGCGTATTTCCCAGAATGGCAGTTCATTCTTTTACGTAGCAGAAATTCACATTTCTTTGCCCAGTTTGAAGTTCATGTTTTGTGTAACTTAGAGTGTTATGAAAAATCCTGTGGTTATCTGAACTGACACAGGACAATTAAAGAAATCAGACAGACATCAGACAGACTGAGCCGCTCGTGACGTAGATTTGGGATTTCCACTGTTGTGTGTGGATTTTTTTTTTATATTTTTGTGAAATATGATTTCACAAACTAATGATTTTAAGCAGTGTATATATACAGTACTCACCCTAAATCATGTGCATCTTGCTGAGGTGACAGATCTATTTTAAGGATGCCATGGTCTGAACAGAAACACACATTTCACAAAGAGGAGGAGAACATGTGAGAGATAAGATGAACAGAAATATAGTAACACTGAAATATTTCTTGTTATGATGTGTTGGTGATGTATAAATAAACTACAATGGAATTGAGAAGCAATAGGCACAGAACTGAAACTTTTAGCACAGCCATTCCCCCCACAGCTTTCTATTTCATATCCTCAACAGTGGGGAAAATGCTGAATCTGGCAAAGTTGGCAAATAATAATTTGCCAACTTTGCATTCATTTTCTTAAAACCATGTAATTTTAAGAAGTAAGCACAGAGGAGCATCAGTCTACATGGGTGGGTTTGTGTTCTTTGTCCAAAGTGAGGATCCAGGCGTGGCTGCTTCGGTACTTCTCTGCAGGCTAATGTTGATTTATGACTTCATTCATTTTCTGCTTATTAGGACATACACATGGCAAGCTACGTAATATTTATGGCTCTCTGGTGATATGTTGTTTTTGTTTCCATATTGACCTCTTTATATGTATGTATGTATGTATGTATGAGAATCATCACATTCAAAGGTTACTGCCCCCACACCTTTAGTTTAGTCTTGTATTCGAGTTCCTCATCAGTTCTGGGCCTGTGGGTGTGAGAGAACTATTGAGGAAGCCACTTACTGTAAACTGGTGATACTGAATTGTTCAGATTGTGTTTTACAAATCGCCTACACACGAGCAAGATGGAGATTTGCAGTATTGTTGTGCTGACCAAATAAGCATATTCTCTAAAATGCCGAACTAGTCCTTTAATGTCATTATGCGTTTCAAGTGTTCTCCATTGAATCTATGAAGTCCCATGAGTAGATTAATTTCAAGTTTCTTGTGAAATTCTGCCATTAGAGGCAGAGTCATGTAGTGAATCATCACATTTTGATGGATGAGCACCCTAAACACTTAACAAACCCTAAATAAATAAATTGCCCTTGTGTTTGTCCTCTTAGGGATGCTAAGTCAGATACTTTACATCTCAGAGTTCTGTATTGATATTTGTTATGACATTCAACCTGATCTTGCTTTGTCAGACCAATATCCATAGCACACATGCAACATTTTTGAAAAATAGACCATGCAAATTTATCTATATACAAATTTACATCTTTTAACCAGCAGTTAAAGTCACTATTAGTAAAACTTGAAGTTATACAGCTTTGGGTAGGGTAAGAGAAATATTGTGATCTGATAGAAAAATGAAACTAAAGTGTTTTCCTGTGCTTAACCGAAGTGGTTTTCTTGCCTGAACTTCAGCACACGGAAATCTGGAATCAAACTTGGGTTTGTGGTGTGACAGTCCTGTGCACTGTTTGCTTGTAATTTAGGCCAGCTACCTGCTTTCCATTAATAAATGGAGCAGTTCATTTAAAAATGATGTTGCATCAGAGCATAATCCAACCACAATTGAACTTTCAGTTTAGTTTCACGTACATTGCACCAGCTTATCTTGTTTTTCTTCAAACTAAAAGTGCCATAATTAAAATGATACTACAGTACTTGATAAAATATTCTAATTTGAAAGG
This sequence comes from Anabas testudineus, assembly GCF_900324465.2. Classification (NCBI taxonomy): domain Eukaryota; kingdom Metazoa; phylum Chordata; class Actinopteri; order Anabantiformes; family Anabantidae; genus Anabas; species Anabas testudineus. Next base: position 3,825,395 of record NC_046616.1, on the reverse strand, counting down.
TTGTGACTGCTGCAGGTATGAATGCTCCAATCTGCAGCTCTCAGTTTTTATCCACCTTCATATTTTGTTGTGTCTTTGACTAAGAGCTGACAGATGAGGCCCAGTGTTTCTAAAAGTTTCTTTTGACATGTTCTGTAGCTGTTTACGCACAGACTGAGAAGAATCAATGACATCTGAATCAAACTGGAGCAATGTAGTTACCGTCAGCCTCATGCTCATATCTGTGTGTTGTCAGCAAAAAAATGTCAAAGAGTCGTGTCTGTTCATTACTTGGGAGAGGAATTGCAACAGAGTTTTAAATAGAAATAAAAGCTGACCTTCCTCTGATTAGAAATCTAAAGAGGAACACAGTTTGGAACAGAGAGAAAAAGGAAGCAAACAGGTTAACACCACAATTTTTGACCTCAGTAACACCGGAACTTCCTGTGTCTAAATGTACGAGTGAACATTTTTCCATTGCTCACCACTGTGCATAAGCAGCAGTGGGGCAATATGGTCATGCTTATTTTAAAGACTGAAACGCTAGCTGTGTCACTGCTAAAATTTACCAACACTTATGGTTCAAAATCGATAAACGCTCAACAGCCTTTTTACTAGGTACAGCTTTACAATCGAATGCAATCTATAGATACAGAGTTACAATTTAACTCTAACTAAAAGAGATTATTCTATGATATGTTTATTATTGTGGGTGGTGGAGTGCATTATATCTATGCACGGTGTCTCTAATGTTTTGGCCCCCTCATTTATGTAAATGGGGTGTCTCTATCTCTCGTCACCTCTGCTTCTCAGAGCCGAACAGAGATAAGTTACACAGAGCATTCGCTCTCTTCTGTCCTCTCCATCTGTGTATGTGCGCGCTATAAAACAGCTTCTATCTCCCATCACACACTCTGTCTTTGTTCTCACGCATTAAACCATATAACTGCATACGCATTTACATGTAGATAGACACGTACATATTCAGTATGATAAAAGGTTTCCCTAGGGTTTGTAGATGGTTACAGGGGATTGTGTGGGCTTTTTTGGCAGGGTGGTGGGGTGTACTCCTTTGCCACTGTAGCTAGAAAGACTTGTCAATGATGTATACAAACATCTTTAAATACTATTAACCAGCGTAAACACCAGCTATGTAGAGATTACAAAAGCATGCAGCATCCCAAAGATTCTCACTCATGATCATCCAGCAAGCTGACCGTGAAAGTTTCAGTATAATGCATCTTTGTCTAGCAAAGAATATCTACCAGCATCATGTGATATTCATTTTCTGCATATTTTCATGCTTTCTCTGGCCAATATTGGAGATATTCTGAAATACATTTAAAGCTGAACAGAGACAATGTCTCAGCTGTTTCATGAAGTTTAACATATCAGAGTTTGCAAACAGATTGAAAAAGGACTAAAGGTCTCCAACTGAAACTATATGTTCAAAGTGTGTGTGGGATTAATGACAGTAGATTAATTTAAAGATTAACTTAAACTAAACACAAGTTAAGCACCCCGCTAAATGACTGCCAATAGTACATGTTACATATTTAAGTTATTACATGTGATCACAAGGAAAGGACTAAGAGTTAATATTTACTTCATGGAGTTTGTCCTTTGTCAAAGTTCAAGTTAATTAAATACTTTAATAGTTAAGTTATTAAATGCACATGAATCCCAGACTAATTTGTAACCTTTTAGGTACCTTGAGCCTGGAGGTTCAGGATATGTGCAAGAGAGATGTGGGCTGGAAGTGTTAGGGTGAGGTGTGTTCCAAAAGGGAGAGGAAATGAATTTAGTAAAAGCTATTTTTTAAATAATCATTCTTGTATTGTATACCAGGTTTATGCCCTCTAGTAAATAGGCGTGATCTTTAATACGATGACTGAGTAAATTAGATATACCCCAGGGCTAGGAACAAGATCTGACTGTTGATTTGACATCTCAGTGGCATTTTCATGCTGATATCTTAATGTCTTTTTGTTTCTACTCTGCTCTTCTGCAGGAGACACCATGGGCTGTGTGGGCTCAAAGAAGGAGCAGGAGGCCCTCAGCAAAGGGACGGGTAACGATGAGCTGCAGAACCGTGCCCATACGGCTCATTATGTCAAAGATCCCACAACAGGAAACTCTGCAAACAAAGCTGTAAGCAGTAATGTTGTGACCAGATAATGGTCTTTAACAAAGTATCTATGCACTGCTGGTCAAATGGCAAGCACTAGCACTACCTATCATAATAAAATAATAGAGAAGTGACACTTCCTGAAAACACAAACACGCTGGTAGAAAAAGTGTTCTGGTCTGTTTCATATAATCATGCATTTAACATTTGGATTAACTTAATCCAAATGTTAAATGTATTTAGCTCTAAATAGATGTCATTGATAGTTGTACAATCATTGATCTGAGAAGTAAAAGTAGCATATAATATTTTACCTTTAAAACGGCGTAAGGGTATGGGATATAATGAAATGTACACACTGTATTTAGGTACCCTTGTGGGTAAACCTTCTATTTAGACTTAAATCTAGTATTGTAATAGGTAAAAACAGAGGAACTACAGCTGAAAAAAAAATCTCCATTTTTACCAAACAACTCAGATAAGTACCTTGTCCTTGATATAACTCCTCTATTACACATCAGTTAGAGTTACAATTGTAATTACCCAATGTTTATGTTGGCAAGAGCCCAAGTTTACTACTCTCTAAAAAGTAAGATCATACTTTCCAATAAATGACCTAGTTATTGTTCATTTATAAATGATTTATTTAATAATTCACCTTATACTTACATGCAGAAACAGTTTTCGTCAAGTGTCATTGTACAGTAAATAGTGTATATGTTCTTATTTAGTATGTAAGCACACCGTACTGTAATAGTAAGTCTTCTCTCTTACCATGTACTTTAAAAGACATTCTTCCCTTTGACATGAAAATACAAATGTTCACTCCTAAGGGGACTGTAAAATAAGATTTACCCATTTGCGCCTAATGCTGTACTTTTCAGCACAGATCTTTACCACACTATGTCTGACGTACAAGCCGTGACTTGTTTTGCAAATAGAAATGGGCGCGCAAACCTGCAGACACTCTCTGGATTTAAATAAAGAATGATGAAGATTAATAGTGTCAGTGGCAGGAACAGTGAAGCCACAAAAGGTACAAAAGAGGAAAGAAGAAACTGTTTCATTGGCCATGATCAGACAAGTAATGAGAGACCCTTTACCTGTGCTTATGTATGTTGAAACACAATGTGAATAGGTTCCTGTGGCTTGCTGTGAGTTTGTACACTAGCCTGGCCAACTTTGTGACATGGGTAAGAAAGCGGTGCTGTTAAACGTGGCTCGTATGGCTACTGCTTCCTGTGTGCTCACTAGTCTTTAACCCTTAATGTGGAGGAAGTAACAGATAGAGCAGATAGAAGACATATATATGTATAAAAGTATTAAGCAATACCTAAAATGTCTCTTAGTTCACGCCTTGATACCCAGTTTCTCTGGTCGCCTATTGTACTGCTCAGCTGAATATAGCTTTGCATTAACATTGTGCTTTGTTGAAAACAAACTGTTTCTCACATAAGGAAACCCCTATACAAGCCCCAAAACCTGAAGAGATAGCAGGATGATAACGCTGCACTACATCCTGATTTGTGAAGTTGATACTGCCTGATACGATACGTTCTTCCTTCCTCGCTTCCTTTCATCTATAGTGTTTGTTTTCTGGGCAGTTATTTTTAAGTAGCTGAATTTAAATATAAAGACTTGTTATGGATTATTTATAGAAATATAAGCTTGATTTTATTTAATGTAGTAAGTGCTTACAATGAACCTGATACACGTTGTATCACGTACACTGTAAGGCTGATTTAAGCTGTGCTAATCAAGATTTTTTATAAAATGTCAACAGCATGATTGCGCATGTGGGGAGTCAACAGAAAATTGATTCTGTAGCTTTACAAAACATGTTTTTCGGCTAATTGTTTTGATTGTATGATCTGTAACTTGAATCTGTAACTTCAATGCAAATGTTGGTCCCTGTTCGCTGAATGTATAAGGAACTGTTTTGCAACTAATTTTATAAGCTAATGGTGTTGTGCATTGTCACAGAGTAACCAAAAATTATTGCTGTAGTTTTAAGATTTCTTTTCTCACTTTGCATAAACAAAACAGTGAGAATTTAATCATGACCTATTACACTATTCACCTTATACCACCCTATTTCTCTGTTTTTGTCACTACAGAACAAAATGGTATCCAATGCAAATTCTTCAGATGGTGAGTCACAAGCTTTGTTTTCTTCACACTTTACCTTCACTTACTCCACAGTATGCATTGAAACCATCACTACCTATACTTGACTCTGCATGTTAATGAAGGCGACCCAATGAGCTTCACTGGTCAGTCAGTAGCAGGTTTATTTCTAATCTCATCTTTTACCATCAACACGACCACATGTCAACAACACAAGTCACTTTAAATAATGTCACATAGGCGCAGAGAAACTCTGACACTCGAAGCAGCATGTCTGAGGCAGAGGAAGGAGAGTCAGTGTGTGATGATAGAGTGACAGCCCCACTCACCACTTTACAAAACAGGTCTTCAGTTCACAGAAAACCAGCTCTGTTTCTATTGTATTCGAGTATACAAGGAAGTTGGTTATATACTGTAGTAAAAGAAGCAACCCAATGTTGGTTACAAATATTGAGGCGGTTCAGACTTATGTCCACTAAAAATACAACATGCAACAATACTTATGCTCGACATATGTTTCACTGTCACATGCAAAGATGCTGCGTGAAAGCCACATGAATAACCTCCTTTAAAAGGTCGATTCTTTGCAAGTCAAGAAAAGAATTTCATAGAAAAAGAATTTCAACAGAAGATCCTCATAGATTTTAAGTTTTCAATCTATTAAGTGGCGTATTTAAAAAAGCAAAGTTCTCTCAGGCCATGGTTTCTCAACATGTACTCCCTCAGAAAGTGAACATGCAGGGTTATATTTTACATTGTACCATCATGACCACATTGTATCAACAAGAGACTTTTTCTTTTCTTGCCATAGGAGAGTCAAGCGCCATGGCACTGTATGACTATGATGCCATTCACGAAGGAGACCTTGGCTTCAAGAAAGGAGATAGACTCAAGATCTTAGAAGAGTAAGTAAAGTATCCTCAGTGAGGATGACTATTTAATTATTAATGATTTAGTCATTTCTAAATTTAGTAATACCATGTGGTTTATTGTGTCCTTGTTGACAAGAAATATTGAACCTTATTGCATATCCTTCTCTCTCTCTCTCTTTCTCTCTCTCTCTCTGTAGATCAGGGGAGTGGTGGAGAGCTATGTTAATCAGTACAGGTCAGGAAGGCTACATCCCCAGTAATTATGTAGCCAAAGATACTCTGGAGGCAGAGGAGTAAGTGTACTCTCATTAAAAATACACTATGTAATATATCAATGAGTCACAAAGTAATAATGAACATGGAAACAAAGCACACATCAGTGGAAAAACGAACGCTTAGAGCCGTTAAGAAGTTTCTGTACTAACTGATCTGTTTCCTGTTGTTCAGATGGTTCTTTAAGGGCGTGAGCAGGAAAGATGCCGAGAGGCAGCTGTTGGCCCCTGGGAATAAAGTGGGATCCTTCATGATCCGAGACAGCGAGACCACCAAGGGTGAGTAGAACACCCAGATCATTTTTCCTGAAGCAATGTGGCATAAAAAGCGAAACTATCGACAGCAACAATCTAAAGTCACAAATCAAGCATTTTGATCTCTCAAACAAGCAACATTCTCAAGTTGTTACAAAGCATACTACAGCTGTAATACCAACGTGCTCTGATAAATCAGATAAAGTGCACACTGCTGTAAAAAGAAAACAGATTAGGTGGTTGACACAGTGCATTAGAGAGCAAGATGTTTCCATGAAAAGTGGCTGAAGAGTGAACAAGAGATAAAAGGAGAGGTTAGGTTGCTCAGTGTGTCATCGAAACATTCAACTGAATATTCGTGTTAAAGTTTTGATACATAAAGTTCAGATTACTCATCATGGTGAGTACAACACAGTTTAAAAAAATGGTTATAAATTGCCTTCTGTGGCAGAAGATTTTAGCCTTGCAAGAGTCTTTGGAAGAAAAAGAAAATAAAAAAATGTTGTGTCTTCCAAAAAACAAACCAAAAAAAAAGCTAGTATCAGTGAAAAAAAAAAGATTGTCAGCAATAGAAAATCCCCTGTGGGTCAAAGTAACTACCATTTATATTTCCTTTTACCACAGGAAGCTACTCTCTGTCTGTCAGGGACAGCGATGCGCAGGCCAGCGACACAGTTAAACATTATAAGATCCGTACGCTGGACAACGGAGGATTCTACATCTCACCTCGCATCACCTTCAGCACTTTGCAAGAGTTGGTCAGCCATTATAAGAGTGAGTTCACTACTGTCATAGTTGTCTGTTTGATTTATTGGCTCAAGGTTTGAGTTGTTGTCCTAATTAAAATGATAACATGAGGAATCCTCAGTCATCTTAAAGGGTTAATCTTCTCTACACATTACTCATTATTAAAGGGTAACTTGTGTCAGGTCTTTGTTCCACTACTAAATGTTTGATGGACAGCGCACTCTGCTGGCCAATTTAGTAATGTCTATGACCCATTCTAAGAGACATTACTAAATATTTATTTTTACTAAAATCTTTTTGTGTTTATTTGTGAAATTATATTATTTTACCCACAAATAAGAACAGAGTTCTTACAGAATGTTTTACATGACATAGACAAATCATGAAATCATATTTTTCTCCTCCTTTCAGAGCAAGGCGATGGCCTCTGTCAATCCTTGACCAGTGCATGTCTGAGTCCCAAACCTGAGAAGCCATGGGAGAAAGATGCCTGGGAAATCCCTAGATCATCTCTCAAACTGGACAAGAGGCTCGGAGCTGGCCAGTTTGGAGAAGTCTGGATGGGTGAGACAGACTGGAATCATTTTACAATCCAGTTTTTGATTCAGATGTTTAGACCAGTTTATTCCTAATTCTTAATAATGTTTTGTTTTCAGCTACATACAATAAACACACCAAGGTAGCAGTGAAGACCATGAAGCCAGGCAGCATGTCAGTTGAAGCCTTCCTGGCAGAAGCCAACTTGATGAAAACTCTTCAGCACGACAAACTGGTCCGACTCAACGCTGTAGTAACCAAAGAGGAGCCTATCTACATCATCACTGAGTTCATGGAGAAAGGTATAATGTGTGTGCAGGTGCAGTACATGTGCACTTGCTCAGTTACTGTGTTCTTCTGATTTAGCGGCAGCTGCTTTAAAGTGATCTTAATGTGGTGTTTAATGTTTTTTTATAGACACTATAAAACATCTACAACTGTACCGAGTTTGCTGTAAAATGTGTGAAAACATGTCCTAACAGCTGGTTAAAAGTAAATAAATAACTACATCTAATCAACAGTTTGATGAATGCAACCAGTAACCAGCTGCAATGCTTAGATAAAAGTAATAAAACGCTGATAAAAGGTAATGGCATATATACGTATAAGTAATGAAAAATGCTTGTAATAGCAGTAATTACCTTTAGCTCTAGGTTAGGTTCAGGTATGTGTCTAGTGGGTTTGTTGATGTGTTTGTCTCTGTGTACCTACAGGGAGTTTATTAGACTTCTTAAAGAGTGATGAGGGCAACCGTGTGCAACTCCCCAAGCTGATTGATTTCTCTGCCCAGGTGAGATAGGTTATTAGTGCTCCATTACAAGAAAACCTGCTAGACCAGATCCTCTTGTTGCCTGGTTGTTTCCTGTTTAATACCAATAAGCAAATTAATCTATTTGTTTGCTGTATGTAGTCTGTGTATGCTAAACCCCACACAGACTATGATTTCTGGTCTCTTCATTTCTTTATGTGAAATGCTGTACATTAGTTAGTATCTACTTTAGAACATTTAAAATAACATTTTGTGTAATTCTGCAGCTTTTGACCATTGGTCACTGGTGTTACAAAGTTAACTCTGCATGCCACATTGTGAAACTCAGCTAGTAATGGGCAGCTGAATTTCTTACGTGCATGGTGGTTTTAAAGTAACCAAGACTTGCTCAGGGTGAAAAATGAGGAAATTTAAACGGTTCACTAAATAACAGACTGTCATTGGTGTGTGCCAATATGATGCAGCTAGAGTATTTTAATGTTAAGAATGGCATTAAGTACTGATGTTTAGCATGCTAGCATTTGCTTCAGAAGCATAAACTCAAATATGGAAGCATCCACATTATCTGAACTAATGTCAATTATTTTGTATTGAGTGATTTTAATTATTGGAAACTATCAGTGCATGTTTTGAGTCTTTAACATTGACTTATTTCCCTCTAGATTGCAGAGGGTATGGCTTACATTGAGCAGAGAAACTACATCCACAGAGACCTGAGAGCTGCCAATATCCTTGTCAATAAGGCTTTAGTGTGCAAGATTGCAGACTTTGGCCTGGCTCGTATCATCGAAGACAACGAGTACACAGCCAGGGAAGGTATGACGCAATATTCACTGTCACATGCTGTACTTCCAGACGTCATCAGCAGAAGTGATTAAGAAACTGGGGAAACTAATGAAATAGGCGCTGTCACAGTTTCATCAGTTGAGAGGGAAATTACTTTGTGTCAGCTAGATGCCAGTGAGTGTCAAAAATAGAGGCTGAGATGAAGAGCGACTTGCTGTATGGCTTCCTCAATGAGCACAAAGTGTTTGAGCAGATGTGTGTCCACCATAGCACCTCAGAGTTATTATTACCAATTAATGTTTCCGTAACAGTGGAAAGTTATTCATGTATTTATTTTTATTTATTTTTTCAACTTCCCCCTTCAACCAGGTGCCAAATTTCCCATCAAATGGACAGCCCCTGAAGCCATCAACTATGGCTCTTTTACCATTAAGTCTGACGTCTGGTCCTTTGGTATCTTATTGACTGAGATTATCAGCTATGGACGCACACCATACCCTGGTAAGTGGATCATTAATTTCGGCTTTAATATATAGTGTGATACCTTGTTATATATATGTTACTTGCTAAAATGCCTCTGCAGGGCAAAAATGCTGCATTTGCAGTCAGTGTACAAAGGTTTGGTCCCATTTTTATAGCTAATCTTTGCCCATTAATTTTGGTTTAAAGTGTCTAGAACAATAGGTATTGATAACATAACGACACTGAATACAATGGGATAACAGCAAGTGAATTTGGATTTTATTAATTTATATAAAATGGGTTTTTTTATATTATGGCCACTAATAAATAATTGTGACTGAAAAGTGACCGACTCACAATGCCATCCACTGACACAACAATACTTGAATGCAAGTCTATAAGATATTTTTCATTTATTTTGAAGACTGGCTCTTCACTATTTCAATTATATGGTCTTGTGTTTTTTAGGGATGACTAACCCAGAAGTGATTCGTTCCCTGGAGAAGGGCTACCGAATGCAGCGCTTGGACAGCTGCCCCACCGAACTTTATGAAATTATGCTGGAGTGCTGGAAGAACAAGCCTGAGGACCGTCCCACATTTGATTACCTGCAGAGTGTCCTGGAGGATTTCTACACAGCCACAGAAAGCCAGTACCAACAGCAGCCATGAGACTTAACAGCCATAGATATGGTTTCTGTTATATCACTGTTCCATTCTTACTTAACAGCAAGTTCAGTTTCTACACAGTTTACAGCACACATACACATGCTCTCTTTATATCAGTCTTTCTTTTGCTGTCTCTCTTTCTCATTTGAACACATACCTACAAGGGACTGCACAAAAATTACTGGATATGGTTGAAATTTCTATTTTATTTAGAGCTACCTTACTTTTTAAATTGGGCTCTTCTTCATTTGAATTAGTGACATTGTAGTGTAATATGTTCTCAGTAGATGCAATAAAAACCACATATATATGTCAGGAATATAATGACGACACAGTCCTACCTCACACTTAGGTCAGAGGAACAGCACAATAGTTACTGTCTGAAGGTTTGGTCATTGGCTAACAGCTAAACAATACAGCTGCATCAGCTGTACTTGATCTTTATTAAACGTAGCAGCCTTGTAAATGAGAAGTGATTGGTTCAGGATATGTATAAACAGATATGTTTGCTACTTCTGTGGTCTCAAATATAAAAAGTGGCCCACAACAGCATGTTTCACATAATTTATTTGTACTTTTTTTGTATAAATGTTGTTATACTACAGATTGCACACATAATGTGTAGCACTCTGTTGTAAGATAAAGCTCCATTATTATGTGCATTATTATGCACGGAAAACATGTGACCTAGTACACATTTCTATTTAGAGGTAATTGCCGGTAATGGGTCAGTTGTCTCAGCTTTGTGGGTGAGCTGTGGGTTGCAAAACTGGACCTGGCAGGTCTATTCTCTACATGTATAAGTGAAAATATCACTTGCACATGGAAAAGCCCAGAGTACAGCACGTCTGGGGGTACAGTACAGTAACATTTCCAAAGTAAGGTTGAACTAAAACGCCCCCAACTGGGCTGTAAAAAACTCTGACTACTGTTACCTAAAATGAATAGGTCTTTCATTCATTTGCCTTCACCAATCTTATAATTTTTGTATAGTCCCTGAATTTGTCGCAAACACACAATATTATTTTACACGAAAGTAAATGGCCATATTCACAAACAAACAATTGTAGGCCACCTGAAAGCAGTCACATGGAAAGAATGGATTTAGCTGTTATGCTCCAGCACACATTGTGCATCCATCAAAGAAAAATAGAACCAAAACACAGATGTTCTTGGTGATGTGTGTCGTGCACAGCCCTGGTAATACTCCGCCGATGCCCAGGATTCAACAAGCAAAATTGTTAAATGTACTGTGTTTTAGATTTTGAAGGAAAAGTGAGTAATGTGGACGCTACATAGTACAAGATAAATGGATAAATATGCTCAAATTCTCTATTTATAGGTCATAGATATTTTCCACTATGTTGTAGCAGCATTACTCCTTTATAGTGCCTTTTGAAGTAGTTGTTTATTGCAATCTAAACAATACATTCCATACTTTTTGTACATATAATGATATACTGTACATGAAGTAATGCATTTAGAAAAAGGATGTATAATGATTAGGCTAATAATGCTTAGCGATTATTTTTACTTATTAAATCTATCTGAGAACTTATTGAAAATCAGTGCATATTTACATGTTATGTCTTTAAAACATTTTTCTGCTTGGAAACATAAATTATTTGTGCAAATAGTACTGTTCTGAACATGATTGCACCTCAGATGCAATGATCTTTCCAAAAGAAAATGCTTGTTTTCTTTTTTCTGTTTAATATGGTTTGTATTTTTCATATTGTTCAAAATAGTATAACAGCTCTTGTAAAAAAAATCTAAGCTGAACAAAGTATAATTAATTGTTCAGTTAATCATAAATCACATTATAATTACTATGTCACGCTCACTACTCTGACACAAATGGGTGACCAAAAAGTGAATATTATCAAGTAATTAAGATTCATGATTTCATGCTGTGACTTGGTATCATCCAAACCCAAACACTGTACATATATTCATAAGATTAAGGTTATTTTGGAGTTTTTCCTTTATTAATATAAAGCTATTCACATATTTTCTTAGATGCTTGTTTCAGTAAAACTGTCATAAAAATGTTCAAATAAACTGTTTTACAAACAAATGTACAAACGTGTATTTAACTAACGCTGGAGCAACACAATTTTAATATATTAAACTCACATATGTCATTTTATTACAGATATCATAAAACATGTCTACACACAATAATAAAGATTGTAAGTAACAGCAGGTTGGATTTTAAATCTCTACCACACTTCACCAATAAATGAAGTTCCCTCTGAACTAGTAAAACTAATAATACTCTAAAAACTCTACCAAAGTACTCAAGTAGCTATAATACTTGAGTAAATTTTTATTTTATTTTTATTTATTGTTACTTACCATCCCTGGTTTTAAATGTAAAAATGTTATTTACTTATTCAAATAAACAAACCATGATTACAATGGTAGCCTACCAGGATGTGTTACTTAAAGAAGTCCGGACAGAATAACAACATTTTAATAAACAAAAGCATAAACACCTTTTAAAACAGTTTGTGGTGTATTTGTATTGTCAGAAATTAATCTGGTATAAAAAAGAAATCGATTAATCGAAAACCACCTTCTGCGACGTCACTAATGACACGTATTCAAAATGGCGGCCGCGGCTATGGTAAGTGGAAAAGCCAACTCTTTTTTTTTTTTCTTCATCCAAACTATACGTGGCTCATACTGTTCTCTTAAATTAACCTAAACATACTGTTGTGATGACAGTACAGCAGAGCTTTATCTTAGCTGGCAATATCTGAACGTTAACTAGAGATGGATCTACATGATACGAGGCTGTTTGAGTGTTGACGATCTTGCTAACTGCTGACTGGAGTCAGCTAGCTAACGTTACCTAGCTTGATTGTCAGTGAGCTGAGGCTCAAAAACTGTTTTGTATCATTCTCCTGGTATATTAAATTGTATTGACAGAGTATAGGTAGCCAACTACTTAGTTTTTAGACTGTCATTTGCTGTACAGCCAAGAGAAATCAGCTAGTCGAACTTTGGCTTGACTATAGTTAGCTGTTAGCAACGCTGTCAGCCAGCGTCAGTGTTAGGTTGTTGGAGCTAACCTTAACGTTAGCTAACTAACTAGGTAAAAGTGCTGAAAGATGTCAAGACAACAGCAACACATCAGCCACAAAATACACACGTTACATTAAATAAGACTAAGTTCACAACCGAGTTTTTATTAGTGAACTGGGCTGCAACAGTGTGATAACATTAATTTAGTCAGTAGCCATGCTTGCTAACTTCCGTACCTACCGTACACTAACGTGAACTCACAAAGCCTTCACTCACTTTCGATGAATTTCTTCATCGCACATTATTTCACAACAGTAAAGTTTACAATCATTTTCTCCACACTGAACCAGCAAAACATTCTCAAGTGAAATTGTTTATCTTAAAGACAGAATGATCAGATTATAGTGCATCAGAACTCTCTGTCAGGTTGTCTAGAATAGCAGTTCCAGTTCGGCCATAATTAACTAAGTGATGCTGCTCAGCAGGTACAGGCTTTGTCCACTAAGGCTGATATGCAGCTTCTCCAGCCCTCATGTGAACCACAACTTGATGTTTTTGTCCAGTGCTTTGCATTGTGGCATCCTGCAGTTGGTCTATGTAAATGCTGTCAGGTGTAAATTGTGTTTTGGATCAAAAGCGGTGTACAAATGCCATCCAAGTCATAAAAGATTTAGTATTAGATTTAAGAGTTCCTTCTTGCTCAGACACACTGGGGCATCAAGACTGGAATTGTTGCCTTTCTGTAAATAAAATCTTATCCATAGTATTAGTTTCTGTGTGGTCTGCAGCTGTTTTCTCAGAATATTAAATGATAATACAAATGTCATTTGATATCTTTGTCCTGTTTATCTTTTTCAACTTTGAGCACTGTAGCTCATTCATTATCACCAGACCTGTATGACTGAGAATTCTCAGATTTCTTTTCTAAGAGGCACTGTTTTTTACCTGGTCTAGGCAGATTTACAGCTGTGTAGTAGTTGTTACAATAAAATATCAGTACCATACTGCACTCTCAAGAATCTAATAGGTAATCCAGTATCTTAATCAGTGCATCACATTGATCTTAATAGTGATTTAGGCTTAATTGTTTATACAGATGCTGATCTGAAAATATGTGTGTTTACAATACATGCTGAAAGAATATTATCAGAAGGGATTTTTTTTTACTTAGCAAGGAACTTCTACCCACTCTGAGGAGTACAGAAGTGTAGCATAACAGTGGCATAGTGTCATGGGACAGTATTTGCATTTCTGCCTTTCTTTCTAATTAAACAACAGTCTCAGAAGCACATGTTGCTGATGAATTGGTAAACAGTTTGACATTGCAAGGGGACTTTTAAAGCCTGTTTTCATGAATGAAAAATCTTTAAAGAAAAAGACAATTATCTGGTCCCTGATGTTGCGCACAAAAAGTATATGTTTATTCCAACAAGAGACAAACAATCAGATCAAGTGTTTACATGATTAAATTTGTTTGTGAACGATTTCATTTAAACATGTACATTCATAACCTGCAGTTATGTTACAAACAAACAATTAGCCAAATGTGTAACTATTATGATATGGAATGATTAAATTAGGTAATGTGAAAAATCTTTGTGTCTTGCATACACACACACAATACTTACTGATTATCAGTACACAGATATTACACAGTGATTGTGTGATAAAATATTTGATGGTGTCTGTGTTGTAGGAGACGTGGTGGGCCTTGCTGCTGTTGTGTTTTTTACCTGTGGTACGGCCCTTCTATGTTCCTGGAGTTGCTCCCCGGGACTTCCATGATGGTGAGGCAGTGGATATTAAGGTAAGGTCAAACCTAATTTGTTAAACTTTTCACAGCTTAGCAGAAACAGTAGTGTCAACATCTGACTGTTTTTTTTTTTTTGTTTGTTTGTTTTTTGTTTTTTTTAATAGTCATTAGGGTGTCCAAAAACATGGGTGTTGAGTCTTTTTCACATATTCCTCTTAAGGCCTGCACACACTTAATGACTTTACAGCTAATTAGGAATGTGATTTGGTTGTGACAATTTACTTAAGAACCAGTCATTGCCAGTTGTTCTCATAAAGATAAAAAAAAAATGTATGACAGACATTGGCGACCAATTACAGTTTTACCTGAATTGAGCTTTGTTTTACAGTTATTTTGCCTCCATTTTCCTTTGTAGTGTCATGTGCAAAAGTGAGTCCATTGTTGCCTTTTAGTTCTGGTTTGTCTCATGTTTCCTCTGACTTCCTAAGAATAATTCAAGAGTTGTATGCTTTGAAATATGTGGTCTAACAGGTTAGTCATTTGTTGAACAGTTTTGGCAACTGTCATGTTGTTGTGTGGACACATGGAAAAATCTAATTTTGGAAAACATTTCGCGGACATTATTGAGGGATTGTCAAAGTACACATCCAAAAGCACCTATTTATTGTCGCCAGATTGTGTGGCTAATCTAAACAGCTTACAAATCAAATACAAAACACACCAAAATCTGATTGTTTAAACCCAGACTGGCTTACAGACTTGGACAACCTGAAAAGACGGGTCTCAGTTCAGACCAGTTTTTCAAGCCAGCCTAAAAAAACTAAACAGTGAGTTGGTTTGGTGCAAATCAGACAGGTCACAAGCTAAAGCTTGCTATTGTCTTTAATCTTAGATGTAATCATTTTGATGTCTGGGGTTTATTTATTATAGTTTTACTGTATTTCTTTCTATCCAAAAATGAATATGAAGACATTCACTTAAAAATAAATTTAGACATTAAAAATAGCATGTGTTTGTCATTCTGATTGTCTAACAGTCAGCACTGTGATTGGGAAGTTACTAGTGTTCAAATATTTCACTTAAAGGAACTCCTTTATAAACAGTGGTTGCCATATCACTGTTGGAAAGACAATGGTTAAAGTACAGTTTCCAGTTATGTTCAGACTTGCTGACAAAGTTGTAAGCATATTTAAGTATATCTGTGATACGTTTGTTTTTCAGGCAGTGAAGCTGACCAGCTCCCGTACCCAGCTTCCTTATGAATACTACTCACTCCCATTCTGTAAACCAGAACATGTTTTCTACAAGGGAGAGAACCTGGGTAAGTGGGCTGTTGCTCAGGTGTGGGATGTGACCTGGAAGGTTTCTCTATAAAGTATTTCAAACTTGCATGCTGCCATTAAATACCAATTTTGTTCTTCATATAGTTATTTGTTTTTTGTTTTTGTTTTTTTGTTATTGTAATTCATTTTTGTAGGTGAGGTGTTGCGTGGGGACCGTATTGTGAATACCCAATACAGTGTTGAGATGAACAAGGACAAGAAATGTGAGATAGTGTGCAACAAGAAAAAACTCACCTTAGAAGAGAGCAAGCTGGTGGCTGAGCGGATCCAGGAGGAGTATTATGTTCACCTGTGAGCATCACTTCCTCCTTGATGTCAAGTCTAAACTTATGTGTAAAATCAAATTTAAGCAATTTCTTTAGTAGCACTTAGTAACATTGGATTAAATTGTTTCTAAGTTATCTAGAATTTTAATGTTCAGTCTGCAAACCAAAACTAATAAACTCTGTGTGCCTTTCAGTATTGCAGATAACTTGCCAGTTGCCACAAGGTTAGAGTTTTACCCCAACAGAGAGGCTGGTGGTGAAGAGGAACAGAAGAAGGATATTGTAAAAGATATCCAGTTTGAACATGGCTACAGACTGGGCTTTGTTGACAACAACAAGGTATATATACAGTAGTATCACCCTGTCTTGAATATATGTGGAGAGAACGTGTAGAATACAGGTAACAGATCAAAAACCGACAAGATTCACAGACTTTGCTATTTAAAAAAAAATCCTTCAAAGAATTCTTAACATATTACGTTCACAAGAATGGGCTGCAGTAACTGGATGAACATGAAGGCAGTGTGACGTGACCTGACCTTTGAGCTTTGGCCATTCAAATCTAATCAGTTAATAATTGAGTCCAAGTTAACACTTGCTAAATTTCACTCCAATCATTAATTAGATCTCACGTTCACAAGAATTGGATTGCTTTATAGACAGCCCAAAGACAGACAGACACTCCAAAAACATCATTTCTCCAGTCATAGGTATCGCTAGTGAGGAGGCATAAAAATACAGAAAAAGTAATTTTTTTTGTTTGATGTTGGAAAAACATGATAATTAATACTAATTTTGTCTTGCTTTTCTTGTTTTCTCTATCACAGTTTTATCTGCACAACCACCTGTCCTTCATCCTGTACTTCCACAGGGAGAAGCTAGAGGAGGGGGACACTCATGACTATAGAGTGGTGCGATTTGAGGTTGTGCCCCAAAGTGTAAAAGTAGATGGTGAGTGAATAACTTTAGGTTTTCTAAGTTGGCCTTCACTGTATAGTGATTAAACGTATTTACATAAAAGAATTACAAACAGGTCCTGCCTCCCAAGTATATGTCACTGACATTTGGATTAATTCCTCTGTGTTTATTTATTCTTAGATCTAAAAGCTGTGGAAAATACCAAAACCTGCACTCTGCCTGAGGCCAGTGGCTCTGCGCCCCAGGAGATTGACCCAAACAAGGAGAACGAGATCCTCTTCACCTACTCTGTCCACTGGGAGGTCAGTCACTGCTATATGGATTATCAGACACTTGGTAAAACCAGTCTGTAGCCCTTTATTTAACTATTGGTTTATTTCAAATTAAAATGTTATTACGTTGTGAGCATTTCAGCATCAGTTCTCTTTGGTTCCTTGTAGGCTTTTTGTGCCTTTTGTGTGTTATAAAAAATGTGTGTGTTAAATTTCTAGCACTAGATAAATGCAGACGAAGCACTGATCATTCTTTTTTCTACTCTGCAGGAGAGCGATATAAAATGGGCTTCTCGATGGGACACATACCTGACCATGAGTGATGTCCAAATTCACTGGTTCTCCATTGTGAACTCTGTGGTAGTTGTTTTCTTCCTATCTGGTATGTTGAATTTTTGATCAACTGTAATTTCTTTTATTTCAATATTAAGGCAACTAAACAGTGTATTTCATTTGGACCATAGCAAATCACGATGTACACAATAATCTAAAATTGTCAGTTTGTGAAACTATAATAGTCTAAAGCTCTTGAATATGATGTGAATTTATATAATATATTATGCATATAAAAAGTGTTGTTTGAGTATGTGAATATTGCAATTTCAGTCTTTCTAGCTGACTGAAAGACTTCTTGTTCCCTGTCTTTCTCTTAGGTATTTTGAGTATGATCATTATCAGGACATTAAGGAAGGACATTGCTAACTACAACAGAGAGGATGATATAGTAAGAAACTTCACACAATCATCAAATTTTATTTATAGAATAAAAACACTGGGCCTCATTAACCACTATTTTCCTAAATGGTTTCTTAGTGTGGCTGGAAAGTGTAGTGGTAAGATCTACCTTGAACCTCACTTCCTCACAAAGTCGCTTTGGAGAAAAGCATCTGCCAGTGGCTCAATGTAAACGTTAAGGAAACTCCAAAGTAAAATCGACTTCAGAATCATGACGTTTCTTAAACCGCAGTCTTGCTCTTACCTTTATTCTTATGTTGATGAATCCTATTGTCTTCATAAGTTGAACGCATGTTCTAGTTGTGTCTATTTAGAAAAAGAAACGCTGTGCTAGTGCCCATGAAAGGGTATGAGACTGCAGGGGCTTATTCACACACAGAGATCTGACACAGAAATTGAGTAGGGAAGTTGGAGGCAGCAGAGCACTAGACACCGAATTCGAAGAAAAAATTCAGCAGAAAGTGAACAGCAAATGATCTTCATATTGATTAACGTCAGTAGTGGATGTAAAATAACGCACACAGAAAGGTGCATGTTTCCTGAGAACAAAATGTCTGATCTAAAATCTGAGAAGAAAAATTATAAGTCGCTTATCTTCTATAGAACCGGCTTTTCCAGAGTTATGTGAGCTCAGCCTATCTGCTGTTTGGTGCCAGGAGTGGTTCAGAATGCACATCCTTTTGTTGTAGAGGTGGCTGAGGGCAAAGTTGCACACCATGCTGTGTGGTGATGTTCATTTGATCTGATCCGTGATCTGAATCGAAGTTTTACTAAATTACTTTGTGGCACAAAAAATAATGATAAAAAATACTGATGATAAAAATGCGATGTAGAGTAGAGAAAGTAGGGAAAAAGGCCTGTTTGTCGGAATGTTTTTGAAAACTGCAGAAGTAGCTTTTAAGAAGAAATTTCTGCTTTAGTTGAACAGTTGGTGAATGAAGTCCACTCATTTTATCTTTGATAAATTGTAGAGTTCAGAGTTAATTTATTTCAACTAATTTTAGCATTACCTATCACATCTGGGGTTCTTAATATCTATGTGATTAGTATATTCTAAGAGCTTGATCTCTTTTTTCCCCTCTGTAACCAGGAGGACACCATGGAAGAGTCGGGATGGAAGAATGTCCATGGTGATGTGTTCCGGCCACCTCAGTATCCCATGATCCTCAGCTCTCTGCTGGGCTCAGGGATTCAGCTCTTTTGCATGATTCTAATTGTCATCTGTGAGTATATTTTGTTGAGCATTAATTTCTCATTTACTCACATGTTAAAAACATTGGTCAAAATCAAGTCAAAGATATTTTTATGTTGTCATTGTGCCAGAGCCTCACAATAATTAATTCATGTTAATCTACAAATGTGAAGCAGAAAAAGATCTGAAAAGCCAAAATGTGCTAAAAAGTGCATTAAAGGTATCTGCAGCACAGTGACACAGTGACATGGCAGGGAAAACAGGGTATTTCACTAGCCTGTCTAAGTCCTGCAGTAAAAACTTTGATATGACATTTTAGGCGAATTAGGAATATTTGTAAGTGTTTTGTTAGGGCTCTACAGTACAAGAATTTTGTGAGATAGTCACAGTGTCCTGGTTAAAACATTTTCAGATTACTTAATTTCATGTTCTATAACTATAATTCAATTCAGTTTTATTAACATTAACATATAGCGCCAAATCACAACAGAAGTCAGGTTTAAGACCTTACAAAATACAACTGTATACAGAATTATATAAAAACCCATCAACCCTACTTGATCAGCACTAGGCGACAGTAACACTATGCATGTCAGTGTCTATCAAAGGTTCTAATGCATCATGTTCTTCTGTGCATCTCAGTTGTTGCCATGTTGGGCATGTTGTCTCCATCCAGTAGAGGAGCCTTGATGACCACTGCTTGCTTCCTCTTCATGTTCATGGGGTAAGACCCATAATCATCTCTCTGATCTTCATTCAGGGGGAGAAGTCTTAATGTTGTCAAGAAATGGGAAGAAACCTATACTGAAATAGACCATTATTTTGATTGTACACCGTTTTTTCCTCTTTGGTTGTCTCTCCTCCAGTGTATTTGGTGGCTACTTTGCTGGCAGGCTGTACCGCACACTGAAGGGCCACCGGTGGAGGAAGGGAGCATTTTGTGTAAGAATGAATAATAATTTAAATGTTTAATTTTTATGTGTGAATTACTGTATTTTCAATAGTAAAAACCTAGTAAATTTGTGTTGTCATAAACGGAGAGATATAGTTTACTTTTGTTTTGTGTTATTTTGGCACCTTTTTAGACAGCGACTCTGTATCCTGCAGTCGTTTTTGGAATCTGCTTCGTCCTCAACTGTTTCATCTGGGGTGAACACTCCTCTGGGGCCGTGAGTATCATAAGTGAAAGAACAGTCTAAATAGCTACATTAGTAACAACAATAATCCAAAAATAACAAACGAGCTGTCCATTTTCTAAGAAAGTGCTGCACTTTTGGCACAATATGTTCATGTTGGTTTGCAGTTCCCTTTTTTTTTTTTACACCACATTTAGTGCTGTGAACAATTAAATTCGTCACCTTCTGAGTCAGATTGGTGAGCCTGTGTCTCACCACAGATGAGCCTGTGTCTCACCCTGACGTTTATCCCGTCAGGGTAACCAGTGAACTACCACCCTATTCTGAGCACAATGTTTGCTTTTAACCTGTAACTCTAAAAATAGCTGTGCAGTTCTTTGTTGTTATGAATTATTGTTGAATAGATGTAAAATCAGTAAGAAATATAATCAGTTAATTCCTTTAGAGAGAACGTCTGCAACATGATACGACTCTAAACATTTTTAAACTGTTTGCTACACCTTATCCTCTTTACAATTCGTCCCGTTTTCCTGCTCTCGTCTGTCACCACTTCAGGTTCCCTTCACCACGATGCTGGCACTGCTGTGTATGTGGTTCGGTATCTCCATGCCTTTGGTCTACCTCGGCTACTACTTTGGCTTCCGCAAACAACCATATGATAATCCAGTACGTACCAACCAGATCCCTCGACAGGTCCCGGAGCAGCGCTGGTACATGAACAAGTTTGTAGGGTGAGTGTCTAAACAATCTAACCTGTTGGCCACTCACTGGCATGTCTGAGTGCTGAGTTGCACGCTTCATTGTCATATACCAATTTCTTTTCTTTCTCTTCTTTCTTTACTAGAATCCTGATGGCTGGGATCCTGCCATTTGGTGCCATGTTCATTGAGCTCTTCTTCATTTTCAGTGTGAGTACAAATAATTCAGAGACAGGTCATATCTGTCAGCGCTGTTCAATTATTTGTGTATGTGTGTTTTCTTGTCTGTTACGTCATATGCATTTTATTAAGAGGCTCAGTCTTCACATTTACTGTAATGTTAACATCACTGTGTGTCACCACCTGCAGGCCATCTGGGAGAATCAGTTCTATTACCTCTTCGGCTTCCTGTTCCTGGTATTCATCATCCTGGTGGTCTCCTGCTCTCAGATCAGCATTGTCATGGTTTATTTCCAACTCTGTGCAGAGGTGAGTTCTGTTAGGTCAGGAGTTTTTACAGAGGGTAAACCTTGGATCATTGGAGACATATTAGTACTTAGTACTCAAAGACATCATGCACAGTGTTGGAAAATCCTCTTTATTTAAACCAGTATGTTGTAAATCAGAATCTAAAGCACATTTCAGCCTGTGTGATTATATAACCACAAAATGCTGCAGTCAGTCTCCATACAGAAACATAAATGGGCCAAAATTACCTTTCTTATTTCCCTCCATTGTTTCTCCCAGGGAATTACTTTTCCTTAGTTTTTGTTTTTATTTAATTTTATTTAAATTTTAGAGTTTAGTTGGAGTTGAATGTCGATGGATTCACTATACTTATTACATATGATACATAATGAAAACTACATGATAGTCTATGCTTATTGATGTGATTGTAATGGATTAAAAATATTAAAGGAAGGTTTTTTTATGTTTTGAGCTATTTTATGCTACTTTGTATTTTGAGTCAAATTTTAGCTAGTGGTTGTTTGTGATCCTACCTGATATCTTATCATTTATTCTCACACCCCTGTGCTGTGTCAACTCTTTCTCTCCTCACTCGCAGGACTACCGGTGGTGGTGGAGAACTTTCCTGGTTTCAGGAGGCTCAGCGTTCTACGTTCTCGTTTATGCTGTCTTCTATTTTGTCAACAAGGTAAAAGCCTCAGGGCTCTGTCATTGTTGTCAGTCTTAAATTACCAAGACCTGATTTTCTTTTTCTACAGTTCAGGTCTTGCAAAACAAAATGGAAGAAAACTGATTCCTCTTTTGTTTCTTCTTCCTCAGCTGGACATTGTGGAGTTTATCCCCTCCCTCTTGTACTTCGGCTATACGACCCTGATGGTGCTCTCTTTCTGGCTGCTAACAGGCACAATTGGCTTCTATGCAGCCTACATGTTCATCAGGAAAATCTACGCTGCAGTCAAGATTGACTGAGTCGTCCTGTCGCTGCTGTTCAAATTTTCTTTTTTTTTTTTTTTTTGTTCATTTGTTTTTTTTTTGGTCACATTTTGTTTTTTGTTGTTTTTTTAATATATATATTTTTATTCCTCATGTCCAACAAGCACTGACTTGTGTGTGGAGAAAACGAAAGGAGTTTTTACGGTGCAACAGCCCCACCCACTGGCCTCATGGGGAAAAACAGCAAGATGGAAGAGCTGAACCAGCTGTTTCCCTCCTCTCTCTTCTTTCCCCCTCTCGTCTCTCCAGGACTGAGTCTCAGAGGAAATTCACCTCTGTTGGGACAGTTAATGTCTTCTGCTGTTTCACCTTGCACACAACACAGTGGGCCAAAGTTTGTCAAATGATGGTTTCTGCACATCTGATTTTTGTTTTTAATTTTTTGTGTTTTGGATCTAACTTATCTGTGTTCTGTTTTTATTTTTGTTGTCACAGGGTTTATCTCTGACTTTTTTTTTCAATAACCTCCAGGGAGGCTATTTTGAGCTAATGAATTATGTCTGTACTTTTTCCATTATCTAAATTTGTGTGATTTGAGAGACTTTACAGATCAGGGAAGAATGGGGGAGTCTTAAGTGTGGTTATGGTGTTAAGCTTGTTGTGTTGAACTGAAAGGTTCTAATAGGTGGGAATTATGTGGAGGAGTTCTACATTGTACACAAGAAAGGATAAATTAAATGTTTTGTTACTTTTTACTTTAGTTTCTATGTCCTGGTGTGACCCTGTTACCACAACTGTAATCAAAATACTAGTTTTCATTTCAAAAAAAGGATCTCTTTATTAACATCAAAGTATCGGTCCATGTGCTCCTAATGATACAGAACAGCTCTGAAGTCAGTGCCGTGAAGCAGTGTACTGCTGGGAGAAGCCGCTGGAGTTGGAGGAAAGCTGCCGTACAGACAGCACAGGAATGATGAGGAGAAACAGTTGTATGTCAAAGTCTGTAACACAAATACACGTATGTGTTTGAAACTTTTCCAGCAGTAACGTACACAAAGGTACAAGCTTTTCTGCTCATTAAACACGCCATCAGTGTAGCCTTAGCAGTGCTGGTTGCCTGCTGAACTATGCAGTAATGGAAGGAAGTGCAAAGTTGCTGTTTGTTAAGGTTATTTTAAAGGACCATTGTGTAGAGAAATGCCTCCTTTCTTTAAGTTTGAATCTAATGTATGATAATAGGTTTTATGTATAAAATGAAAAATAGTTTTTGAAAGCCAGCAAGTCGCCTCCATGCATTTAGAGTAGTGGTACATGTCATTTAGACAGTGGTGTGGTGTCATCGGTTGGAAAGCATTGACATGTAACACACAGTGTTGCAACTGGATCTGTACAAATAATGCTTTAGTGTAGATTAATACCCACAGTCTTGCTTACCATTAATGTTTTCTCTTTTCTTTTTACATTACATTTTTGTGGATGCAAACACTTTAAACATACTCTACAGCTAAAAGCTTTTAAAATGCATTTAGAACATGGGTGGAACCTGACAAAAACATGGCCTAACAAGCAACTCAAGTTAAGGGCTTCCCATAGACAACCGGTGTATTTTATTCCTGCAACTTGTAAATGTACAATATTTATTAACCCATTTAGATTATAATCATGACAACTGATGAATAGTTGGACATTTTGTGAAACACACATTTGCTTTCTTGCCTAGAGACTAGAAACTGATATCACCAGTGCTGACTGCTGGCTGTATTTTTTATTTTTTTATGATACAATCATGCACGCACTGGACAGTGATCCTAATCTTGTTAGTTAAGGCTGGGCAGGAAAGCAATAATGAGAATTTCCCAAGATGTCAAACTGTTACTTTTAATTCAATAAAAATGGATCAGTATCAGTCTAATCCAGGGGTCACCAGCTAGTTTTACAAGGGGACCAACTTCTTCACTGGACTGGTTGGTTACGGTTTTAATCCAACCTGCAAAGACACATTTATTATCAAAGGAAATATTGAAAATAACAATAAAAGGACACTAAACCCTCAGCAGGACACACTCTGAGCCGTTCACATACAGAGTTTATTGCAGTCTGCATGGTTATAGTGAAGAACTGAAGCGCTTCACTTGATTTTTTTGTTTTTGTTTTTGTTTTTTTTCACTGGTAGGCATTTTTGCACAGAAGTACACGTGATGTGTCAGTGTGGGACTGTACAGAGGAGGGCCTGGTGCCTAGGTCAACCCCCTATTCTCCAGAGGGCGAAACACTCTCTCCTTCCTTCTACTTGTTGAGCTGTTAACTGAGCTGCGTGAAGAGAGCGAGACGAGTCAAAATCCAAAAGCAGACGATGCTTCAATTTAAACTGAGTGTATTCATGTATTCACTGTTACGCTCATTTATTTTCATTCATCAAATACCATTTCCTGTTCACTGTACCACCCTCTGTATTACGTCAACAATTTGCTGAGCTCTGACACTTAGCTGCTGTCTTGTGTAAAGACAGACACTCTTCTCCTGCTGTTACTCACGCCAGGAGAGATTTTATACAGATAGACTTTTAAGTGGCCCTAGTCATGCATGCATATGTATGATGAATGGGTTTACAATGTAAATAAAAGAAAACAGCTTTGTATCTGTTGCATTTCGCTGTTTGTGGCACTCTCTATAATGATTCCTGTCATCGTTTTAGCCAAAAGCATGACGCTCATGATGACTTTCAAAGGAACCTGTTTCTGTTACTTTTCTCCTTGTTTCTTTTACAGAATGTTCAATTACAGATGTATAGTGACAAAATAATAAAGTGGTGACAAGTTAAATTTTAATATTAGCCTTGACTGTTGTTTTTTATATGTTCTTAAAGCTGTAAGGGAAACAGTGTGACTAAGATTTAGATGGATCTGTTAGCAGAAATGAAATATAGCTTTTTATAATTATGTTTTCATTAGTGTGTGATCGCCTAAAATTAAGATTTTTTAGGAAATTGTGTTCCTAGACAACATGACACCTGATGGACACCTTATTCTCCCTAATGCATAGGAAGGGAGAGGTGGGGGGGTGGTCAGTATATAGATGACTGCAGTCTACCACTTCACCGCTAGATGGCACTAAATCTTACACCCTGCATCTTTAAAGGCATGAGCCTTTATCTGCAGGTTAACTCTCATGAAAAGTGCTAAATTCAGGATTTTCCAGAATCTGCTGATTCACCTTTGACCATTCTTTTGTTAATGAATCTGTTGCAAGTGATTTAATGAGATACAAAGTTCTTCATGAGTTGCTCCTGATTAACTCACAAACAGCACAAACAACTCATTCATTACTTGTTATCAAATCATTGGTTATTACATATTATGTGTGCTCAAAATCTAATGTCTCTGGTTTATCATTAGCTAACAAGTGAGTACAAGTATCAAAGTAGTAATTAGGTAAAAAATCATTATTGAGGAACTATTCGTTTTATTAGTAAGAACTCAGTACGATGCATCACTTTACAACAGTAACTAATGAGTTAGTAAGGTAATGATTCATTAATAAGTTACCATAGTTTGTGATGAACAAATTTCCTTAAAATAATTGTTTTCTGCACCTACTAGTACAGAGGAGAATTGAAGATCTCCCATCCTGATCACTAGTATCATCTAACTTCTATCTACTGTATAGAACTTCATGCAGAGTTAAACAAGTACTCATTAATTACCAGATTGTTCCTGATTCATTCCTCAGTATCTACTTGCATTTTCGCGTACTGTGTTATCAAGGGTTACCGTCTCGGCCCTCTTAAAAGCTTTTCACGATCTCTCCAGGTTCCTCCAAATAAAATTCTTCAAAACCAAAAGAGGTTCTATTCTTGAGATATGGCACAGTTGGCATCCCAGACGTCTATGTGTGAGAGTCAGCCCAGTTGATGTAAGTATAGGTTGGCTTTGTTGTACTATAATTAGGGCTGTCTTGACACTCAGCTATGCATGCAGGCTTACTGCTGCGGCTCTCTGAGACATTACCCAGAGCCCGGTCCAACATGAGGGCTAAACACACTGTGGGACATAAGCCACCAGTCTGATGGTTCTGAGATATTTTGGGATGGCAATGTGAACTATTATTAGTACACTGACTTTTTTTATTTGTATTATCTTGTGTATTTTTTCACTTTAAATTAAATTGAATTGTTTAATTAGCTTCAATCATTTTACACAATATATACTATATATAAATATAAAGATTACAATATCAGCTACTACTGACACACAGTATAGAAGCCGACACATCTTTCTACTCAGTCTCATTCATGCTTTTAATTATGT
Organism: Anabas testudineus; assembly: GCF_900324465.2. Classification (NCBI taxonomy): domain Eukaryota; kingdom Metazoa; phylum Chordata; class Actinopteri; order Anabantiformes; family Anabantidae; genus Anabas; species Anabas testudineus. The sequence goes on along the minus strand of NC_046616.1, from coordinate 3,798,742 downwards.
GTCCTGTCATGTGGTGAGCGCCTACAGAGGAAGAATGACAATAATGCCTCAGCTGTGTAGTCAGCTCAAATCATCCTGGCTCAGCTCTATTTTAAGCCGTTAATCAGAGTTCCAGCTAAAAAAATAAATGTTCTAAAGTGATGGATGGATGTAGCTGAGGAAGGAAGGAGGGATTAATATAGACAGCACCCTGTTAAAACCTGGGGCAAAGTGGATTTATAGATCACTTTACTCCCAACTGGCATGAACTGATTCTCATGCAGTCTCCAAAATGGCTGAATTATGTATGATGGTTTGCAGGTTGATGGTTGCTGTTCAAATTTTGGCAATGTATTTTTTGTGTAAATACATTTATATGTACATTAATGTAGGTAATTTAGGTACGGTAGGTAATATAATTTCACCTGTTGATGTATTGCTCATAATATTCTCAGCCTCACCTGCACAGGTCACGCTGGTGAAGGTACAAATATCTGAGGTGTAGCATGATTTGTTTGCACCGTAGAAGGCTTAACCTAAGAGATTACTGTATACTTAGAAGAGAAATAAAAAAGAGAGGGTATGAAACCGCTGGTTTGTCTTTTAATCATTTCAACATAACACATGACAACTCAAAGATACACTGTACTGTACAATAAGTTCTGTTGTTGTGTTCATCATCTCTTTGGATCAACCAATATACACATCTGTCACTTTTACATTGCAGCAACTGATTGCATGTGAGATATGTAACAAAAAAGCAAGACTTCTCATCATCTTTCTTTCTTTCTTCCTTTCTTTCTTTCTTTCTTTCTTTCTTTCTTCCTTTTTCTCCAAAGCACAACACTTATGTAATTCTCCCTGTAGTTGATAAACTCCATGCTAAATAAAATAGTGTAAGTGAATGCAAATATTCTATTTTCGTTCACCTTTTTCACCTTTTTTATTCCAGAGGTGGCTGTAATAGCAAGTGATAAAAATAAAATGGGATATGTCACTAAACAAGATACACAAAGAGGTTGGAATGCAAGACTTACATTAAGCTAGAAATATATAAAACTACATGTGGATGTTGCCTGTATCAGACAGTACCCAGTTTCTTACTAAAAGCAAAAAAAGAGGGAGGGAAAGAGAAAGCAATATTAAAATCAAATCAGTTTTCTTTTTCAGGCTTAAACTGATGAACAAATTCCCTTAAAATATTTGTTTCTGCACCTACTAGTACAGAGGAAAATTGAGGATAAGTGCATCCCTAGTAGGCACAGGTCGAGGTAATGGATCTACAGCCAAGACAAGGAACAGAACAACATCACTGTCAGAGGTCACGGGAGGAAGCATTTTATTTCAAGTGCTTCAGAGCTGAGCTGATTTGGTATCAGCATTTTGAGTCAGCTCAGTCTACAGAAGCCCACGTCTGCCAGAAAACAACAAAAACTCATGTTCTGATACTAATGTTACGTCAAAATTATGAGGTATTATAATAAGTGATAACTAGAAAACAACGTTAGATGATGACGCAGTAAATCAGAGAGTAAAAACTATTTTAAAATGATGTGACTGCCTCAAATAATTTTGTAGTATGTACTGGTGGTTAGCACTAAGTTTGATTTACTGTTTGTAGAGAACACAGATATTTTCAGTAACATTAAATATAATGTACATATTTCACTAACTTCAATCAAAGTTAATGGTCAGTTCTAAATGTCCGACTGTACATAGTGAACATTCTGACAGATATTTTAACTTTTCATTTAGCAGGATGAAATTATTACATAAATTTCATATAAATTAAGTCGTCATTTTAACTGTAAGTCCGAAGTATTACAAAGTAAGTCAGATTTTGACTTAGTATCACATCATTTTATTACTCACTAAATAATAATTGATATTTAGCATTTGAGTGATTTAAGTTTAGAACTTATACTTTAACTTTAACTTTAATTATATTCCAATTCTAATTCTATTAATTCCAACTTAGTAAATTAAGGATTTGGACTTAGTATCTCATAATAATGATTTAGTAAGTCAAAGTTTGTGATTACACATTTGTATTTTCCTTTTTTTTTAAAGTGGAAATAGGCTTCCATACACATTCTGGTATGAGCTCAGGAACAGTGACCATTTTCCCAAATGATCCCATAATTCAGAACCAGATTCAGTCCTGGCTGAATTCTTAAAGTCTAGAATTACTTCAGAAAAAACTTTACCAAAATGAGCTCAGGTAACACAACACATCTGTTGTCCGTGTTTGTCACCACATGGTTACTTATGTAAAAAAAAAAAAAAAAACTAACTGATTTAAAATAATTTCGTTTTTTTGTTTAGTACCATTAATTGACAATCAATCAATTACACACTTAACAACAGAAAATCAAATCACAGTAGCACTACTTGCTTGTTCTGACATGAAGTTGTTCTTTGTAGCGGGAACGAGCAGTCCAGTGATCATGGCTGTCTGCTTTAAGTGCAGTATTTTATATTATTATATTATATATTTTATTATAGTATTATATATTTTTAAGTAAGGTCTTTTCTGACTTTTTGTTCAGTTACATAGTCTAAAAATGCAGGTGGGTCTCTGTTGCAACGGTGTTTGAGTGTCAGGCTGTGGTCAGGTTGTGGCTTTGACATTTTACTGACAATGGTTTTGTTTCTCATCACCTCAGAATAACAGATATGTTGTTGCTGTTCTCTCTTCACGCACTTGGCTGTGGAGTCTTATTAGATACAATTATGAGAAAGAAGGCAAAGCTGGTTACCCAAAAAACAAAAAGAAGTTTCAAAAGAGAGGGGTGCGGGGCTCTTATGTAGAGGGATATTAGTGAAAAGTCTATCAAAAATACTGTTATTCTTTTGGAGAAGAGATATACACAGAGGTTGATAAAGTCTACACATCAAACTAATGGCACATACATATACAGGATCAATACAAAATTAAAACATATGAACATATAAGCTGAAATTTTAAAAGAAAAAAAATACTCTTTTTTTTTTTTAAAGGTTGAAAGTGCTAGAATTCAGATTAGCTCACAGAAACCCAGGGAGGACAAACTGAATACATGCCAAAAGCTTTTGCCTAACTTTTTAGGACTAAAAGAAAATATGTCATAAAATATAAATGCTCAATTTAATTGCTACAAAGTTGGCTTAGGCCAAGCGCTAATTTATTTAGGATCAATCAAAAGCTTGATCATTTTACAAGAGCCATCTTCGAAATAATGACCTTCCGGGGGCAAGACTTTGAAGTGTAAAATAATGTTCGAATTAGTTCAGAACTTGGATCATAAAATCTACGATTTTAGCGATGAGGTTGGGATTAAACAGTCAGACTGCGAGGAAGCTTCTTTTTCTACATCAGTGCTTGCTGACTCCGATTTTTCAGCTGCTCCTACCCTCAAAGGGGAATATTAACCTGTCTGACACACAGGGGCCATCAGCTGCTCGTTGTTGGGGTTTTATATCCTACAGTATAAAAACTGAATAATACTTCTAGCATTTTGTAACAAGCAATTGTGCAAAATGTAGTTTCTTCTCCCCAGGTTTTGGTAAGAAAAATTAAACAAATAAAAATGAGGTGATGTGTTGTGTTGTTTTTCGAGGTCCTGTTTTATACAAACAGAAAATAATATATCATATGACAACAAACAAAACAAATATATGACCATGCGCGATACCTAAGGTCGTGCAGTCAGTCATGTATGCCCCTGTGCTTTGAATGTCAAAGCCTGGGAACTCAGTGACTGCATTCTTCCAGATACCGCCACATTTTCAGACCCTTTTCCTTTGACTCTACAAAGCAGCTGAGAGAGGAGGGTGAGGAAGAGGAGGAGTACAGAGGGGGTGAGGCCGGGGCTGATGAACACTTTGTCGGTTCGGTTTGTGCATGTTTTCAACTCCATCTTAGAAAAAAAAACAAAAACTGAAATGTTCTAGTGGTCTACAGCTGTCGTCCATCAGCAACTGTAGCTATAAGCAGCAATATGTGTTTTCATGTGCTGTGTTCATTTCCTATTTATTTGTTCGATTTTACTGGGGCTCACCTGTGGCATGACGGCTGCTAAAGGCAGCGACCGGGTCTCTCTTTGACTGGCGGAACATTTAAGCACAAAATATCACAGATAATGCAGGAGCTCAGCCCTGCGAAGCCAGTTGTGTCGGTCATGCCACACACAGAATATTAGCCAAAGAGCACCTGTTTTACTTTGAGGCTTAGGTTAACTTTGGACTCAGGTTTTTATAGGCTGGTGGTGAATTATTAGAAAGGCTCTAAACTTCAGGATCCAAAACCACCGCTGAGCTGGGAGTGAAATCAGCGTGGACTTCATCTCAGCACATTTACCACTGGACAAAGACCTACGGTCATAGATTCATAGGTCATCTATGTCAGCGTCCCTATGACACAATCTATCTAGTTTAAATCCTACTCTATTATTAAGCCACTAACAGCCATCTATAGATACTTCCTATCCACAGTTCTGAATCTGCTATACTAACTCAAGTACATGTAAAGGTAAAGATTGGATATGACAGAGAAAGCTTAAGGGAAAAAGCTAATACTTCATCCATTTGTTTCACCAAAAAAGCAAGATACACACAAATGTAAACCTGCCAGACATCAAAAACATCATCACTTAGTTTTAATACATCTACCTAAAATACACCTTACTGAGATAAAAGCAATTATAATATTCATTTTTGAGATATTTCGTACACTGCAATAACATTCTTTAACACATTTTATACTCATCTGTCACTGTAATTCTTGTTTCTTGCCATTCACATACGTCAGGGTTCATCATTACCATGATGATGCATCTTTTTAAAAGACTGCGTAAATATGTGTCTGTAATCTACTCAAAAAATCTATGTTTTAGGTATGTCAGGCAGCTAAGAAAAAGCTGCAGTATGTCGTTTGGGGTCTTTTAGAGATAATTGTCAGAAGGAAGACAGGTGAAGAAAAGAGAGTCCTTGTGAAAGAAAACCTGCTGGATTCTGGGTCTCGAGAGGAACTAAAAGTAGAGAGAAAGTCCGTGTCTCGGGCAGTGAAACCCTCTAGACGTCACGAGGGATGGGACAAAAAGGTTTCCCAAGGAGATTCCCAAAAGTGAAGTGCCTTCTGCTAGAAAAAAAAGTGCTTCTCTTGAGGAAAAGTTTTTAAAAAGCCAGCATTTAACATCATTCTCAACCAAGATGCACACATTCACCATTCAGTTTGTTTTCTTTATAAGTGTGTGGCCATGTGTAACTGATCTTTGTGTTTGGCAGAAAACAGAAGACTCTTTATCGATCACGACTTCTGTTTCTCATTTTACTAAGCTAAAGGAAAATAACTGGGACATCCACTTAATTTGTTTTCTTGTCTGAAGAGCACTTTTTTAAAAAGGCAGTGGTCGCTGCTGTGGCTTTAGCCTAGTCGTCGACTTCGAGTCAAGGTTCAATTGTTGACTATCTGTCTTCATTCCTTCACTGATCTCTCTCCTCTCCATACTAATCATAATAGTTTGATAGGGTGGCTGGTTCAAAACTCAAGATGAGACACATTCTATCATGTTCTTACGTTGAAAAGAAAAAAAAAGGTAAAACAAAATATCCACTTCAAACTATATTTTTTTCTGGGTCACAACAAGACAGATAATCTTCACTAAAAATTATCTTTGCCTTATGTTTATTATTACATTAAAAAGTATGCAGTACCACGCCTTTTGGCCTACTGATCCTGCCCTCTATACTACTAAATAGGGGATGGAGGTGGGATAAAAGGGGAAGTAAATGAAAAAAGAAGGGTTAATACGTCATTATAGCTATAGGAAAGGGGAAAAGCCCAAATAAAAGCCACTGCTTCAACTTCTATTCTCACTTTTTCCTTTTCGCTCAAAGAGGTTTAGCTTCCTTTTAAGGCTCATTAAAAAGCTTTTGTGCACTTTCATTTAAGGCTTCTAAGTGTCCGTTGGTGTATTTATTTCTTCTAATTCTTCAACCTCTTGACCAGGTTCTGTAAAGAAGCACAGCCCAAAATATCCATGCTAAGCTGAGCTGAGCTTGGGGTGGAAGCCATCTTGGTTAGGCAGGTTTGGGCCAAGATCTGGCCGTCTCACTGGAAGGCCTGGTGGAAGCGAGGCAGTGTGGTGGTACTAAGGCTGGAGCTGAACACTGGTGGGAGGGGGTGCAGGGGTCCAAGGCCCAGACCCCCACTGGAGCTCTGCTGCTCCTGAGGTTGCGGTTGCAAAGAGGTAAGAGGCGCCGTGGTGACAGCAGCTGCTGCCGCTGCGACTGCTGCAGCGTGGGGCTCGGCAGCATGCAGAGATGAGGAAGAGGAGGAGGAAGAGGAGGAGGTCGTAGATGAGGTGTAGCCCATTACTAGCCCTCCCGTGCTCATGGGGGTGCTGTAGGGAGGCAGGTTGAGGGGCAGGAACCCCAGCAGGTGGGAGAAGTCCATGTTAGCAGCACACAGAGACTCAGCAATCACTGCAGGGCTCTTGGACAGGAGGGGATCCCCGCAAAGCTCATCTGTCAGGCCCGACGTGGGCTCCAGTCCGTCCTTGGGGGGCGAGGCAGCAGCGTGGGGCTCTGCAGAGGGAACTGGGCCTGGCAAACCACTCTGCAGATCCATGAGGAAGCTCTCCATCTCCACTTTTAAGGGCTTGTCCAGCAGGTATGAGGTAGATCCCAGCTGGTATTTGGGGGCTGGCTGGGGCTGGTGCTGCTGCTGGGGAGCCGGAGCCTGGTGGTGGGGGGGTAGTGGAGGGGAATGGTGGTGGTGATGGTGGTGGTGATGATGATGGTGGTGATGGGAGTGTGGGTGAAGAGATCCTGGTGAGTCCATGTGGCAACCCATGCCCATAGCTGCAGACAGGGAACTGGGCATCAGGGACGGGTGTGGGTGACCCACCCCAGTATTAGACATAGCCTGGAGATGGTGGGGGTTGTACATGCCCATTGGAAAATGGGCCCCACTGGGGAACGGTTTGCCCATCATGGGGTCTTTGTTGGGCCCCATGCCACACATCATGGGGCTCAGCTCCTCCTTCACAGAACAAGGTGGTGACCCTGAAGCTAAAAGACCCAACATATCCGGAGGCTCTGTCTTGATCTTCAGCAGCTCCTGTGAGTGGCTCTTCTTCACATGGCGTGTCAGGTGGTCCTTCCTGCCGAAGCGCTGGGCACAGTACTGGCAAAGGAAGTCCTTCCGGCCTGTGTGTACCACCATGTGCCGTCTCACATCCTTCCGTGTGTAGAAACGACGGTCACAGTGGTCACACGGGTGTTTTTTCTCCTTGGCACCACCTGAAGATTTCCCGGAATGGCTCTTGAGGTGCTCCAGGAGAACAGGTGTACTCTCATAGCTCTGCATGCACACTTTGCAGGTGAGATCACCTGCTGTGGCAGAGTGCATGGCCACATGGCGCTTATATCCCAACTTGGTGTTGTAGTGCTTCCCACACTCCTCACACTTAAAGGCCTCCTTGTTGGGGTCATGGGTCTGCAAGTGGTTCTTCAGGTGATCCTTGCGATGGAACATTTTCTCACAGAACGAGCACTGATGTGTCTTCTGTGGAGAGTGTGTGGCCATATGCCTGCAAAGGAGTAAAAGAAAGACAGAGATTATGAATAGTACGGGTGTTTTACACACACACGCATGCACATTCCTTGACTTATTGTCATGTTTGTTGTGCAGTGGGCACACTAAAATGAGGCATGAATTCCTTTCATTCTAACCCTGTGACTCTATATATATATAAAAATGAGTCAGCGGTTTAGTCAGGATCTAAAATGGATTTTGAAACCACTTCCTATGATTCACCACATCCCAAACACACTGTGCTTTTGACATTGTTCAAGACCTCAGTGCCTTGTTCATTTTTTAAGGCATCTCTGGCTTCTCAGTGCGAGTGAGAGGACAGACAGGAAATATAGGAGAAGAGAGGGGGGCATGACAAGCAGAGTTACAAGTTAACGTTATTACTCATCTGGACTTGTGTTCTTGGCCACTTATTGATTTATGTTGAATAATCACTCGCGTTTAAGTTCTACTCTTGCTGGTGTGTGAACTGAGGGATATGATTAAGGTTGGGTACCTGAAGAGTTTATATTTGGAGCTGAAGGCCTTGGGACAGTGTGGCTGCGAGCAGTGGAAGGGTTTCTCTCCTGTGTGACTCAAAGCGTGGAGCCGGAGCTTCTCCTGTGAGGTGAACAGAGCCCCGCACACCAAACACTCGTTCCCGCTTGCTCTCCCCACTTCTTCTCCTTCTTCTTCCCTCTCCCTTTCTCTCTCTTTCCCCCTCTCTTGCTCTCTCTCTGTCCGTGGCAGCGGGGCAATGCTCCCAAACAGCTTGGCGGCAGTGCGTCGTCCCTCTTCCTCCGGTGTCAGTGTGGTAATACGGTGTGAGGCATCAGCGGCAGTAGCTGCCATGGCAGCCTTAGAGAGCCGCTGCCATGAAAATTCACTTGTGGCTCCCCTGCCGTGCAGGTTCAGCGTGGGAAGTTGTGGGGAGTTTGTCGAAAAAGCTGTTCACAAGAAGGGTCAATGATCCAGCAGTACCTTCAAAGTTAGTCAAACTCTGTAGTGAGATAGAACTGGTTTTAGGTTTGTGGCAACACTGACAGTTAAAAAGTATTTATAAAGGTAAAACACATTACCTATTAGAATCCTATGTCTTTCTTTCGTCTCTCCACTTTCCTTCTGTCCCTGTCTGTCTCTCTGCTCAGTTGCTCCTATCCTTCTCACTTTGTATTCTCTCTTCCTCACCCAGTCCCAACAGCTATGGTTGGTGGCGAGTGGGAAATACTGCTCCGCATCTTTACTGTCCTGTGATGAAAGAAGATAGATGACGAATATAATGATCATTAATCACAAAACAACACCAGTATCATTTAAAGGTTTAGATGTAATTGTAACAAAACACATTGGTAACTAAAAACCTCAGAATCCAAGCAAAAACATAAACCTGTACACCCCACAATTCAGTATGCTCACTTAACGTGAGTCACAAAATGTCACATCCAAATTCCACTTCAAAAGCAACTTTGCTCTGAGCTCACTAGGGGGAGCTGAACGACAAGTCTGATAAACATGACATGACAGGATTAGCAAAAACTGTTTTGTAAGCAGAAGAAGAAGAAGATGGCTCTCAATCACAGCACAATAGCTTTGTTTGTTCAACCACACGTGAAGACAGAATGTAATTACAGTCTTATCCTTCATCATATGTGTCTTCAGATGACAGCGTGGTGCACAAAGCCACCTTTGTGTGTGTTTTGTGTACATGCATGTACTTGTTATGAAACTGGATAAGGCTCCTGTAATCCTTGGGAAAACACAGAAACACACACACAACCCCCAAGGTAGAAAGAGGGTTGTTGCCGTTTGCAGGGGGTGGTATGATGGGACTGGACAGTGTTTATGTCCACAAACTGGCTTCCTATAACCATCAATACCTGTTACATTGAATTCCTCACAGCGACTGTTGGCACCAAATGGCACCAAAGCAGCTACTGCTCTGTAGTTGATTGCTAAAATAATGCACAGACTACATTAACTCGTGTTGCTGCAAGACTGGCTGAACTCTCTCTCTCTCCCTGTCTGCATTCTCTTATTTACCCTCAGTCACCTCTGTGACCCCTGCTAGCTAACACATCAGCTAAGTCCAAGGTTGAGCGGACACAATGCTGATCACAGCGTCAGCCATGGTTCAAGCATCAGTCATGTGGAGCAAGTACTGTAAACACATGTGGGTGCAGTGCATGTGATAGAAATGACATACACACGCGCAAGGTCTGCACATACAGTATATAGTCAACTCCAAATGTAATGACATCCTTTCTGTGTGAGAGGTCAGCGAAGTAAGGAAAACAACACACATGTTCAAATCTGCTTTTTCAAATATTGCACATGCTGCTAATTTATACTTCATAAAACTGTATATTGTAGGTGTTTCCATGTATCCAGAGGTTGATAGGTGTTGTTAAGAGTTGTGTTTGAGGTCCTGTGATTTCTGCTCATACATGCCTGTGTGCTTGTCTGTGTCTTAGTGTATACATGTGTGTTTGTTCTCATAATGTATGTGCGTTTACAGTGGTGGTTAAGAGGACTTGACAGCTGTAGCGTTGTGCGGTGGTCATCACCCAGCAGGGATGGTGCAGGGGGGTGACACCCGTCCCATTGACCACCCTCAGGGAGTCTGGCTCTATTGTACAGCCTACCCACATCGCACATTCCTGGCCTGAACCATGCCGTGTCGCCCTGCCTCTCTCCTCCACACACACAAGAGCACATACAACACACAAAGTTCTGGTGACGCCGAATGCAACATCATGTACCCACACCCACCCGCCCAAACTGACATGCTCAAACCCTCTCACAAAAGCATGCACGTAGACAGAATTCTGTGGATACACTACAATAAAGAGAATCAACACTGTCAAGTTACAGAAATAAACAAAACCGAGCTGGAACACAAAGGACACACCATGATGTGAAGAGGTAAGTTCACAGATAGATGACCTTAGATCCTAACGAGCCCAAATGACTCATTCTGACCTTTACTACGCTCACATTACGCACACATAACATGAAAACTTCCTTCTATTACTATTCAATTTTACCACCAGTACCAACTGAAGTAGCAATGCGCTGCTTTGATTTTTATTTTAAATCATTTTAAATATTACAATATTTGCAATATAAATAGGAAATGTTTGTGTTGTTTAGTCAAACGACAGATATCACAGCCTTTATCACAGCATACATCTTGACTTGTGACAGTGGAAAAAGCGCAGGTGTTCATAACAACATCAGCAATGATCTATTCAAGTGCCCCAGTAAACCATGTGTGACCAGTGTGAAATGATCCAGCAAGAGCAACATCAGGACCCTGAACCTGAAGCCTATGGATTCAAAAATGATTTTCCAATCTATAAATAAATACTGCATCAAAATAACGTGTTATGATCACAATGTTCATTTATTTCTTGTTTTAAACTTTTATTTCCTCACAGATAGTAGTGAGACAGCTATATAAAAGGTATCTAATGAGACGGCCATATCCAGCTCTATTTCATTTTTCCCTAGTTGTTGTAATTGAAAGATCAGTATATTGGTATTTCGTTTGATATTTTAAGAAATGAATCCATCCATGTTGAATTACATATTCATTGCATTAGATTACACTGTATATTATGTCAAATTAAAAGCTGATAAACACAGTTATATGCCTAAAATGCCTTATTTCAAGCAATAACTTAACTTAACTTAACTTTGTTGACACATCATGAAGTAGGTTTCTAATCTTTTCTCATGCAGCCATGTGTAGTTATTGATTTTCCAGCAGTCAGTAAATCAACAACGCTTGTTGAGTTTCTACAATTCAACAAGCTCATTATGTCTGGTCTGTGCATCACGTTGCTTCTTTCACAGCTGTCTGCAACACTTGACACGCTCCTGTATGGTCCTCATTATGTATCAATCAACCAATGAAAGTCCTCATGCATTCCCCCTCCACATGGCTAAAACCATCTCGGCTCACTCAATCTCACTTCCCGACTGTTGTGTTTGTCCAAGAAATTCATCACCATCAGTCTGCAGCTGAGATCAACTGTGTACAGTGTGAGTTCCAGATTCACTGATGTCCCATTACTGGTCTCACTGTCACAACACTAACACTCATAAACAAAGACTATTTAAATGGAAATAACAGCTAATTTACATGTATTTTTTCCCTACACAGATAACGATGATACAGTATTTTCCCTTGTCAGTGCTAATAAAGATGCTCTGCTTTACTAAAATAATTTCTACTACTGTCTATTTCTGATCAGCTTTGTCATGTTTCTTTTTATTTAAATATACATTGTTGGTGTCTGCGTGGGTTTTCTCCAGCTTCCTTTCACAGTATATAAACAAGCAGTTATGATATTGGATAATTCAACAATTTATATAAAGTTTTTAATTTATTTTTCTTAAGTTTCTTGCTGTGTGATTCAAACACGTTCTCAGCCTTCATCTCTGGTTTAAAAGTGCCTGATGCATTCAGCAGCACTGTAGTTTAAGCACTCGGAAAGTGAAGACTGTGCCATATTCTCTCTATGAAGTGCTTCATAGCAAGTTAAGTTCCTCTCATCACTGCTTTGAAGAGAGACTGAATGCTAACAGCACACACTTGGAATTTCTGCCCTAGTCAGGTGACACAAGACAAGTGCTTGTTATTTATGTTTTTCTCAGCCTCTAGCTGAAAAGTAATCTCATGGCTGATTTCCTCTCTTCTGTTTAACGTATCTATGCACTAAAGTCCCTCAGACATTCACTTCAAAACATCTTTACTAATAGTCACATGTCCTATTAGATGAGAGTCCTGCATACCCAGACAATAAACTGACTCTGCTTCATTTCTAGATTAGATTAGGTCAAACCTTTTTTTTAAATCCCACTAATACTACATTATGTTTTTATAATTCTACAGTGGATTAAAAAATGAAAACAACAGTTGTTCATAAATGAAATATTTTCTTTCAATTCATTTTAATTTAAAACATTTTTTTTAGAAAGGGCGAAATGTTAGCATATGTCACTTCACTTTTTGGTCAGGTAGGGGTGTAAACTGAATCACTTTAGGTTTCAGGGATTGTTAACTATTTCCTGATGTTTCATAGGCTAATCGATTATTAGATTTATCACAAAAATACATTCATAATGAAGAGAATTCTGAAGGCAGTTCCAGCCCTCACTACCAGCGATACATAAAGGCCATCTTGTCTGTAACATGACAACAAACACTTTATACAGGTAGCAGGTTATAGGTCAGAGCACGGGGTGCTTCGTAACCCGAGTTTTCCGCTAGCTTAAACAGCCATTTCCAACCCCTAATCACACTTCACCCGTACTGCAGTGATCACAAAGTAACTTCTGCAGGATTGAACTTCCAAAATGGCAGATGCTGCTACAACAAACACTCCACAGCACATTCACACCGAACCTCTGCTTACTTCCCCTTAATCAAAAACGCTGAAAGCAGAATTAAACCGCCACTTTCCAACTGCCTGGGTGTCTTTGGTTTCTGTCCTGGATGAAAGAGCTTCCACATTCCTTTCCTGAGGGGTCAGAGGTCAGCCTCTGCCTGACTGCCCGCCTGCCATGGCTCCCGCATGCTGAGTGACTGGTATTAACCCATTCACTGCCTGCTGCAGCCATACACCGTAACATGTGAGAATGGTTTCAGGCTTTGTCAGATTCGTTTTGGTGCTGAAAGCCTGAAGCAGGGCCAAACCCGGCCAGAGCAGAGCAGCTAGCAGGCTCTGCAAAACCATGTTTCACATAGCAGGACGCAGCCACTACAGAAGGTTCTTGACTTAACTATATGAACAAACTAAATATAGAACGTGTGTTCACCGTCCCGAGCTTAGGTGACAACAGCCGCACTCGTGGGGAGAGGGGGGTGGGGTGGGTTGAAGTGCTCTGGGGGAGGCGAACATGTTGCACAAACATCTGAACGAAAACACAGAAAACAATTATGGATGACACGTGCATGACAACAAATGTCACGAACGGTATGAAGTTGAGTAGTTTAATACATGTATATGTAAATCCTTAATAAAAAGAAATGGGATTAATTTTTAAATTTGTTAATATGTTGTTAAATCTACACACAAAACATCAGGTGACTACTTCCTATTTGTAAAACATGTATATCAGCGTAGTTAAATCTTTTTCAGCAGCGTATTGTCATCTTTATACTTTTTCAGTGCCAATTCAGTTGCTTTAGGAATAAATCTTTGATCAGAATTTAAAATGTTATTATTATGTGTATGTTTAGTTACTAAACAACAACGAGATCCAATTAGAAGCTATTAAATATGAATTAATTGTGCAACTTTAAGAAGGACTTAAAGGGGGCGTGTGGGAGACAACTTTAGGAAAACCAGGGAGTCAAAGATCCACGCAAGCAGATGAACCAGCAGAGGTAAACGGAGTAAGCAGGGAAGGGAGGTGCTGCACAGAATCGAGGTAAATGAGAGACGCATGACAAAAAAGGGAGGGAAAGCAGGAGTCATTTGCAGTGGTGGAGTCAGGGGTCTTTGCACCAGTCAAGTGACTCCAGAGACAGAGAGATGAGGGCGGGTGGTGGTGGTGGTGGTGCTGGGGTTCGTGGAGGGAGAGTCATGTGGTCATGCTTTACTAAACACATTGGCCGAGACTGGATGCCGCAGCAGATGAAGGCAGCATGGCCGCCATCAGCTCACTGCAGTGGAATCAGACCAATGAGGCAAAAATCTTTATATCTAAAGAAGTGTATGGCTGCAACTGACTATTTGCTCCTTTTCTCAGTTTTATTTACAGTATATTAGTTTAGTTTTTTAGTTTATTTAAATTACAACTAATGATCAGATCGATCAATAACAACCATCATGTAGAGAACAGCTCTGGAGAACAAATAAGTAAATCAGAAGAACATGATCTGACCCCCAAACACAGCTGGAACAGAAAAGACAAGGTTGAAATAGTGCTGTTTTCTTTAATTCCAATTGTTTTAATTGGTTACATAATTATTTACTGTCCAATAGGGATGCAACTAATTTACACTGATTCTTTTTGTAATATAAAAACATTTCCTTGTTAAATATTTATAGGCAGGAAAAGTAAATGTTTTGCACTTTTATCTTGATTAATGACATTAAAATAACTTAATGAATGGATTAATCAACTAATTGCTTCAGCCATAACGTCCACTTTTATATATTTAGCTTTGAAAAACTGGTTTCAAGTACAGAACAGTTTATTCGGACTTTGATTTTTATATTGAAAGCAGGTTTTCACATCTGAGTGTTCCAGGTATAATCATTTGTGAGACACATGAAACATAACAAATGTTAGGATTTAACATATTGAAAAGCGATTTATCTTTAAACCTGGGAAGGCAGTAGACATTAGTGCAGAGTGAGAGGTCAGGAACAGCGTCTGCAGGAACAACACATCTCAAAGCCCTCGTCTATTTCAACAGTGTTCCCTCCCTCTTTCTCACTCCATCCTTCCTCCCACCTCCCCTCCTCCTCCAGCAGGTTTCAGTTCCTCTCCTGCTCGTGCTTTCTGACCCAGGCTGAAGCTTTACACATGGAGGGGGGGAGCTAGGGCAGTGGAGGGCGAGAGGAAGAGTTCTCACCCACGACTAGATCTGGCATGCCAAACCCTCACCCATCACTCTCACAGTTAGTCCCAGCCACAACGGGCCGGGATGTGGCCATAAAACCAGCACTGCTGCCGTGGTGTCCTGCCTAAAGATAGCCCAGGCTGTGGTCTGGCTGGGGGGGGGGGCAGGGCTCCTCTAACTGTCGTTAAGGAACACCTTCACTAATGCACCTCCTTCTCTCCACTTCCCACTTGTAACAAAACTGTGTTCAAGTTATACTGATAAAAAAAGTAAGTGAAACAAATCTCTTAAACTGCACATTTAACGTACTGCCGTGAAATACGTCGAGTATTATTCATTCGTTCGTTTTTTTATTGACCATAACAAGTTACAGTGCAACAATCAAGACACAAAGAAGCTGAATTGAAGCCAAACTCACAGCTCAGTAAGCACCGAGTTATGCAACTGAATGTCATTCAATTACATTACAATCACTGCACACATGACAAGAACAGAGAATGAAGGATAAAAATGTCTGGTATACGCATCAGAATGAACTGAAAACCCTTTAACGAAGTCCAAAACAAGACGACACACACACTGACGCACCACCCCGAACAACACGTTTCTATAAAACTAAACTAAATGCTGAGCTGGAGCTGTGCAGCATCTCTTTGGTTTGACTACACCTTTTTAAACCTTTTTATGGTTACGCTCAGACTCTCACAGCACTTGATTAATGTTAAAGATAGACTGCGTCACTTCAGACACTGTTTTTCTTTACATTAAACGAAACCACTTTTTTTTTCTAACCATACCCAAACTGCTTTTTCTGCCAAAACATAACTGCACTAGAAGACTAATTCACAGACAGTAATATACTAAGAAAGCACTACAGGT
This sequence comes from Anabas testudineus, assembly GCF_900324465.2. Lineage (NCBI taxonomy): Eukaryota > Metazoa > Chordata > Actinopteri > Anabantiformes > Anabantidae > Anabas > Anabas testudineus. Next base: position 3,782,747 of record NC_046616.1, on the reverse strand, counting down.
ACACTAAAACACGTCAACTAACATTTCATGTAAAATATCTACCATATATACACAACCAGTGTATTTACTAAGGTGTGTGTGGGCTGTGTCTGTGCTGTGTGGAGCTTAAGAGGAGGATACAGGGGTCAGTCAGGTTGTTGGGGGTGACGCTGAGTCCACGCAGCCTATTTAAACACACACACACACACACACACACACACACACACACACACACACACACACACACACACACACACACACACACAATGTACAAACCTTTCCCCCTACTTCCTACATGAACTCAAATCTACTCAAATCTAACAAAACATGAAAACGTGCACATAAGTAACAAACAAAGTAAAATGCAAAGCACACAAAAAAATCTAAATAAGGACCTAAATCTGTGTCCCAGTTATTTATCTTTGAATTCTACACCCGGTTCATCAAAACTGATATTTGATCAAATACATAAAGTTTGTTTTTTGTTTCTGTTTTTTTCAGTTTGCAGCTGCTCTGTAATAGTTTGTAGTTTATATAAAGTCTGTGACTGTTGTTCTCTCCACGTGGGAGAAGTCGCTGTCCACAATTCATGCTATTAGTCACAAGTACAAGTCTGAAACTGACAGAACTATGTCAATAGAGCATGAAGTCCTCAGTGCAGAAACAAAAACTAAAGTAAGCAAAGGCATCTAACTGGACCCAAGTCACCTCAGCAGGTAGGCGTACATGCTGCATAGTTTGCTGAAAGTGAGCAACTACATAGCTGCACTTCTATACAGTGAATGGTACAATCTTAGATGTGTGTTCAAGTTTGTAAGTTAAAATAAGAAGTAGAAAACAAAAGGTAAATAATGGCAGAAACTTTACTAGTGTATGCTCACAAATGAACAAACAAACTGTTTCATCTCTGTCGAGAGCTGTACTGACGTCAGTTTGTGACAGAAATAAGTGCAACCCAGCAACAACTCACATTTTCAGACAGACGATGATGGAAACCTGTTTGATAAAGACAGATAAACCTGAGTGACACAGGGCTGCACAGACACGAGCTTGCTATCAAATGTCAGGCAGCTCTGCCTAAAGGAAACACCCACCCACCGGCTTTAAGCTTGTGCTGTTTCAGCAAATACATGGTGTCAGGTTTTATTCTCTTTAAAAACCTTTAGAAAATGTAAAATAACTGCATTGCTATTATAGTCCTCCTCTTCTTCTTATTCTTCTTCTTGAAAGGAAGCATCATTAATTCCTTTTGATGACAAGTATCCAAAAGAAATAACATAAGTCATCATTAAGTCATCAACTGGTGCCAAACGACACACATGCTATTTCCCTTGGTTTCACCAAGTCATTGTCCCCATTTCATCTAACATTAGTTTTGACCACCTCCTCTGCCCCCTCTTCCCATCATCGTCCTCCTCCTCCATCTGTTCAACGCTCCATCCCTCACTCCTCCTCTTCTTTCTGTCCCCACATGCCAATTCAAACACCCAGAAATCAGCCTGCGCTCTTTAGCAGCTTCATCTTTCCCTGTTTTCTCTCGTCGTCTCCCTTCCTCCATCTCTTGCTGTGGTCAACACAGACGGCATAGATTTGGGAGGCACCTATCAAAATAAGCAGTCTAGTTTCAAGTCCTCCAGCGTGCGTGTAACAGCTGGCACACACTGTGAGACATCGCCCACAAACATCAACCACATGAAAATGTAAAGTCATGTTAGTCGAATTTCGTCATTAGCATAATCAACACAGTCACAACTGTTATTATTTTCATCAATATCATCCTCATTTCTCTCTCTGAGTTTCTCTCAGAGGCTGGCGCAGTTGAATGGAGAGCGACATCTGGGTACCACACATCTTCCTAATGATGGTTGGGTTTTAGTGGAGACTAATTAGAAAATTATCTGGCTCCACAAACAAAGACCAACAGGGTGTCTCTCTTTTTCTCTCTATGCTAATTTGCAAAGAAAACAGTTGAGGGTGGTTGTACTGAACACCTATCATTATCAACTCATTAGTTAGGGCAACCTCTGCAAAGTGAAGATGGATGCTGTTGTTACTTTAAAAAAAGTTTTGTCCTTGGTTTATAAACAGTAGGTTAGCTTTGTAGCCTACAGTTTATAATTATATTTTCGGTCCACCACAAACAACATATAGAGCCATTTGTTCATTCTAGAGGTAGAAAAGCTGTGCTGACCTCCTACTCTAAGAAAAACTTAAATTGAGACGCCGCTTAGGTATGTTCTGCAGAAGAAGGAGAAAAGTCTACATCAGATTTATGATGTATTCTTAAAACTGCAGAGTGGATATTGATGAATCCCACTGACCTCATACGTTGAAGGTCCTTGCTACTGTAGTTGTTCCCATGTAGTGAAGGTAAACTCCCCACCAGAGCCAAAAATGAGCATAAGACTACAAAGAATGCCCAAATACAGACAGATCAGAGTCCAAACAGAAAAAAAAAATCTTTACTTCTGAAGTGGAGGCACCGCTGGAGGAAGTGAACAGCAAGTGGGCTTCATATTGCTGTGTGTAGCAGCCAATGACAATTTTCTTATATACCATGTGGTCACATGTTTGTGCAACTAGTTTATGCAGTAAAATGTCCTATGTGGCATGCTTATGTGATAAAATCATCATTCCCACAGGTAAACATTTGCATTCACAAGCATGCTGGTTCATTTCACATCACTTTAAATGAGGTATATTTCAGTTCACTTGTAAAATTATATTTTTGCATGAGAACAACAGAAGCTGTTACTTAAAGTATTAACATCTCAATGAACCAATAAGCTGAAGTCACACATTCAAAAGTCCATATATTATAAGCCTAAAATACTCAAGGATAAGTATCACATAACTGTACTTATATACTACTTTTACATGTGTACTAACAGGTGATATTTACGACGTTTACATAAACAAAACACTTTATTGGTTGGTTAGCGGGGAAAAAACTGCCATTAGCACAGGACGTACTGTTTGCTTGGCAGAGCTTTATCAAAATGTTGACACTAAACACATGGGCAGCATGACTGAGTGTAAGGCATGTGTGTGCACGTGTGTTTTGTGTGTGAAGGAGTCAGTGTGTGTGGGTATGTGTGTGTGTGTGTGTGTGTGTGTGTATACAGAGGTGATTCTGGGGAAAGCCCTTCTGGCAGGGAGTCCTGGCCGTGACACGGACCTCCACAGCAGCCGGAGATGTGGGCTCAGTGCCAGTGGGCGTCACGCCAGTCGCCCTCCCTGCCTCTCTCTCTCTCTCTCTCTCTCTCTCTCTCTCTCTCTCTGTCACATTTCAGGAAAAGCACTTTTATGGATACAAACATGCACACTTTACAATCACTGGAGTCCTACATCAGAATACTTTATTCTGATGTATTCTGACGCTTTATTCTTTATTATCTCTCACCACTGATAAATATGTTTTGTCAATACAGTGTTTGACTTCATCGTGCTGTGATCATCACTGACATCTACTTAAAAAAGCATTTGCATTTATTTTGCTTGTTGCTGAGATTAAAGCTGTAACATCCCGCTGTGACCACTGTGCTGCTTATTCAATTCGTTTATGGTGATACTTTAACTTCACTATAACAGCAATAAAAACAAGGCACCAAACCCCATATTACTACAGCTGCAAAATAAAAAAGTCATACACTCTAATATTTCATTGAACCACCTTTGGCTTTGATTACAGCACACATTCACTGTGGCATCATTTCAATAAGCTTCTGCAATGTCACAACAATTATTACCGTCCAGAGTTGCATTCATTTTTCACCAAGAGTTGGACCACTGCATGTGTCCCTGAACCACTCCTACAACGCCTGATGAATCCTGGTATTGTCATCTTGGAATATGCCCATAACATCAGGGAAAAACTGATGGAATAATCTGGTCCTTCAGTATATTCAGGTAGTCAGCTGACCTCATTCTTTGAACACATAACATTGCTGAACCTAGACCTGACCAACTGCAGCAACCCCAGATCATAGCACTGCCCCCACAGGCCTGTACTAGACATGCTTCACCTGCCTCTCTTTTTATATTGATGTACCCATCACTGTGGAACAGGGTAAATCAGGACTCATCAGACCACATGACCTTCTTCCATTGGACAGTTCTTAACCCAGTTTTAGTAGTTTCATCAATCTCCTTAGATGTTTTCTTTTAAAATAGATTAACATCTTTTCCACGACCACAGGCTGTGTCTTCAGACATGGTTGTTATTGCCACTCACGGCATCAGGTATGAGTGGCATCACCCCTGATAGAACCACTTTTCTTTGATATGCTGGCTATAATATGTCATCTACTGTCTGTCCAGCATATAAAGCCAGGTAAAGACAACGAACAGGTCTGACTCGAATGAGTCCAAATGAATTTAAACCTCAGTGTCATCCCACCTCCTGTCTAATGACAGCGACCCACAACCCAGGTTAATAGATCGATGGATTAAAAAACTTCTTCTATTAGTGATAAAAATGCTAATAATTATTTTTTTCTTTTTATCCTTTGAAAATATTAAGTCAGCAATTTTGCTGCTATGTTAATAACTGATGATCATTTTGAATTATAGTGTGTGTAGATGCGTGTGAACAGTGCCGTGATTCCACTAAAATAACCTCTATGTAGTGCATTTGAATACTGTCATGGTCAACTGTATGCTGCTGAATAAATATATAAACACAACATGTCTGTGAGAAGACTGGTGCAAAACACAAACACACACACACACACACACACACACACACACACACACACACACACACACACACACACACACACACACAGACTCACGTACACAGTGATTATTTCGTGGCTCTGATTGAAACACATGCAGCTTGTGGTCTGAGCCGGTCCATCCAGCCGCTTGATACTTTTGTTTCCCAGGGCTGCCACTCGCTCTCTCCGATTCAGATGGGGTCAGCAACAAACAATCTCTAAGTTTGGCAACGTCAGCTCAGCTTAAAACAACAGGCATTGTTCAACTGGCTTTTGTTTACAGAAATCTACAGGTTTCAATGGAGCCCACAGCCTTTTCCACTCTTTTTTCTTTCCTTGCCCCCCACTCTACGGCTAATTCTCCTCTGTTTTGTTTCTTGTTTGCTGAATGCCCCCACGGTCAACCCTGCTCCCCCTGTGTTCATTCGCTGTGTGTATTTTTAAAGGATGTTCAGTTTAATGGAAGGGAAAAGGAGGAACGAAGTGTGTGTGTGTGTGTGTGTGTGTGTGTGTGTCGGCTGTGAGGGAGAGGGGGGGTTAGAGGTAGAGACTTGTAAAAATAACATTCTTGCATAAACAGGGCCTTGAAAAATGGGCAGTGGGCAACTTGCATTCCTTGAATATTTTTGAAACTTGATCACATTCAGAGAATCAGAGGTTGCAGGCACCTTCAGGCAGATGACAGCCGTGCGACAAGCAAGTGAGCAGCAGGGAAGGAAAGAGAGAAAGAGCTAGAGATAGAGAGGGAGGTATAGTGGGGGGGGGGGGCATAACATAAAAACAGGAGATGAAAAGAGAAGAGAAAGCAGCCAGCTGACAGGAACAGTGAAAAAGAAAAAGACCGAGGAGGACAGATAACACAGATGTTCTAAACATCAGGGGGTAGTTCAGTTCAAAACAACAGTGTGGCGGCGTTAGAGAGAGATAAACAACACGTTTAGTCCGTTTTTATTACTTTTGATATAGTAAAGAGCAAAAAACAAGTTTCCATGCAGAGAATTCATCGGCATAGCTTCACTCCTACGTCTCATTCTCAAATCTCCTCTGTCCGGTGTCCGAGCTCACAGGTGAGCCTTTGTACCAAACAGTACTATAGTTGCTACTGTTTGAGCTAAGACTGCACGTGATGACACCGACATTAGCAGCCAGATTAGGTGTCATCCACGACATTATCAATCCGCATGACATCCACTTCCTATGGTGACACCATTGCAAGTTTCAATCAGCCCTGGATTCATGTTCCCTGACATAAGAATTATTTCAATAAGTTCCACACAGCGTGGACCTCACAGCTAAGGTATCGACATAGTAGTATCTAGTTTCAATTCCACTTTACAGTATATTAATGAGCTGTATTCTTTTTAAAGCAACTGCCGCTTCATTTGTAAACACGAAAGTCGAAGTAAAACAAAAGGTTTTGTACATTTCTGATCTCATGTTGTAGGAAATAATTTTACTGTGACTTAAACTGTAAACTCTTCACATTTATGCACATTTATCCACACATCCCAAATCAAAGGGGATTAAATGTGTGTTAAATAAACTAGAAACACTAAAATCCAACTTGACTCGCTTTGGAATCAGCAGTATTTTGAAACGTCTAGTGAAAAATCCGACCAGAGAGTCGGTAAACCACCACAACAAACCAATCTACAGAATCAGAAGCCTTAAGCAGAGGAGCCCCAGTCTACAAAAGAGTACAAGTAATAACCTGTAGATTTCTGCATAAAATCTCAGATGTCAGATGAGACAAAGATCAGCCAGGACGACAGCGATAGAAAGATGAAAGTGCAGGAAAACATGCTGGAGGTATTTTGGATTGTGCATGTACGGCTGCTTACGACATCACTATTGATGAGAGAGACTACAAAAGCACCAAACGTGCTTTAAGCCAATGAAACAGCAGAGCATCTAAAAAAGAATGCACACTTAAATAAGATAAGGCTGCACTACAGATCCGGAACAACAAGTGTGTGGTGATGTTTGACTGCAAAGGATCTACCACCAAATAACAAATATGATAATTATTTAAGCTTTCAAAGAAAGAAAGAAAGAAAGAAAGAAAGAAAGAAAGAAAGAAAGAAAGGTTTTTGTTGGGAGCGAGTGAGAAAGGATTGATCGGGAGTCTGTGCAGAAAGTGTTGAGCTCAGGAGTTATTCATTAACACAGCTCTTTCCTTCTCCTTTCTTCCAGCCCCCAGAGATAAAAACACACACTCATTTGAATGACTGGGATGCCAGAGGGTGGTCTTCCACCTCACTACCTCTCCAACACTTTAAATGTGTGTGTGCAGTGAGAGTGTGTGTGAGTGTGTGTGTGTGTGAGTGGGGGGTGTAAGGAGCTCTGTCATTCTCTGAAAAAGGTTTAGGTTTCAGATGGAGGGAAAAATAGTTAACAGATTTCTCAGCATCCGTACGACGGCTCTACGCTGCACACCCATCCTCGGCCCCTCTGTGCCCAACTACTACTGCACATGCAGTGAGCAATCCCCCCCCCGCAAACCCCCAGAGAAATAAATATCAGATCAACCTCTTACAAATCAGGGAAAGGTATTGATTGGGTTCTCGGAGATCATGCTGCCATCTAGTTGAGAACGAAGGGAGATCAACAGGCTCCCAACAACAACAACCACACGAGGTAAACAACTGAGACCTGAAGTCTTGAGGCGTGTTCGTTATGTCTGGAGAGCAATGAGGCGCAAAAGTGCCGTTCTTTGCTGCTGAACTTGAAATATGAGTGGAAGAGAAGACGCTTTCTGAGCTGCGTTATGTGTCTGAATAAGGAAGATGTACATGAGGACACGGCCTCAACAGAAAGATCAGTGATTTCCATTAAAGCCTTTTTGGTAACAGCTGAGCTGCAGTTATCACAAGCTGCTTATATCATATCACTCAGGACGGGAGTTGCTATGAGCCACTGAAGGTCGGGGATTCTTCACACATATTTTAGGTTGTAGAACAGGTTTTAGCTTTACTGGAAGCTGTGTTAAACTGATTTTTAGACTAATCTTTCATACTTTTATTCACTGTCCGCCTCTCTCTGTTTGGTGTGTTCCTATTCAAACAGGGCTGCAGCTTTCTGCACCTGCTTTTAGATAGAAGATAAATTTCAGAACCAGATTTCTCTGTGAGAGTGTTTAGCCTGAGGCCATACGTGAGCAGATCCTTAATCATTTGGATTCCCTCCTCCCATATTTTGCACTTCTTAACACTTTTAAATGCTTTAATTATCTCTTGGGATTTTGTTGTTTTTCCCTCCCTAAATATTTTGATTTAATTTAATTATTTTTTTCAGTTTATTTTTCTTTTTGTTCATGTCAGCCTGACATCCTGGGAGAAGTGCACGGACTCACAAAGCTAACAGGAGATTTGATTTAATAGATACGTACAGATTCAAACAGATAGCTGCCACTGAAAGTCACTCGCTGGCAAAATGAGACCAAAGCGGCAGAGTGAAGAGGAGGCCGATGATGTGACCGGATTGGCCAGGCCACACTGGGGGCGAGGGGGACACGGGAGAGGGGAGTAGTGAGGGATGAACAGGGAAGGTAGGAGAGGAGAGGGGGGAGAGAAGCAGGGAGCAAGGCAGCATCACGTGACCGAGTCCAGCAGAGAGTGTTATAATAGGCCCCCTCTCGGAGCAGAGAGGCAGAGGCTGGATGTGAACCAAAATCCCTCTACCACACACAGGCTGGCCATTGTTGGCTATTCAGTGGACTCCATCTCGGGGCACTTTATCATTCAATTAGGACAGCTTTCACACCGCACACCACAGAAAAGAGGCCTTCAATCAAACTGAAAACTTCACACTGGCCCTGGAGGGGATGCAGAAAGGGGACTCGCAGTTGTCACCCCACTTTCATTTTTCCAACTTGTTGTTCACCGAGACTTTGAGCGAACAGACACAGAAAGTGAGAGAGAGGGAGACAGAAAGAGGGGGAGAGAATAGATGGAGAGATGTGAGGAAAGAGGAGGAAAGAGGAGGAAGTCCCTCTAAGTACCATTACGTGTTTGGTACCACGTGTGTTTACGAAGCTGATGGAATGCATTTGAGTGGGTGAGGGGTTAAATTTGGCAAGTGGTGGTTGAGGAGGGGGGGGGAGAAAGACAGAGGAAGAGAACGAAAGAAAGAAAAGTGAGTAAGGAAAGGGGGGAAATTCAAAGCTCAGAGAAGAGAATGGCACACAGGAGTATACTTGAAGGAAATAATGAGAAGGAGAAGTACGCTTGAGAAAAGACGGGACATGAGGAAATGTGCTGTGATGGAACTGAGCAACTGCTTATAGCTTTACACACATGGAAATAATGAATTAATGTGTGATTCAACAAGTAGTAATGATTAATAATGATTAGTAATAATTCTTGTAGAGAATCAGGTGAAGAGTGATTGACTGAATGAATTATAAAAACATGTCTATTCTGTTTATACACTCGTTTTTATTTTTCACTACTGTATAAGAATTTTAGTTTCGTTAAAATAAACTTTACTATATACTAAAATACTTGTAGAATATTACATACTGTGGCATAGGTGTATGTTCCTGGTATGTACTTCTACTTTCACATGCAAAAAAAAAAAACTATACACAGTATAACAGGTGAAGAACACATACGATAACACCAGGCATGTCACTACAATAACACCTGCCTCCTCCTCTTCTCTAGTCTCTGTCCTCTCTATTTTCTATTTACGATTTCAGGTGACAGCCCGTCAATCAATCACTACATCAATCAACCAATCAACCAGTTAGTTTCAGTTAATAATTCCAGTTTTCACTTCATATCTTCAGGCTGCATTTCAGTCAGTGAACACTTTTTTTGAGCCGTGCAGATTTTCCTTTTGTCTACCAAGGGAGCTGGAGGTTTTGCTTGGCATTATTTAGTGAGTATATGGGATTGTTGAGCAGGGTGGAGCGGTAGGGGCGGTATTAAAAATCACTTCAGAGGAAGGAAGAAGGGATGTGTCATCAGACAGTGTGGCTGCAGTCTGCTTTTTTCTCCTGCTCCCTTCTTACTCACTCACACCGAATGAATCAGGAGAAGCGCAATCATCTGTCACTACTACTTGAGTAGCGTGTGTGTGTGTGTGTGTGTGTGTGAGTGAGTCAGGAGTTAACTCTCTTCACGTGGATCATGTTTCGACCCATTTGCTGACTCACAAATCCGCATCCCTTGAGTGGACGGTACAGACCAGGTCCATATTGTATCGGTAGCACAAACATAGCTCTGCGCTGAGTCACGTGTTTCATCTCAACAACACTTCAACATGCATCGGTCCTTGCTCTGCGTGTACATACTAGACTGACTCGTGCTGGTGCATTCCTGGGATGAAGCGCACGATACCAGCGACCATAAGACGCACCACTTTGGCTCCAATTGCAGCTTAGCATGTGCACAGATAATAACAGGAAAGCTGATGGTTGTACATACATATTTGTTTTACTTTTCAGACTGGGTCTGGGTTGCTTTTTTTTTTTTTTTGGCAAATCTCTTCCAAACAGGAAATCATAACACAGCTGCTTCACAACCAAAAAAATTCTAAAAATGAACGAAATCTGGATATACTTTTGTTGTTACGGGAAGAGAATAAAAAGAGATTAAAACAACAGGTAAACATGACGATTGAGGTTCTGCCCTATTTCATAAGTTAGGTTAGGTTTGAGCAACCAGTCTGCAGATGTTTTTGGGAAACAATAGTTCCTTAATCATTCCTCATTTCTCTCCAGCACTGGAGGAAAAGTTCAAAGCAGTTTCATACTGAACAGTAAATTCCAGTAAGACTCATCCAAGATTGAGAAAAAAAAATATTAAGGTCATCATCCGATCCAGGGAACCATTTCTGATGATAATAATGAATGTTTGTTTTTACTAAAGGTTCATCTAGAAAATAAATCCATTATTTAGTGCATGAAATGTCAAAATGAATCAGACTTTCTCTCTAAAGTTAAGAGTAAAATCATACATAAGGCAAATCTAATGTACATTATATTTGAGAGGCTATAGCCACCAGTTTTATAAAATCTTCAGCAGTTAATTTTCTATAATTTTACTAATCCATGTTTCTTATTCAGCCTTGAAAAGAAATAATATCTCAGTTACAAGCTGCCTCTGGTATAGTTAGAATCTGCCTTCGCTTAGAGCTTAAAATGATTAATCAAGTAGTGAATTATTAGGAAATGAATCAGCAACAATTTGATAATCAATTAATCACTCGTTAATATTAAAAAATGCCGCAAATTAACTTGTGCCTTCTGATATCTTCAGGCTTTGGACTTTTGATCGGACAGAAACAAGCATCTGGGACTTTAAATTTGTAAAGACTGTTTCATGGCACGGTTAGTTTTAACATTTTAAAAGACCAACAATTAATAGACTAAGTAAGAAAATAATCAGCAGGTTAATCAGTAATGAAAATAACTCTTAGTGGAAGCCTTAGCACCATATAGCTGCTCACAGCAGATCAGAAGCAATTTGAATCATATGTTAGAACATTTGTTAAAATAAATACTTAAAGGTGCAAAAAAGGCCAATTAATCAATTGACAGAATGAATCAATCGGTGGTTTTAATAATTAGTTTAAAAAGTTGGCTGGTTCCATCAATCAGACATTTCTCAGAAACCATTTGGGTTTCATCTGTTAAACAGACAAAACAAGTATCTGAATGTCACTGTGGACTCTGGGAACTCCTGATTGGGGTTTATTTATATTTTCAGAAATTTTAATTTTTCAGTTTTATTGAAAAACAGATAAAACTATAATCAACGTATTTGTTGCAGCTCTAACGGTCTAAACCACAAAAACATAAAAATCAACTTTTCTTTTCACTAAACAGCATAAAAAGCATTATTGACTTTTATAGATTCAGTTTAACTCCTTCCTAAACTCAGTAGCAGCCAGACAACTGTTGCACAGAGAGGCCAAATGCTGCTGCAATAATATCTTCAATTCAACAGACTGCAACATGTGTCTCTGCAGCCATAAGACAACAAAATGTCTGTGATGATTCATCATGTAAGCAGCACGTAGAGTAAGGGGAACCTTTACATGCTACATCTGTGATAACCATGAGGATGTCAGTATACGGTTTAAAGTACGTCATGTATTTTTTCTGAGCATTCAATCCTGTATGATGACAGGCCGGCGGAGCAGTAGGTCATGTTTCATTTGATGGGTACAGCAGCATTGCTCCGCTACTTGTTAAATGGCTCATGCTCTGCAGCTCTGAGACTCAGCTCCTGCAGCTGTCTTATTTCAACATGTTTTCACTCTGATAACGTGGATGTGAATGAATGAAGCACGAGGACAAGGAGAGATGAGTATGACACAGACTCTACATCTCACTCACAGAGAGCATATGTAGTCATAAAAAGGACTGAACTTTATCTGCAGCAAGCAAAACTGATCTCCTATCTGTGTTCTTTAATGTAGTTCACTCCTGACCTTGAAAACAGTTATTAACAAAGTTTTTGATCGGGGTTTTCCTTCCTGTCATGGAAGTGACTGTTCACTAAACTAGGCACAGCAGGCCTGTCAAGCTTTGGAAAAGTCCACATGTTGAACCAGTGTGCATGTGGCTGCCGTACTGTGAATAAAGTGTGGTTGTGGTATTTTAGCATTTCCAAAACCAAAAACATGAGCAAAGGTGTGAAGCCTAAATTAAACTGTTAACTGTGTTAATCTGCCTTTTGTATGTACAGTTTAGCAAACTAACCCAGTGTTACTCTACAAGCCAGTGAGCTTTGAAATTCATGTTACACAAAAGTGTAACTGCTGATATTTCCCCTCAGCATCAAAGCTGGTCCAGGATGCTGCTGTATCTGAGTTTAGGATAATGTTTCATCTTCTTTCCTGCTATTTTTGGAGACTCTATCCTTCGGCTTAACTTGTTAGCCAAAATAACACTTGCTTATCAAATGCATTAGGTGTCCTCTTTTGTCTTGTAACATTAAAACTCCATGTCTTTCTCCTGTTTGTTTGTACCCAAATCCCCCTTCACATCTGTAACAAGACCTAATTGCTCTGCACAGAAATGCATCAACATGTTTGTTTATCTCCATGTCTTCAACATTGATCCACAGTTAAGAATGATTTCTTTTTTTATGTGTTAGTTTGCTTTAGCCTCAAGTCTTGTAGTACGATAATTATGCGGCCACCAACTCAGGGCTTGCCACAGCTCATAAAATCAGATTCTGACAGTTGTCATTTGAGCCACATTTGAGTCACGGTGAAAGGTCAGCTGTGGTTTCCACAATCAAAAATGAACTTTAAATCGTAGGTTTCAAAGGAACATAGTGAGCATAGAAGTCTTCTCCGCTCTGAATAAATATTCATGATAATCTACATTTCCATGATAACAGCTCCTTGCAGTTAGATGCGAAGTTCTTATCATTTGCAGCTCTTATAATTAAATACACCAAATGACCTTTGTGAGAGGGCCACTCTGCCTTCAACTAACCAAACTCATGCTAAAATATCAAAAATGTCTATCACTAAACTTTTTAATCAGAGAATAATTTTACTCTGTTACTGCAAGTCATATCTGTTTCCTACTTGTGTCCACTACCAGCAGTCGTCTGTGCACTAATCAACGCTGGATCAACACAACAGACTTTTATCTATTTCCAAGTTAGTCAGTGCTTATGGTTAAGTACAAGTCGATCAGTGTCCCGCTAAACTAATGCTGTGTTTACTGCAGACAGAGAAAAGCCTATTAATAAATCTGTTGCAGACAGCCTGGCGGAAGTGGCCTGGGGGCTGTAAACTCGGTGTGGAAGAAAAGGATGGATGAAGAGCAAAACAGAGAGGGATGGATGGGCAGAGTGCGAGCGAAAGAAAGGGAGGAAAAAGAAAAGAGAGGACAGAAAGAAATGAAGATACATGGAAATGGACTCAGGAGGGAGGAGGGGAGGGAAAAGAGGGTGTGTGTGTGTTGTGTGGTGTAAACCATGGGTGCTGGTTGATGGATGGATCTAGGTTCTGAAAAGCCACAGCTGCCCCGCTCTTCCTAGAAAAAGATCCGCAAGGAAAAGTGGCAGTATGTGGTTCAAGCATCTAGCATCCTCTTACTATTTCTGACCAGCATACTGCAGGACCCGTCAGAATGTGCGCTGGTCCAAAAAGTCTCTGCAAGTGTGAGTAAATAAGAGCATATGTGCCTGCTTTATTAACGTTGTGCCTATGTGTAATAAAAATGAAAATGTAAAGGTTCTTTTTTTAACTTTAATTAGCCTTGTAAATATCTGTATATGTAAGTATATGTGCGTGTGAATGCGTGTGTGGTTGTGTATGCTGTGCTGCACATTCATATGTCTGTTTTCAATCAGTCTATTACATAGAAAAGCATCATTCTTCTCCCTGACACGGCTGCCAACTGAATGCAGTAAATGTATATAGTGCAGAATTTACTATGAAGAACGTAAAGAGTGAGGTTTTGTGCATCCAGCAAATTTCATCCCGTTTAATGTAAAAGTAAAATGAAAGTTTATTTAATGAATCGGAGCAAAAACTGTTTGACCTGCAATTAAATAAATTCTGTGCTGTAACCGAGCATCCATCCAATTTCTGTCCAGTGATGGAGACCATGGTTCAAAAAGCTTGTACTGTAAACAGAGCTTGAGTTAAAATACTATGGTCAAGCTACAACATCAATGCTCATGAATGAACGTCCACAAGCAGGTTTAAAACACATTTGTCCAAACAGTCTTTCTCTTCATCCAGCATCTCTCTCTCCTCCTCTCTCTCAAAGTGAACTCACACATCCCAAATAAATAACGGCTACTCTGCTCGTCCCATGACAGTGGACACGCATGTACGTAAACACTCTAGTGTACATGTGAGTACACACAAAGTGCAAATACACAAACTGTGACCGTCGCGAATGCAAACACACACTAACACGGCGATGCCCCGCGTTCCCTTCACTTCTCAGGCTCTCAGCTTGCTCGTTTTTTTCTCCCGCTGTCTTGAGAAAATAACAAATAGTACAATCTTCTTGCAGCTTTTCAGGGAACAACATCCATTCTAGCATGAACCCAGTGTCCCTTGTTCCTTCACCCATCTCCTGTGCACCCCCACCCGCCCCATCCCATCCCTGCCTCTAGAAGGTGAAGAAGTACAAAGAAAGGGATCAGAGCTTTTCCGATTCTTCCCTGGTTATTAACTACCATTTGTCCCCTCAGAGGGCTGTCCCTCCCATCAACCCAACTGATGCTCTTTTCTCATGGAAATCAGCCTGCTGTTGCTGCCGCCGCCACCGTCTCTGCTGCCACTACCACCACTGCTGCTGCCTGGAGAAGTGCAAGGAATTGTGGGGGATTTTCAGAGGATAAGACCTCCCTCCAGCTCCAAACCCGTCTCTCTCACTCTCACTCTCTCTCTCTGTGTGTCTCACAAACACACACAAGCTCACACCATGAGCTCAGGCACACTCACGCACGTGCACGCGCACATCTACCATCTCACAAACAGGCATGTGTGCGGGCTCTCACAGGCAAACACGTTCGCTGGATCACAAACATGAAACATGCTGTCTCCAACCACAGGGGTATGGAAGTAATGTAAGGCAATGCATGGAAGTTAATGAGAAGAAGCTGGCTCAGTGGAGCCCGGTGCAAGATAGTTTGTGGAGAGCGAAGCAAAGAATGCCTGAGAACCAGAATAAAACGAATCATCAGGAGTTTATGACTGTGAAAAACAATATTTAGAAATAGGAGGGACTCTTTGTGATTTATTCTATATGGAATCACCAACAGATAAAGAAAATGTAATGAACATGTTTGCAGAGTAAAGCAGGGACTGAATCTTTTAAAGTTTGACCCAACGATTAGTCTCAATTACACAACTGTCACTGCAGCTAAAAACAGGTGCACCAGATAAACAACTATTTGTTTAATGTTCGGAGGGTTTGATAAGAACTCTGTGGTGGAAATTAAATCTGCCTGTGGAGCAGATCCATTGCTATCAGGGTGAAGAGAGCAACAAACATCAGCCCATAGGTCTGCGACTGGCAGCAACAAAGGCATTGTCTCGTGACAAACTCACTTCCATTTCCTTATTATGTAGCCGGAGGCCTTGATGGAACATGCTTGTCTGAAAAACGCCGCAGCTTAAAATGTGTGGTGGTTGCCTGCAGGGATGAAGTGGAGGGGAAAACCCACCTAAACTATAGACTTGACTGATCTGCAACTTTGATGAAGTGATGAAAACTTTAAATATCTGCCCTGAGCTTGTATCAAGCTCCTTTTTATTTACCAGTAAATAACTGATTGAATCTTTTATCTACACAACTCTTAAAGGTAATTATTATTATTAGTAGCAGTATATTACCTCTTTATAAAGTGTGCGTGCCACTCAGACATATTCTGTATTTAATATCTAATAGAAATGCTCCTGTTGAACTGACAAACACTGTTAATGTTTGATGTTCTAGAGGTATTTGTACCATGAGACACCTAAGCAGCCATTACAGATACTGCACTAGTCATTTTCAAGCAAAAATACCAAACAACCCAAGTTCCAGCTTGTCAGTTTTGAGAATTTGCTGTTTTTCTTTGTCTCATGTTCAAGTAAATCAATAATGTTGGATTGTTGTTCACAAAAAACAAACTATTTAAAGGCTTCGTTGAGCAGACTGAACTGGTTCGTTCTTACTTTTGTCACATTTTAAACGATAAATAGCAGATTGATCCATAATACCTTTCAGTTGCAGACCTACTGTGTAGTGAGATCTGCACGTGTAATACCTGTGCAACAGCAGGATGTGTGCATGGAGCTCATGGCTGGTGTGAGGAGAACAGACAGAGAGTTTCATTTCCAAGTTCAACCAGAAACCTTGTAATAAATAATATAATGTCACAACAGTAATATTAACAGCTAAACATCGAGTGTGTAGTAGTGAAGGCCCAGATAAACAGCACAGATAAATAAGTTAGTCCCTGTTGGAGCAGAGCTTTTCAGTTTACTGTCTGCTGCAGAGTATTTGCAAGTTTTAGTTACTTGTGCAGTTGTTTTTGCTTCTTTCCACCCTCCTGATGGATAACAAATGTGTGAAGAGTAGACGCCTCCAGCCAAGTCAGCTATCAATAACAAGTGCATAAACTGAACCCCCACATTCTGACCTCAGCCCCCCCCTTTGGTGGGGTCTTGGTTGTTATTTATCCGCTTGTAAGGAAAAGCAAACACACTCTCTCACACAAACAGGCGAGCGACTCAAAACACCAGATCAGCCACAAACATGACACAAACCATGCAGATAAACCATGAAGAGGCCAAATCTACACGGAGTCAGCAACAAAGGCTTCAAGGTTTCAGGAGGCGACTGAATATCAGTCACAAGACTCCTCATTTAAAAATGCAACAGTCTAAAGCACAACACAGAAACCTGCTTTAACATTACAGCAACTTTTATCCCAGTTCACCCAGTTCTCTCTGTCTAACTACCACACACACAGACACACACTCCCGTCCCCTCTATCTCCCTCTGCTTTGCAGTGGCATGCCACACTTGATAAATATTCGGAAATTGCTTAAAACTCAGCAGATCGCCGAAAACTTGCAAAGAACATCAAACGTCAACAGCGAGGGGCCGCTGGACAAAGTGCACCGAGTTGAACAACTTCACAGTTTCGCATTTGCAGCATATTGATCGACCAAATGAGCCTCGACAAGCAGAGGAGGCGATCGCGTAATTAAAAATTAAATAGCCTACCCCGGATCCGTCCACGCTGCCACAAAAATGAGCCGAATTACGCAAAGTCCGACTGCGCGACATATTCGCAACGATTCAAGTGTCGCCTGACATCGATGTCAGTCAGCAGGAGCCGAGAGCGGATAGAAAGTTGCTTAAAAGGCTCACATGCACACACCAGGACGTGCAGCCACATTATGAAGTCTTACAGGAAAAAAAGCGAGCAGTTTACCCACCAAAAAGTTTCCAGCACCGCATTAGTCAATTTCACATGGATCCCCGGTAACCTTCCATCCCGGACCAGAATCCCACCGTGGGACAACCCACGCCACCGCTCCGCGCTCTTTTCTCCCCTCGATCTGTTGTTTTATTATTTTTTCCGATTTTTTTTCAATAATTTTTCTATATTCGGGGCCTGAGAGTGTGTATGGCTCTCCTCAGGCTGCAGCCGAGTTATGGGGCGGTAAGCATTGTGGGAGTGTGACGTCAGGCCACTTTCACAAACTTTTTTTTTTTTCCAACCAGGGACAGCTTACTGGTTTCCAGCTGCCTGCAGCCAGTTCTCCCAGTCACAAGCAATCGGTTTAGTTAATACACCTGTAGTTCATCTTTTAGATTATTTGCATGCTGCATATTGAAAAAGGTAAAGAAATCAAATAAGAAACACACTTGAGTGAAACAGAGTGGAGGTTTGACATGAGACAGACCTTCATTTATCATCTGAGTATATTTCATATTGTTGCATTGAACCAAAGTTTAACACATGATTATGTACTTTAAAAAAACATTTGAATGTTCACTTTACTGTTTATTGCAGCTGCAGACACATTTTAGCAGCTTATAAAAAATATATATAGTTTTTAAAAGTCGCAGGAACTGATTTGAATTGTTCGTCCTCCCTTAGAAGAATAAAAGAAACGCATTTTTTATATTTATTATTAGTTATGCAAAGCTGATTTAGTGGTTATTTAATGTAAATATATAGTTTAAATCACTTCACCTTTACAGACTTTATAAGAACAGAAAACAAACACATCAACTTATGTCATCCCTGGAAATACAAAGATTTTCTTTTATTTATTTAAGTCACATTTTCCGTGTTCACATTTATAATAAAATGTTTTAAATAAGCTATTTTAGTTGAATTATGAAAACCAGCCTCAGTCAGCCACACATTAAAGATGAATCGTGCATTCTGCAGTTATGTATTATCATTATTATTATTTTTGATGTCAACAAGTGACAAGAGGAAGAAAACGAGCAGGATTTTCAGCTCGTCAGCAAAAATGTGGTCGCACCGGGTCCCCACGTGTTGCAGGCTCCTGGTGGTGCTGGTGGTCCCGTGTCTCCCACCTTGTGTGTGTGTGTGTGTGTTTTCTGATAGAGGGGAGGAGAGGGGAGGTGAAAGAATTACTTCCAGGGCACATCAGCTCGTTTCCTCATCACCCAAACCCCCCAGCACTTCTTCCCAGTCCCTCCACAGGCTTCCAACAGCCCCACCGAGCCCGCAGGGTGAATGTGTTTTTGCAGAGAGAGTGAGTATGGGGGGTGGGGGAGCAAGAGTCTTCAATAATGCTGCATTCAAGTGCTGCTTGTTTGCACATATTTTGTATGTATAGAAAAAAAGCTGGAGCCTGTATTAAAGGACTATTGGAGAAAAGCTAACACTCTAACTAACACAACGAAATACACACTTTGAATGCGTGTGTTTATTTAATTTATTTATTTTGCAAATGATTTCTAGCATGTAGGCTGCTTTATGTTGTGTAAGGGGCAACATGCACTACTTGATGTTTTATTAAATAAAACAATAATAATATAATTAAATAACATTTATAAAAATGCTCCTTCTCATGTTGTCTTAACACTAAACTTAAAGAACTACTGTCATTGTTATATTTGGTCATAATTTGCTGTTAATCAGTCGCTGGCTCAGAAATGCGACATTTCCGATCGAGCATGAAAGCATCAAAAGCCTTTTGGTGTGTTCAATACAGAGGAGAGGGGCAGAGAATGGCTGTTGTTGAGGGAGGGGGGTGCCTTCAAAACCACAACAGGCTTACCTGTTGCTGCAGTGTGGGGAAATAGTTTGTGAGGGAGTCTTTGCTTTGTCTTTTCAAGAGCTGGGTGCGAAATTACAGAGGAAATGTGAGGACAGACATAGTTTCGGACCTGAAACCTGCAGGTAGACCTTAGTTCCTCCACTGGTCGGACTTTTGTTTTATGTGTCGCAGTCATGCATAAAACTTCTGTAGCTCCGTTTTCAGCTTTCCACTACACTTTAAAAAGTTTTTCTCGTCATGCAAACTTTTATTTTTTTAAAAGAAAACCGAGTGAAAAATGAAAATAATTTAATACTGCTGCACAAAATACTTTTCAAAGTTCAAAAGTGAAACTAAATGGAACAATTTACCTAAAAAAACACATTCTTAAGATTGTGTTATTGTTTATTCATTCGTTTTTTTTCACTAAGTTCTGATTTAAAATTGAATAAAGTTGTTAGTTAAAGTTAAATATGTCAAATTATTTTAGTATGATTTATTCCTGTGCATCATTACACTGTTAAAATACTGTATCTCATCATGGGAGTTTGTTTTTAACACACTCCAAAACAGAAAATTGATCATATTTTATTCAACTGATGTTTGGTTTCATAGCATCTTGTTGTTTTATACACATCTTCATCATAATACCTGTTGGGCCCTCTCTCACTTTCTAATCTGCAAATGCAGCAGACTGGGCTACAGGGGGTAACGTTACGCAGGAGCTGCACTAGAAGTTTTACATCAGGAGTAATTCAGTTTTAAAACAGCATGTTCACTGTTCAGTCCAGTTAGTTAACATAGACGTGTTTGTTACTAACTCAGAATGACGTCTTTCTAATAGAGAGTGTAGGATAAATTATCCATGGTTAATACGGTGGTTTTAATGCCCTATTAGGAATGTCAAAATGAAGTTTGACTGGGAATCTGCTCTTCACAGTCTTTTCTCTGAAGCAGCTGTTTTTGTTATTTTTCTCCTGCAGCTTTTCATGTGAGGATGCTGAAAACAAACAAAAAGTGCACAAGAATAGCGGCTCTAGAGAAACAGAGGGCTTGAAGATAGATGAGGTGAAGCGATTTCCGAGCATAACGAGGGACTCTTCTTTCATTATGCCTATGTTTGTTTATTTGGATTACAGTGTGGCTGGTGCAGCCACAGTCAGGTTGATTGCAGTTGCATGGTGGTCTGTTATTTAGAGCTGTGGAGTGATTTTTAACTATCTTATGAAACACCACATCGTGCTGCGGCACCAACTTCCTCTGATTCCTCTCTCATCTCTGCAGACCATTGAGGAAACCTCTCACATGCAGAAACCGCCTTGCAAGTCCAGAGCAGCCACTCCCCTTTGTGTTTTTGGCTACCACACACCTAATCAGTCCTGATTATGCACTGGAAGGGGCAAGGAAGCCAGCCTTTCAGAGGTTATGATGACAGAAGAAAGCGATGGGCTCCCTTAAATAAAGCCTTCATCAGACATTGAGCAGAACCATCTGTGTCTGTTTATGTCGGCAGGGTGTAACGGTAGTCCCATCTCCAACTGTTCCTCTAGTATCATCTTAATTTACCCCCCTCTCTTTCACACACACTATCACACACACATGCACTCTACAGTCCCATCCACACAAACCTAAGACATCCAAAATCAGCATCAGTGAACACAATAGCAATTAGTAAGTGGGACAATTTGCTCACATCTGGAGTGGATTTCCTCACCACCAGACTAACCAGCAATCCCTTCCTTCAAAGTTCTGGCGTGGTGGGAAATTACTGTGTTTTTATGGGTTTTGTTTAAACCAGATGGGCAGTTTACATTAACAGAGATGGGCGATAAACAGCTCAGAAGGCACTGACACCGGTTGTGGACACACATTGTTTTCTTGCTCTGTTTTGTTTTTGGGTCAGAATTCGTTAATTATACGGGTGGTTATTACACTGTAGTGTGTTTTAATGAGCATGGATCTCAGGCTGAAACCAAATTATTCTGTTCTCATCGTGGGCTGAAAGGATTTAAGGATCAATGGTTGTGTCAATATTATTATTGAGGCTTTGATAATATTTGGATGTAATTCAACTGTGTGACTGTGCAGCCAGCGTCCAAGTATATAAACCTTGATTAAAACGAACCTCTCAATGTGATAATTGATTGTAACACCAATGTTGCACAACATGCTAATACCTGTTAACATGATGTTGCACTGACAGATAGCTCATGATCCCATCCTGTGCATATCAGGCACCCACAGAGCATATGGTGGGTGATAATTTTGGGGTAGCAGGGTTTAAGGTGGGGAAGTGTCTCTCAGCTGGGACTTACATTTTGGCACTGAGATGGGGTATCAGGTCACAGACGGCCCACAGCAGCCGTCTGCAGCAGGTTGATAAGGTGGATGGGTGGAACACGGAGCGTCCTGTCCAGCTACTGAACACATCCACGTCACCAAGGCGTGCTGCTGCCAAAGGGAGATCCCAGAGTAGCTGTGAAGAAAACGCAAAATAAAAACAAGCACGTTAACAGAGTTGTTAGCCGTAGCATATTTTTCTAATTACTCCAAATAAAGAGTGTTTTATCACTTTCGCATTCATCTTTACATCACTAAAATATGCAGCCAGAGGGAGAGTTTATAGCTGAGGGAAAAACTGGAGCAAAAAAGTTTTGTTGGCTTTGGCAAATGTCCTTAACAAATCATCAGTAAATAAATGTTTGGAGTCAAAATCTCTTCAACTAACAGTCTATTAATTTGTCCTAATCATGTTTATTCATAGAGGGCTTCTCTGAGGACCAATAAAAATAGACATTTTGTCAGCAGAGTTTTGTTCGTTTTCTTAACACGTCTAAATGTGTAAACATCCAAAATGAGCACGTTACCAACTTGTCACTGAAGCAGCCGCAACAGAGGATGTTAGCTGAGACTGACACTAAAAGTAGAATTGAACATTTCGTCAGCAGAGATTTGTTAGTTTTGGCTGCTCTTCCAGCCAAAGAGAGAGAGAGAGAGAGGTTTTATAGTTTTTCTCAGTTTTGTTTGCTATGTGTTATTCCTATGTTACATTTTCATACAACAAGGATCTCTGTTGCCAAGTTGGGGATGCTGAGAGGAAAACAGAGATTTGCTTTAGACAGCTAAATGAAACTTGAGAGCCACAGTTAGTTTTTTTTTTTTTTTTTTACTGTTACTTTTATGATAGATTCAGTTTCTATTCACGTCATGAAGTCATAAATAAAATAAAAATGGTTATTTTGTCAACAAAATAGTGTCTAAATCTAAATAAATAAAAATAAAAGCTTTTTTCTTCATTTTAGATTCAGCATCAATGGAGAAGAAGAAAACTGTCCATAAAAAAACTTTTTATAGCAGTAAAACCCCGACAGTCAAAATCTGCAAGTTTCATAGTTTCTGGTTATAGTTTTATGTTAGATTTAATAAATATATCACTGACACTTTGCTGCTAAATAGATGATTTTGGCTGAGATCGTATTAATTAACAATTATAAGCCTGTTTTATTCTTTGTTTTCTTTTTACTTTTATGGTAAATCTACTTTTGTCGGGATCACAGAAGAGGCCTGAGAGGAAAACTAAATTTAAAAAAGGCGTTCAGTGAAATGAGTTCAAGTTATGATATTTGAAACTGTTCATCACCAATCTGAGTGTATGATCACGACTTTTCTTTGGGATAAAAATAGGCTTTCATAGTTTTTTTAAGCTTAGATATTAGATCTAGTTTTTATGCACATGCTAAAGCACAACTGAGAGAGAACTAAAACTAAAAAGGGATTCTTTCAACAGAAGTTTGTTAACTTTCTTAATATCTCTGTATCCAAATAGATTTTCAGAGACAAATTAGTTCTCTCATAATATATTTAATTAATTTTTTTATTTATCCACATCATTAAGACACATTTCTGCCAAAGAGGGATGCTAGCTGAGAGGAAAAGAGAGGAACTAAAAATGGACATTTTATCAATAGAGTTTGGTAAGGCTAGAATATTTGTACTATATATATATATATAGATATATATATACACACAACCAAAAACAGCTTTATATTCAGTTAATTTCAGTTCTACAAGCGATAAGAAATACAACAAAGTTTTGTTAGTTTTGGGTAGAAATGTTTAAAGATTTTAGTTTTTTTTTGTTTGTTTGTTTTACTTTTGTTTTTGTTTTTTTGTTTAATTTATTTTCAGGATTTGTTTCTTTATGGCCCTTTATTTGTTTACTTTTATTTTCTTTTATTTCTTTAGTGGGAAAACTCAACTCCAAGAGGCTTTAATGTGAACTTAGCTGTAAATCATCTAGGTCTCTGCATACTGAAGTTGGAAAATTACACCACTAGTCACAGTGTTCAGCTGCACTGAAAGCCAGGTTGTCAGTAACAGCACAGAAAGGTCAACAGGAGGCGGGCTGCTTGAGGCTGACTACCTTATTTCCCTCTTCTGAAAGGCCACAGGCTGTGTGTTAGGCCTGTTATTCTGCAACAGCAGCACGAGGCAAAGGTTAAGACACAGAGGGAGAAAGGAGGAAACATGAGTGACATATATGCATCTGATATTAAAATGAATGTCGCCTTCTTCCTCTGCAACTTCTCAATGTGAGTGTCTGAGGAACTTATAGAGTCAAAAGGGAAATGAAATTGTTAGAACACAGGAGAGTGAGTCAGAGATGTTGAAAAACAAAAAGTAACCTTCACCTATATTTTTATTATTAACAATGCCTGGAAGAGATTTTAGAAGTAGGTGTAAATTCTTGTTTTAATTAGATGTTGTGATCTCAATCTTGTGTTCACCTGAAGGAGCTCTCTCTCTCTCTCTCTCTCTCTCTCTCCTTCTCTCTCCTCTCTCTGTCTCTTTCTCGTTCTCCGGCTGTGAGTTGTGGTTCTCTGCATTGTTATCGTTGCTGTCATCTCTAACAATGAGAAACAGTGTGTGTTCAAGGGATGGGGGAGGAGCAGACACAGATAACGACACAGGAAAAGAGGGAAAGAGCAGCCAGCTGTCGAGCATCAGAGAAAAGAAAAAACGAGAGTGATTGAATACGAGGAGAGAGAGAATACGTTAGACTGGGTTGGCTGAACTGGAGGATGTGGAGAGATCAAGTATCCTTACAGGCAAAGTCCTGAGTAGAATCAAACTCTTCACTGTGACGAACTAGCAAAGAAAAGTCATAGATCTTGGTTGAATTACTGAGAATTAACAGGTCCTATTTGATTTTTTTGACATTGTTCATCATAACAATCTTTTATCACCTCTGAATTAGACAGATTCCGATGTCCTTGGAGTAATAATAAAGAACAAATTGTATGCAGATCGTGTCAGCTGTCTGTCAGCCTGTCAACAGTAGATAACGATCTCTTTAATGTGACATATTTAAACAATTATCAGTTGATTCAGCCATAACAAGGGAGGCTGGCAGAGAATCCACACATTTAAATGAAAGTAACAGAGATCTGAGACAACATGCCAGGCCACATGTTGCCATGCCTACACACAGCAAACGGGGTTCGGGCATGTTGAGCGCACATGTGAACATCTAATGACAGAGCTCTGGGAACGCTGCTCCTCACTTCATCTGCGCCTTTATCACTGGACACTGTGCTGATTGGCTCCATCTGATTTCCACCAGGGAAATTCAAGGCGAAGTTTCATGCAATTTTTTTCTTTGCTTTGTGAATCTTGGATGACTGCTCCGTGTGTCAGTCTGCAGGAATGCTTAGAAAAGAATAAACAAAATACGAGATATTTTGCTGAATCACTGGCTGCGTTTCACTTACTGTAAAAACTCTGATTTTGTGTGCTGACACCCACCGTTATTCATTTTTTAAAAGTGTTGTTTACTTCAACATTTTAAGTAAATGTTCCTGTAACATTTGATTCAAGTGATCTTTTTCAGAGTTTAGGTGGCAGTGGATTGTTTTTTTTAGCTCTGAGCTGTCAACTCCACTGAATGAGTAATGTATCGACTGTGATTAAAGCTTTAAAGCGAAGCTTTAATTAAATGCTTTCAGATGTCTCAATAGTCAGAAACACTAACAACTGGAAAGGTAAAATGCAGCAAGTTTTTCTTCTGCAGAACACAAACAAACACATCATGAGGAAAATAAACTGAAGTGTGTTCTCACATCCTCATTTTTCTAGTTCTCAGTGCCTCAGTGTTTCAGTTTGAATTGAAACGTTTTACACTTCAGCCACACTGATGAAACATGACAAACATCCACACGTACTGCTGCTATTTAGTATTTTTATTTATATTTCTACTATTACACGTGAAAGTTCAAAATGCATCTGCAGTATTTGCAATTTCCAAACTGTAGCATTATCACAACGGTTTCATTTATTGTTTTTGACTGCAGTGCAGCAGAATTTCCTGACTTAACTTATCCATGTGAGCAACAAGACAGGAAATGTTTTCTATAAGTTTAGACGGTGCACTGTTTTTATACTACATACTGAATGACAAATGCAGTGTCTACCTCTCAGGATGACGGGGTAGCTTAATGTTTTTACCAGAGATGCAAAGAAATGTGTCTCCCACCGTCCACACGTGTCATGACACCTCCGCTGCAGCAGGTGGGAGTAGACGGAAGTCGTAGTCTCGCTTCAATAAGAGCAGAGAAGAAGAAGCGGGCGGAAGCGCGGTGCATGATGGGATATGAAATGAACAACAATGGCGGTTAAACAACAAACACTTCATGTTCTTTCACTAACATGTTTACTTTCATCACTTCTGCTCCAAACCTGTCGGATTTCTGCCGAGGAACTGAAGTGGGATGAGAATGGCTACGTTTTGTACTGCCCGTGCATGGGTAAATTCATTATTTGTAGTCGATAAACAGATTTTTAGCGAATCCAAAACTTCCCTCATTCAAAAGTTTAGAGAGGTGTTTTAAATCGATAGAGGAACAAGCTGCTTAAGAATGAACCCATAACATATGTAGGATTGAGTTAGAGCTCCGTCACTATTTTAACGTACTGTGAAGGTCAAGACAAATCTAACTGTGAGAACATCTGAACACAGTAGGTGCAACCGGTGCTAGTTAGCAGTTAGCCCCATTTGTGACATTCAGGAGCCAGAGCTAAACCATCGCTTTCTAGAAAAGTTAATTAACCGTAATTTAAATGCTTAGCGTGTTAATGATTACAACATTGATGTTCTCAAACATCTTCCTGATCAACTCAATGACAAGATATTATATCAGTAAATTATGAAAAAATACTTTCTATGCAAATCGTCGACAGTTTTTTTCCAAATCAAAACAAACTTGGCGGTCTACCTGGATAAGACAGGTGAAATACTTCTTTTATACGTTCAGAGGGTCGCAGCTTGAATATATAATACATCACTACACGGTATAAGCACATTACTCATCAATTATGGTGCAGGGCATACCTTTCTCTTCAGCCTTTTGACTTTCAATTCTCTTGTCATCAGTGGGAGCAGTTGAAAACGAGAATGTAAAATGACTGCTGTTATTGTTCAGGTCGGTTTGGAAATCAGGCAGATCACTTTCTTGGATCTCTGGCCTTTGCAAAGATGTTGAACCGAACCCTGGCAGTCCCTCCGTGGATAGTGTACCGCCATCACGCACCCCCTTACACCAATGTAAGTACAGTCAGTGACTAGAGTCTTTCCATTTTCCAACATAGGTGGGGCTCTAGGGTTTGTTAATTTTTTGTTATTACAGAGGTGACGGCAGATGACAGGAAAACCATCCAGTTTTAGGGCATCAGTATTTTCTTTTTTTCTGTATTTGTGCCCCTTTTTACTGTTCCTTAACCACAAACACTGTAGTTTATTTTGATTCCATCTTATGTTCACCATCCTGGTGCAGAAAATACTCAATAGAACACATTATAGCTTGAGGTACACCCAACCAAGTAGACCATTTACTCCTCCTTAAGATTTACTGTAATGTAGAGTAGCTAGTTATTTTTAGAAATGATTAAGCCTTTTTATTAAAAAAAAGATTTAAAAAGATACACATCTTCCCCATTGTTAGACATCTTCATAAGAACCAATAGACTTAAAGCTGAGAGCCACAGATAGGGTAGGGAAGTCAGGAACTATTAAGAAAGAAGCCACCATTTATTTATTTTTTAATTCAGTTACAAAGTTTTGAATATCGCAGGCCCTATTCTTTAAACTGTAACATGCTGTTCTATCACACTATTTTTTTTTTTTTTTACTTTTCAGGTTCATGTTCCCTACAGCGAGTTCTTTAAGTTGGAGGCCTTGTCTGCATACCACCGTGTGGTCAGTTTGGAGGACTTTATGGAAAAACTGGCTCCCAAATATTGGCCCCTAGGACAGAGAAATGCCTACTGCTTTGAGACTGCTGCACAGCGCAGTGCAGACAAAAAAACCTGCCCTATGAAGGTGAAAGACCAGTGGACATTTCTCATGTGATTAATGAGCCAGTAAATGTTGATACTGGATGCTGTTTTCAGACTGTCTGTTAATGTGTGATTTATTTTATCTAAAAGATTTAAAATAGTAAAAGTGATGGCAGAGAGGAGTAAAAATAAGCTTTAGTTAAAAGCAGATGAAATGGAGACTCTTGTCATTAGTCAGCATCTTTATCAATAAATCATAATGAGAAGGGTGTTGGTGAAATGATGCCCTCTGGTGGCAGCATTTCAGTGTCAACCTTTTTTTATTTGGACCATTATTATACATTTAGTGTTACTGTTTCATTTTTCTGACATTTTTGTTTCATTTTCAGGATGGGAACCCATTTGGCCCATTCTGGGAGTACGCTGGTGTGGAATTCGACAAGTCTGTTCTATTCAGTGGAATTTCTTTTAGTGCCTACAACCAACCCCACTGGATGAAGAAGTATGTTTGTGGACCTCCACTGAGATTTCCATATTCCATTGAAAAGTAGTGACAAAGATAATGTCTTCTCTGAAGTGGCAGGCAGATTCCTCTCATGCTGTCCCCTTAATAGGTTCCCTCCCTCTCAGCACCCTGTCTTGGCACTGCCTGGGGCACCTGCCCAGTTCCCAGTGATAGAAGAGAACGTAGGCTTGCAGCGCTACGTGGTGTGGTCAGACAAGATGGTGAAAGAGGGAGAAGAGCACATCGCTACTTTACTCACCAGGCCATACGTCGGCATTCACTTGAGGATTGGCATTGACTGGGTGAGATGCGTTTGACTCTTACATGTTTGGTATAAAGCTTACATGTTTGGTTAAAGCTTTAAAAACTCTGCTTGAAAGAAAGGCTCAGCAATTCCCTAAAACAGCTGATGTGCAGTTGTTAGGAAACATTGCTCAAACACTAGGAAATTAGTTGAGCTTGGTATTTTTAGCAGTTCTCACCCCGTTCATCAAAATCTTCTCTTTTCATTCACTCCTACAGCAAAATGCATGCAAATTGCTGAAGAATGATGATGCAGGGCCTCACTTCATGGCCTCTCCTCAGTGTGTTGGCTACAACCGTCAGACAGCCCTGCCTCTCACTATGACCATGTGCCTTCCAGACCTGTCAGAGATTCTCAGGGCTGTCAAACTGTGGGTAAAGAAGACCTCTGCCCGCTCTGTCTACATAGCCACTGACTCAGAATCCCACAGTAAGGATATTGAAAAGCTCTTCAAAGGCAAGGTGGGCTGTGTAATTCCACGTGAATGTCATATTTGTTGATTGTGAATCTTGTTTCAAGCATGTGTGATCTGAAATTTAATCTAAATTAGTTTCATTTTTGACAGGTTTTGTTACCGTCAGTAAATTATTTTCATAGTTCACATACTCCCTAAATGATACACATGCTTTATTTAATAAGACATATCTACTTGAGAAATATTTTTGTTTATTTGATTGTTCTTTTAAATATTTCATTTTGCCTTCTACAGGTGAAAGTGGTGAGTCTTCGGCCAGACTCAGCCCAAATGGATCTGTACATCTTAGGCCGAGCTGACCATTTCATTGGCAACTGCGTCTCATCGTTTTCCGCTTTTGTAAAAAGGTCACGGGACGTCTATGGCCTTCCGTCATCATTTTTTGGCATGGACAAGCCTGGGAAATTGAAAAACAAAGATGAATTTTGAGCTGAGCACAAGTGTCATGTGGTCGCCCTCTGGACACTAATCCCAATGATTACTGTCATAGGAAAGCAAGCAAGCATGTGGAAGGTAGATAATATCTAAGTGATGTGATGGTTAATGTTTTAAGCAGGCACATTCAAAATGGAGTTTGATCTGAAAATTGAAGAGAGTTGTATTAGGTAGGATATAGCCTGTCAGTACTGTAATATTCATTCAATGTTTTGACAGGGAATGACTGCTGCTACCATGAAACACTACGTTTTTGTCCGTGTCCTGCTTTGAAAAGTGCATTTGTATGCTCACTCTCAAATTGTTCTATATACTAAAGTAGGTTTTAGTATATAGTATATCTATACCATGCACTGAAAACATTGCAGACATGTTTTGCAATCCAGACATATTAGTAAGACTTCCAGTGACCTCAGCCTCCATAACAAAAGACTGACAGTATTAGTAATCATGTACTCCCTCTCTCTTTAGCCCACTTTCCTCTGTTTTTCTCTCCCAACATTACCTTCCCTCCATCTCTTCTGCAATTTGGTCTTACCTTTTCTCTCTGTCTTCTATTCCAAGGAGTGCAAAGTAACTATGTTACCCCTCTGTACAAACTAATTATAGGGAGGGGGGAAAGAGCTAGAGTCTTTCCACCTCTCAATTTACCAGGACCAAACCGATGAAATGTGTGGAACCCTGGTCTGAAGGTTATGCAGAGAGCAGTTATTCAGTGAATGTGTTGAGGAGATCAAAGAGATCATTTGCACAGGCTGAATTGATTAAATGCAAATGGGAATGTGTTGCAAAAGAATCGTGTTCAAAGAAGCAAGCTGTGATTTTGTAAAATGTTTTCTATAATGTTTTTCACCAATAAAGAAATGCACACTCATTTTAAAGAACCAACAGCCTCAGTCTGTTTCTATCACTCACCAGCAGCTTAGCTGTGAGTACAGTTGAATCAGCTGATGGACTAAGCTATGTTGGGCAAGCTCGTCGGGAGGTTGCCAGATAACTCGGAACACACAATTTGTAATTAATGGGTGCTTAGACTTGTGAACTCGTTGTTCGCTGTTGACTGCATATGTTAAAAAATATGTCTAATATATTTTAGATTATTTATGCTTGTACTGTTATTTGCATGTATGTACTTAATTTATATGGGTGAATATGATATTCCACAGTTAATAATTTTGGGGGATGCAGACCTCAATCTGGCAACAGAGCCGGAGCGTTGCTGGGATGAGCGGAGGCTAATGGCTGACTGGGAGTTATGGATTAGCTAACGTTCGCTACTGGTAAATTTTAAATAGCGTCCATGTGTTTGTTGAAAAGCTGTGTTTGTATACTATTGGTTTTATGACTATATATTTTTGTGTGGTGATTTGTTGTTAGATCCATAAATGCCCTCGCTGCTAGCGTTAGCCAGGTAATGCTACCAGACTTGTAGCTTAGGGTTACCGGTGTGTTTGCCGTTGCTAGGCCGATTCTTGTGTCTCTTATTGGGCTGGACTTTGCAGAAGCTAACGTTAGATAACGTTAGCCGAGTCGCTACAATGACGAATCCTTGCCTATTGTAAAAAGTGTTTATTGACTTAACATAACTGGCAGAATGCTCTCAATGGTTGACACTTCATAAACTATCATAGTGTTATCATGGTTAACGGGCTAAATGTAGTTAGCTAGCTTAATTAGCTAATGTTAACGGTTTCTAGCACCGGTTAACAGTCAGCTAACAGTCAGAGCAGCGTACAAATGCAGTTTACCATCGTTAAAATGAGTTGACATTTGGAATAATGAAATTCAACCTGATCGAGCCAGTACATGTTAATGTGTGATGTTCAGGGAAGTCTGAGTAAACTTATCTATGACAAAAAAGAAGCTCTGTATTGCTAATTAACATGGGTGACACTATTCATAAGAATGAATGTGGGGATTATTAAGTTTGTGCAACACTGTGACCATTACCATTGCATGTTGGTTCTAATCGTTTAATGTGTGTTATCCAGCAGGTTCTGATGTGGGTATTTCACTGAAACTGCACTTGGAAGAAAGAGGATTCAACGTGCCAAGCCTTGTGGGTTGGCAGCTGCTCCTCACTATGTCCAAGAGCAAGAGTTCTGAGTCAGTCAAGGTGGTGGTACGCTGTCGCCCCATGAATGAAAAAGAACGGGCAGCCAAGTTTGAAAGAGTGGTATCTGTCGATGTGAAACTAGGCCAAATTATTGTCAGGAACCCCAGGGAAGCTTCATCTAGTGAACACCCCAAAGTCTTCACTTTTGATTCAGTCTACGACTGGAACTCTAAACAAATAGATCTGTATGATGAAACCTTCAGGCCTCTGGTGGATTCAGTTCTTTTTGGATTCAATGGGACCATATTTGCCTATGGGCAGACTGGTACAGGGAAAACATACACTATGGAAGGTGTGAGAAATGATCCAGAAAGGAGAGGGGTGATCCCTAACTCTTTTGAGCACATTTTCACACATATTTCAAGGTCCCAGAATCAGCAATACCTGGTGAGAGCATCATATCTAGAAATTTACCAAGAGGAGATAAGAGACTTACTATCCAAGGATCAATCACGTCGCCTCGAGCTCAGAGAGAGGCCTGACACGGGTGTGTATGTTAAAGACCTTTCATCATTTGTCACCAAGAGTGTACGGGAGATTGAGCATGTCATGAATGTGGGCAACCAGAATCGCTCAGTGGGTGCCACTAACATGAATGAACACAGCTCTCGATCTCATGCCATATTTGTAATCACAGTTGAGTGCAGTGAGTTGGGTGTCGACGGGGAGAACCATATCAGAGTTGGCAAATTGAACCTGGTGGATTTAGCTGGCAGTGAAAGACAAACTAAGACCGGGGCTCAGGGTGAGAGACTTAAAGAAGCCACAAAGATCAATTTGTCACTTTCTGCTCTGGGTAACGTCATATCAGCTCTGGTGGATGGCCGGAGCAGCCACATCCCTTACCGAGATTCCAAACTCACCCGACTTCTACAGGATTCTCTGGGAGGCAATGCCCGCACTGTCATGGTGGCCAATATTGGACCAGCATCCTACAATGTGGAGGAGACCTTGACAACACTACGCTACTCCAACAGGGCTAAGAACATCAAGAATAAACCTCGCATCAATGAGGATCCAAAGGATGCTCTGTTGAGGGAGTTTCAGGAGGAGATTGCAAGACTGAAGGCACAGCTGCAAAAACGCTCTGGAAAAAAGAAAAGGAGGAGGCAGAGGAGAAGGGCTGGGGAAGGAAGTGATGGTGAGGATCTGGAAGAAGGAGAGACAGAGGATGATGATGAAGATGGAGAAGACAGAGGGGATTACTGGCGGGAGCAGCAGGAGAAGCTGGAGAGAGAGAGGAAGGCTATCATGGAAGATCACAGTCTGGTGGCGGAGGAGAAAGCTCGGCTGCTTAAGGAGAAGGAGAAGAAAATGGAAGACTTGAAAAGGGAGAGGGAGGCCGGAGAGATGCTTGCAGCCAAAGTTAAGGTAAGTAGACTTTCCTGAAATAGATGTCCTTTTCTCACTTCACAGCTATCTTGCCCAGCTAGTGATATAGGTATAGGTCTCTTGTGATTTGAAGCATTTTCATCTTTTTTTTTCTATCCAGGCAATGGAGAGCAAGCTCCTTGTTGGAGGGAAGAACATTGTGGATCACACCAATGAGCAACAGAGAATGCTGGAACTGAAGAGGCAGGAAATCGCAGAACAGGTGAAGAAACATCTTAGTTACTTAGTTAGTATGATGGTCACACAAAAAAATGCGATGTGTTAACAACAGGAAAATGCGTGTGCAATAATGGATTTAAATTAACTTCATGGGAATTGCTCAAAATGTTGCATTAAAGATAAAACAGGCAGATATTTGTAGATACTGTGTTTTTCTGACTCTTCTAGTCTTTAAATCTCCAGATACCTGTGCTGTGTCTGGAGAAGCAGGTTCAGACATTGTCCAGAGTTGCCCTTTTACACATGTATCACACAAAGGGAGATTGTCTGCTCTGACAAGTGTACGCTACAGAAATATAGTGACAGCGTCAGTTGCTTGAAAGTTGCATGAAGAAACACGGTCAATGGCTCGTGGTGAATTCTCCAGGTACGCAGGTTTTGTAATAGGAAGCTGACTGGGTGAAGTTTGTTTAACATCAAGGCTATCTGCTTTGAACATTAACCTTCTCACATACAGCATCTCTAGGTAGTGTGTAGATTCAGGTAAGTTCAGGGCTCTAGTGCATGTCTGGCGTTACTCTCTTCTTCCTTACTAACACTGTCAAACATTTACCACCAGACACTCTTGGGTCAGTTACTAAAGTGGCTCCAAGAATAGTTTAAAGAACCCAAACATTAGTTTGTTAATTAATACCAATTACCAATTCCCTGTGTGGCCAGAGTCATTATATTCCTTATAACACATTTTCACATTCTTTGACTTCACTCTGGAACTTGTTGTTTCTCTTCAGGGATTTATTCTGTGCTATATACCATTCCTTACTTGACTGGCCATTTCAATTAGTGCCATCTGTGTAGCTTCATTACACACGTAGCACTATGGTTACAGTGTTAAATGTGTGCCTTTTTCTTGTGTGTCTATGTGTTTCCAGAAACGACGAGAGCGAGAGATGCAGCAGCAGATGGACAGTCGTGATGAGGAGACTCTAGAGCTGAAAGAGACCTACAGTTCTCTACAGCAGGAGGTTGACATCAAAACCAAGAAGCTGAAAAAGGTAGCAGCTCCAATCTTGACTCGGCCATGTAATGGCCGTCTCTCCTTTTCTACATCCAAACTGACATAAGACACTGCTAATATAAATATAAAGTTGATCTTTTGAATAAACACTGGTGAGCATAATGGTTTTATTTTGGAAGTCTGATGTTCAGTACTGGATGATTTATGTGTTTGGTAATAAAATGGCTTGAAAGTAAGTAGGTCAGGTACTATTTTAAAACTGGTAAGAATACTTGTTAGGCTGTGTTTGTGGATATTTTTATAGTCCATTACTCCTCATTACAGTCAGGTGTCTAAATCAAATTTTAAGGCTAATTATACTAGATGTTCTTTTCATTTTGGCAATCCTTGTTTCTTTTATATTTCTGTCCTCTAGCTCTTTGCTAAGCTGCAGGCAGTGAAGGCAGAAATCCAGGACATCCAGGAAGAACACATCAATGAGCGGCAGGAGCTGGAACAGACCCAGAATGAGCTCACCAGGGACCTCAAACTCAAGTATGGATGTCACACTGTTGTCCTGTATGGAAGTTTTTCAGGGTCATAATTCAAATGGCAATTCAATATGTGATTTTATCATGCAATTTGACAATGCATTTTGCACCTTGGGACTCAACTTTGAGAGAAGACATTCATTATTAAGTTATGTTAAATGAATTGGATATATTATTTCAGAACCTTCAGAGCCTCAAACCAGTATACTTCATACTTTAGTGTAATAAGAGTCACAACATTAAACTGCTATGTTTGTCTTTTGTATGTTTTAGTTTTGTCTGTTGCTGCCTCTGTCTAACTGTGTGTCTGTCTTTCAGGCATCTGATCATTGAGAACTTCATTCCCTTAGAGGAGAAGAACAAAATAGTCAACAGGGCTTACTTTGATGAGGAAGACGAGTACTGGAAAATGAAGCCTATAACACGCATAGAGGAGTAAGTTGCATAATTCAATTCAATTCAATTCAATTTTATTTGTATAGCGCCAATTTACAACAGAAGTTATCTCAAGGCACTTTACAGTGTAAGGTTTAAGACCTTACAGAAAATATTTATACAAAAAATTATAGAGAAAACCCAACAATCCCATTTGAGCAAGCTTTAGGCAACAGTGGAGAGGAAAAACTCCCTTTAGAGGAAGAAACCTCCAGCAGAACCAGGCTCATAGTGGGCGGCCATCTGCCTTGACCGGTTGGGGTGAGTGGAAAGAGAAGAGAGAAAAGAACAGCAGGCAATAAAGACAACAACAAGCATCAAGAACATTGGGCAGATGAACTGGATTCTGGAGATGTACAGCTCCAGGCCGAGGATACCTGCAGAAAAGTACAGAGAGAGGGAGACAGAGAGGAGGAAACACAACTAAAAGAGAGAGAAGACACAAAGTTAATGACATACAATGGTGGCATTTGCCTTGATACAGGAGAAAGGAGAGAGGAGAGGAGCTCAGTTTATCAGTAGAGGTCCCCCAGCAGAATAACCTATATCAGCATAACTAAGAGATGGTTCAGAGTCACCTGATCCATCTCTAACTATAAGCTTTATAAAAAAGGAAAGTTTTAAGTCTAGTCTTAAATGTAGAGACGGTGTCTGCCTCCCGAACCTGAACTGGGAGCTGGTTCCACAGGAGAGGGGCTTGGTAGCTAAAGGCTCTGCCTCCCATTCTACATTTGGAAACTCTAGGAACCACAAGTAAACCTGCAGTCTGAGAACGGAGAGTTCTGCTTGGAAGATAAGGAACTATGAGGTCTTTAAGATAAGATGGAGCCTGATTATTAAGGGATTTATAAGTTAGGAGAAGAATTTTAAATTCAATTCTGGATTTAACAGGGAGCCAATGGAGAGAAGCTAACGTTGGAGAAATATGATCTATCTTGCTAATTCCAGTCAGAACTCTGGCTGCAGCATTTTGGATTAACTGGAGGCTCTTTAATGAGTTATTGGGACATCCTATTAATAATGAATTACAATAGTCCAGTCTGGAAGTAACAAATGCATGGACTAGTTTTTCAGCATCACTTTGGGACAGGATGCTCCTAATTTTAGCAATGTTTCTTAGGTGAAAAAAGGCAGTTCTAGAGATTTCTTTTATGTATGAAGTGAAGGAGATATCCTGATCAAAGATAACTCCAAGGTTTCTTACAGTATTACTTGAGGCCAGAACTAAGTCATCAATGGTGAGAATGTGTTTAGACATAGTGTCTCTGAGATTTTTAGGCCCAAACAGTATAACCTCTGTCTTGTCCGGATTTAGGAGAAGGAAATTGGAGGTCATCCAGGCCTTTATGTCTTTTAAGCATTCCTGAAGTTTGACTAATTGATTAGTTTCTCCTGGTTTCATAGATAAATATAGCTGGGTATCATCTGCATAACAATGGAAATTTATAGAGTGTTTCCTAATAATATTGCCTAAAGGGGACATATATAACGTGAAAAGAATCGGTCCAAGCACAGATCCCTGTGGAACTCCATAGCTGACTTTGCTGTGCATGGAAGACTCATCATTAACGTGTACAAACTGAAATCTGTCCGATAGATACGATTTAAACCACTCTAGTGCTGTTCCTTTGATTCCAATGACATGTTCCAGTCTGTGTAATAAAATGTTGTGATCTATAGTGTCGAATGCAGCACTAAGATCTAACAAGATGAGTATAGAGAGTAGACCATTGTCTGATGCTAATAGAAGATCATTAGTGACCTTTACCAGTGCTGTTTCTGTACTATGATGTACTCTAAATCCTGACTGGAAATCTTCATACAAGTTATTGCTACGTAGGTGGTCGTACAATTGCTTAGAAACTATCTTTTCAAGGATTTTAGAGATAAAGGGCAGATTGGATATTGGTCTATAATTCGCTAAGACCCCTGAGTCCAGAGTAGGCTTTTTGAGTAGGGGCTTGACTACAGCAACCTTAAAAGCCTGTGGTACGTAGCCTATTTGTAAAGACAGATTGATCTGATCTAATATGGACGTGCTGATCAAAGGTAAGACATCCTTGAGGAGTCTAGTCGGGATGGAATCTAATCATAAAAGTCATCTTTTTTTTTTTTTTTAGGCAATATTATTTTACATAATACTGTAGGCAGAGTGGGTCATTGCTTTATTGTATGATACACAAAGGTGGGAAACAAATGTCCCTCATATTGCTGTATACATTATCTCTGTGTCTGTACCAGTGACCATCAGATGATGACCAGGCCGTTATCTGCAGTTGGCTACAGAAGGCCTCTCAGCCAGCATGCTCGCATGGCTATAATGATGAAACCTGACATGAGATACAAGGTAAGCTGCCCTCTCTACTCACCTTTTTCTCTGGTGAATATAGATACAGTACAGATAAGCATTACACGGTCAGTGCACATAAATGACCACTGATACATTTCTCCTGCTGTTCATGTTCAAGGGTTGAGCTTGAAGGTGCTGATGGCACTAAATTTAAAACCAAACATTGAAAGGCAGTATTAATGATGCACTTCATGTACAAGTGAATGTAGTGGGTTTCACATTTTATATAGTTTGATAATATGTTAACCCTTAAACTGAAACCTGGATTGACTCGTGTCTCAGTTGAGCATGTTTCTGTCCCGTCTCGCCAGGCTGAAAACATCCTGATGCTAGACATGGACCTGCCAGCTCGGACCACTAAAGAGTATCAGGAGCCAGTTATCGCCCCAAAGGTGGCGGCAGCTCTGGAGGATGCCCTTAGAGATGAGGATGAGATTCAGGTAGATGCCTCAGTGTTTCACAGCAGCTTGGGACCAACCCCACCAGCCAGCGCCAGCAGCAGCCTCAAGAAACCAAAGTCTGGGTAAGACCAACTCCTTTACAGGAAATATACTATGACTAGTCTGTGTGGCTTGTGTTGTTTGAATTTGATCTAGAAAAAAAGAAATCATAGAAGATGTAAATTCAATCTCAGGTATGCTCGTAACCTCATAATCTGTTTGACCCCCTGTCCTTGCTTTGTCTCACTCAGTCGACCAAAAACAGGTAAGAAGTCGAGCACTCCGACCTCTCCTTTCAGCCCCTCAAGTCCAGGATCCCCTCTTTACCCTCAATCCCGCGGCCTGGTGCCCAAGTGACATCTTCTACCACTACTGTCACTACCACAAACCTCTTTTGCGCACCTTTCCACTTTGGGACTCAACTTTGAGAGAATAGGTTTGTTTTGTTTGTCCAGACTATAAAACCTTGGATACTACAAATGATGGGTGGAAAAAGAAGAAAACTTTTAATACTAATGCTGCTTTGTAGGTTATAACTGTAACACCACCACTATTAAGTGTTTCCACAAACGTTTCACTTGCAGATTTGAGACCCTCATTCTGAGAATGAGTCAGTACAGCAGCCTCACACAAAGCCTCACTTTACTCTAAACTGCTAATACCTTTCCCTGCATTAGGCTCAATGCCAGAAATGTCTTATGTACATATCACAATGTTCCTAATGTTAGGGTTAGGGTTAGATAAAATGAAAGTGGGCTTAGACCACCCCCTTTATTGACTACAGTGTCTTTAATGCACTTCTTCACTATATCTTCTTAACTACATGTTGGGTGTTTTATCCCTCCGTTTCCCTAAACATGGACATGGTGGGCTTAATGTAAAGACACATGGACTAGGGAGCTCTGCTGTCACTCGTAGGCGGTGTGTGTCTGTCAGTTTGTTATTGTATGTATGGCTGTGAAACCGTGCGTTTATGTCGCTGTCTGAATATTGAACGTTTCCATTTACGTCAAACTGCGCTGTATTTTCTTTTTTTGATATTAGAGTGGAGCCCCCCCCCCCATTTGTGTGATGTTTAGTGTCTTAAAGAAATAGTTCAACATTTTAGGAAACATTAATTTGCTTTGTTGCAGAGAGTTAGAGGAGAACATCCATACCACTCTTTTGTCAGTGTGCTACATGTAAACACAGAGATAATTGGCTTGTCTTGGCTGTATTCACTGGTTGTGTGGCAGCCTCGTGGTCTCCAGGATGTCATCAACTAAGAAACAGTTCCAACATGCAACTCCCCAAAAAGCAAAAAACATGTCAGGGAAATATTGTGAGATATAGTGCATTTATTATGAATTAGTGGGTGATGAACGGAGCCAGGCTAACTGCTTCTCTGTGCTTCCAGACTTTATGCAAAGCCAAGCTAATCACCTGCTCACTCATTCTTAAAATGTCAAACTATTTCTTTAACTAAGTATGATTGTATATATAAAAACCAGAAAGTAAAGCACACTACAGACTTGGTCTCTGGTCAGATGTTGCTGTAATCAGTAGATGCTGTTTATGCTGGGGCACTCGAGACAGAGGTGGGGGCAGTGGAGGAGAGCTCAACACATATTCTGCCACTGATTGGTCACCAGACATCCAAGCAGGATGTCAGGATGCAAGGTAACCGCACCCTGGATCACTTCAAAGTTACTCTCCTGGAACGTGCCTCAGATTCATCAGGGTTCCAAGGTGCCTTAACCTGTGTCCTTAATCTCTTCTCCTTTATTTAGGATGTGCATATGTATTCTTCTCAGACACTTTTAATCACTTGATCAACTTATTCATTCCAACAACAGGGAACTGTTTATAGTGTTGACTATGTCTGACTTCCCTCAGTCGGTGCATTCATAAGATAGAGAGGCAGAGCTTTTGGACACAGCAATTAGCCACCCCGACTTTTTAAAACCCACAGGAAGGAAATGGAATGAAATGTGGTGTTTGCCTTCTAGTCTGTGTTGGTTTTTTGTATCTCAGCTTCTTATGTATTGGTCAGAGTGGTCCTTGGAAAGAACTGATTGGTCTAATACAGAGGTAGACAACCCTGGTCAGAGAGAGCCACAGCCCTGCTTGTTTTCCAGCTAGCCCTGGTCAAGGTAATCATCAGTGGGAAAGGGCGGAAATCGTTGGAAAACAAGCAGGCGCTGTGGTTCTAGAGGTCCAGGATTGCATACCCCTGGGTCTAACAGTACACTAAAACCCCAGGGAGTGTTGAGCTCTTCTCGATACTGTGGTGGTTTCACGAAACTCAGTCGAAACACTATGGATTTGAATGGATCAGAAAACCATTCCATTTTTATGCCTACAGAAGAATAATATGCAGTTTTAACCTCCATGGTTCAGCCTGCGTCTCTGCTGCTCTCCGTTTCCCATACTCCAACTGTGAGGGGTGTGCTATCCACTCGCTGCTACTGTGTAGGGTTTTACAACCCACTGTGACTTTTCAACAGGCCTGGGTCAAATGGCAAATGAAATCTTCTGAAATGTATGTGACACATGCATTTAATTGTTTTAAGAGGCATCAGTGATCAACCCACAGTGTCAGTTGTTGAAGGTTGAAAGTTCTTAAATCTAACAGATTTTTCTTGCAGTTTGACCCATTCCTGCAAACCTTATGTATTTAGATATGTAACAATTAATATAGACTTGTTGATAGGCAATCCTCAGTCACTTTTGCAGATGTAAAAAAACATGGGTTTCCATATTGAAAAATATCTAACTTATTGTAACCTTTCATTTTTATATACAGATGTAGATATAATTTTTTATTCTTTTTTTTTTCTTTAAAATAGATAATTGTTTTATTTTTTGAGCAAAATAATTTAATGTTGAAATTTTATTTTTCTTGCATTACATATGTACTGTTGCTGTTATTTTGCATGCATGGGTACAGGCTTTTCTGTGTGTGAATACACTTACAGCTTCATTCTAGGAGTTCTCCACATATAGAGGCGTGGGCGAACTGTTGCACATGGTTGACTTGGAAGCGTGGAGGCCGTTTACAGACCGAATGGGAGATCGATTCATTGGGTATTTACATGTTGACTGTACATTTCACTTCATAAACACAAACATAATCTTTAGAGTAAGGCCCGATTGTTGTAACTAACATTTCTGTGCTGTATACATGTCGCATGGTTTTAGCACGCTTGAGTAATATGTCTGGTTATGAGTATTCATCAGCCATAGGAACTTACTAAGTAAAATGTGAATGTCCTAATTTAATTGAATAATTTTGCATTTGTAACCCATAGCTACATCACTGGATCCAAACTCCATATCTAAGACTTTTTTGACCAACTTTTATGTGCTGATATCGTTTTATAGCCAACTGACAATTATTCTGGGTCACTTCAGTCTGTGTCTGGCTACGTCTTTTACTTGTTTAGTTTTTCTGATTATTAAAGGCAATTCAATGACAACATGATGACAGTATGTCTCTGCTTTTTGAGGTCATTTAAGGTCATGTGTATAGGTTCAGCCCTTTATTCCACGTGTTTGGTATGGTAGGCATTTTAGGCCCATTAAGTTCCCAGGGTTTTGACTAACTTGTCTGTTGTGCTCTCTGTGATCTTTTAAGGCAAAAACTGACTTTTACAAAATTATGATTCTAAAAGATTCTAAGACGTGTACGACAAACCAAAATATGTAGACACTTCTACATAATCCTGTTTTTAAACAATTGTAATAACAGTCCAATACACAGACGTGTATTCCTTTAACAAATGAACATAGGGTCCACAGTGAGAGTTAATTAGTTATTTCAGCTACCGGATGCTGTCTTTCTTAGTCAGCCTCAAATCTCAAAGTGTTTCGCATTGTTTTTAAGCCAAGATGAAGCCCAGTAAACGTGAAGCTTTAATCAAATATTTCCAACCGTACTTTCTTTTGGATAATGAGCTTTATTAACTGCAGTCAATAATACAGCTCCATTTTAAAAACAACAAGCAAGTCACTCTCACCAAAACCTTATGTTAAGTACAAAAGAAGTGACCATATACATTCAGCAAAGAATCACAAGTGCACAACAACCAAAAGTGAGTGGTACTGTAAATGTCCAGTAAAGGAATGGTATGCTCAAAGGCAGCTCCAGCAGCAGTAGAAACGGTAGAGTGGCCAAATGGTGAAGCATGACTTCACACTCAGGAGGGATGTGAGGCTCCTGGCCAGATAAGCACCTAATTTCTGGACTCTTATTCACCTTCCCATCAATACTGAGTATATTATATTAATATAAGCTGCATACAAACAAGATCCTCCTTTTGCTAAGACCACATATTGAATAAATTGTTTACTGATACAAGATGCTTCTGTGCTGCTTTACGCAAACACTTGCTATTCAACACAGACATTCTTCAGATACAAACTTACAAATAGGAGCAATCTAAGGCTTTACAAGATGAACAGGCGTCATCCCAGCAGCAAGGGAGCAGTTTTGGAAATAATAAAACAACAAATGGTCAGCTTTTTTTTTTTCTTCTAGCTCTTGATCTGCTTTTACCTCTTTAGAATTTAGTCCATGCAACTGAAGTTTGGCACAAAATGGAGCAGAAAGTTTGGTACAAAAGCAAAAAGTACATAGCAATAATGCCCCATCAAACTACAACAGAACAATGTATTAAAAGATACTTCTACTTATTAAAGTATCTTCATGTCTTTTATGATTCACAAAACAAAACAGACAACACACCTCCATATGTACACACCACTTCAAGTCTCAAAAATAAAGATTATACATGGACATGAGAGCACGGTGAGAGAAAACCTGCACACTGTCAATGATCAAAAACTGTTTTTTTATTATCATGCTGGCTTATTTATGTAAATTGGAATATTAGTAAGTATGTACTATTTTATGGTCATTCTCTGTTGGTTAAGAGAATATGAAAGGGATGTTGAGAGAAACATTGACACTGCCCTTCGGATACACACATAAGGGTTTAGGTCGTATGACAACGTCCGGAGACGGGTGGTTCACAAACTGAAACGTATGCATAGAGAAAGAAAAAACTCTTCTATTAAATCATCTTTACACCCAAGACAATAACTATCCATCACCCTTTGAAAAGCACATACCTGAACAGAAGTGATCTAATGGACTTAAGGGTTCAAGACAAAGCTCCCATTTTATCTGGAAATCAGTGTAAATCACAACTGCCACACCGCCTTGGTCAATAGCTGTAGCTACAATATCATTAATATGATGTAGTCGAAGAGAAAAACATGTTTCTCACCATTACTGAATCTTTGAATGCACTCACAAAGTAGAGCTCAAGTCAACTCACATCCTTTCAAACAAAACGAAAAACAAAACCGCCACAACCATCAGGTGATAAAACTCCCACCACCTTATGTGAGCAAACCAGCTTCCACTTGACTTGTACAATCAACGTATTGTACTCTCCATAACTTGGGGCCCCGACTGCAGCTAGAGGACAGGAAAGAGCTGGTTCTACGTTAAGCCTTTTGGTCTCTGTGTAGGCTGCTCTCTCTTTGCTGCTACACTCTTTAAACTCTATTGCCATGTCTAGTCTGCTACTGTGGACCAATCAATCATGGCACTGCTCCTCAGCACCAGTCAAGTTGCCTTTTATAATAGACTCAGGCAGCTGTGGGCTGTTAAGCTGTTAATGCTCTGTTAGTGTAGTAGTTATACAGAACTGCAGCAAATTAATAACCTGTGTGTGTTTGATGCACTATTTTCTACTTATTTGCGCCTCGAAGGAGACAAAGTGTACACCAGTGACGCTTTGATTCTCTGAACTGTTCCTATTCCCAGAGTAGCTAAACTCTCCCTCCCCCCCCTCCACTGGACAAACTGAACTGACTCTTTACTGTGTCAGGAAACAAATCAAGTAAAGAACAGTGGGAGGCAGAGCAAAAAAGAGGGAGTAGGATGGATGATGGAGAAGATGAGGACAAGTAAGAGAGAGAGCGGGGGGTCAGTAAGGGAGATGGCATGTTGTCCTGCC
This sequence comes from Anabas testudineus, assembly GCF_900324465.2. Classification (NCBI taxonomy): domain Eukaryota; kingdom Metazoa; phylum Chordata; class Actinopteri; order Anabantiformes; family Anabantidae; genus Anabas; species Anabas testudineus. The sequence goes on along the minus strand of NC_046616.1, from coordinate 3,738,825 downwards.
TTGTACAGGTGGTGGGGTTGTAACGGAGGCTTTAGCCCATGCTGGGTTGTTGCGTCGAGCTCTGGGTTCTGACTCAGGACCTAGTTGTGACTCAGACGGGCTCATTTCTCTCTGTAGAACAGCAGGTACATCTTCAGGGGCTCAGGCAGGGGCAGGCCCAATATCCTCTCTCTCAGGACGTTCACAGCTGGCTGGGGCCGAAGCAGCTCCCCGGTCTCCTTCTCCTCCTCTTCCTCCTCCTGCTCCTCCTCTTCGTCCTCTTCCTCCACCGTCTCCTCCTCCTCCACCACCACCCCTCCTCCTCCTCCTCTCCCTGCCCTCCTGTTTCCTCTCATCTGCCGCCTCACCTCCCGCTCTCCTGCCTCCTCCTCGTCCTCCGCTCTTCCTCCCTGGTTGTTGTTGCTGTCCAGAGAAGCCGAGCCGATGCCACTGCTGGCCACCACCTGACGTGTGGCCAGGACCAGGGCGTTGCAGTGGCGCCGGTGGACGCGTCTGCGTTTGAAGCGAGGGCCGTATTTGTGGAGCCCAGCCACCGCCAAACCCCTTCCCACGCTGAAAGACGAACCTCTGCCACGTGTTTGATTGTCTCCTCCATCCGTGGTCACTCTAAGGGTGTGGCGGATGCATATCCGAGCCAGCTCCTGTAACGTCCGTACCTCATACTTGGCTGCAAAATTGAAAGTAAACAGGGGGTGGGGGAGATAGTATTTAAGAAAAATGCTGAATGTATTCATATTCAAATCCACTTGCATTTCTTTTGTCTATACAAAGCCTGAAGGGACTCACGTAGTGGGACAGTTTTGGGTTTGCCATTTGTGCTGTGCTTAGGCAGGACCAGAGGAGCAAAGGACACAGAAATGATCTTTTTGGTCTCCCAGCTGTTCAGCCCTGTGCGGGTGATCTTAGTCAACTGCAAAAAAATAAAGCAGGAAGGAATTACTTTTTTCTGTGTTTTCAGTAGTTTTGGTTTAAACGATTTAAACATTATCGTGTGTATAGACGTGTGTTAGTATGTTGATATCATATAACATCAAGCTAGTAACATTTAACAGTTTGTTTTTTAGTGCCTTAGACTGTAGACCACTGATTTACTCAAGATAAACACCAACCTTTTCCTCAAGAGGCATCACCAGGATGCCCCCCACTTTGAGGAGGTTCTTCATGTAATCCTCATGCTCCTTCTGCACACCAGCCCCACAGTACACCCTGTCATAGTGACGGCTCTCTGGAGGAATCTCCAAGCAGTTACCCACAACGAACGACGGCTCACAGAGCTCAAATCTGAAGAAAGACACAAGAGCACTGGAGAACGCTGCACACACCAGGACAAACAGTGGAATTGTAAGTGACACATTTAGTGACCTACTTGTCAAAACTGTCACTGGTTTTGATGAAGGAGTCAAGCTTCTGGTAGGCGTACTCGATCACATCTGCATGCAACTCTATGCCCATGATTCACTCCAAATGGTCCTGGAACAGTTGGCGCACCACAATTCACAGCTTTAAATCAACCACATTTACATAGACGTGTAGATGTGTGTGTTATGCCACATGGACGTCAGAGTAAGAGGAGGGCGTTCATGTTTTAAGTCTTGGGGCTGAATCTGCATTAATGTAGGTCAGTCAATACACCTCCATCACATTTTATTACTTGTATCCTGCTCAGTGGTTGACAAACAGCCCTCGCTATTTATAGAATATCAAAGAAACTACAGTCATCCGTCGAATTCAGAAATATTTTTATATTTCTGAATATATAACATAAAAATGCATGTTAGACAGTGGGCAGGTTCTCATAAAGACCACACACAGTGACTTAACCACATACCCAATATGAGGCCGACCATGGTGCTGAGGTAGCCGGTCCCACTGCCAAGGTTGAGGAAGGAGAGGCCAGGATGGAGATCCAGCGCCTCCATCACCTCAGAGTAAATACACGGAGCAGACAAGTGGATGTTTCCATGCCGCCATGCCAAGTCCTAAAAACAACGATAACATAAGCTCCTCTGAGTGTCAGACACCTTTCCACCCGTCAAACTGAATACCTGTGCCCCTGAGTATGTGAACCCCAGGAAAATCTCATCAATTGGACCCTGATACAGATGTTGCACAGACTCTTGCTCACCTTGTAGGCGTTATCCCGGTATTCATCCAGGTAATAGTCAGCCCGGTCAATGGCTCGAAAAGCCCGCTCCACCAGGTCGGTGCGGATGTAGTAAGCCTCCTTCAGGTTGTCAATCAAGTCATCGTTGTCCTCACCAGCACTCACAGCTCCACCCATTCTGAACACGTGGTTTAATATCCTAGATGACAAAATAGATGTGATCTACAGGATAACTAATGTACAAGTTAATTATGATCTATAAGAAACTCGACATCTCTAGTTACAATAAAAATGTTTGTTAATTCATGACCAGTACAAAACAAATTCAAAAGTGGAAACTTCATATCTATTTTTAATGAACAGTATTGGAACAGCGGCTAATTCTGTTTCACTGTATCATAAGTATGTGAGACAAAAGTTCCAAATTTCAGCTTTTTGAATGGCATTTTCGACTTTCCTCCGATTCCAAATGGTTGATTTTTCTCCCACAGGCATTGACAGTTTTCACAGGTGAAATCCAAGGCTAAAACCAACAGCAGTCATTTAAAGATATCTATTGATCAAACAACCAATCTCACAAGAAACACCTGGGTACCAATAAACACCTCAGTCACATATTCCAATCTGTATACTATGTTATTATACTACTGAATAATTCAGGACTTTTCTCTCATATCCACCTTTTGATCTTAAACCCAAATATCTTCAGAGTAAAGCAAGAACAAACCAATTAGCCCGCAGTTCCAACGCTTTAGTAGGAACTGTAAATCTGAAACAATTAATCCAATCACTGATAAGTCAAAAATATTTAAAAATAAAAACTGATGCGTGAAGAGATAGAGTGAGGCTCTGTGAAATTATAATCCGTCCTTTATCTGTCACTGTTTTTTTAATTTTTAAATTAATTATTTAATTTAAACAGTAATAAGTATATTTCCATGTTTCTAAATTTCCTGAGACACAAAGCACAAATAAAGCCTGACCCTAACTCCCGTGACCTAAATGAAGCTTTTGGCAGAAGGTGTGAATGCTGCTGTGGCTGCGGTGTTAAAAACAACACCAGAGGGTAATGCCACAGGACAGGGATCACAGGCTTGGCTGCCAAATGTTAGGAATAACCATGAGTCTATAAACGAACAAGTGCCATATGTATTTAAAGAGCTATTAGTCCGTCTGCTGCCTTTGATGCCACTTGGATGAGCTGAAGCAGTCAGGTGTTATAATAAAGTTGTTCTCATATAGCCTCCTACTTCTGTCGTCCTTTTTTACTACATCCTACTCTAAGTACACTGAGAGCCCCTAAAAGAAGCAGAAGTAAAACATCCGTGTCTGTGCACATTTAGGACGTTTGCACAAACGACCAGAGGAGGGCGCTCTAAGCCAATCCCTCCCAAACTAAGTGGTTTAGTAGGCTAGTAGGGTACACACTTCCTGCAAAACACTGCTATATGAGCTCCGCAATTCATTTACGGATTCGGTTCATTCGCTGCTGCTTCTCAGATTCACGTGTTTTGAAGTCACAGGTTGAAAGTCTCTCCACAGCCCGTGACTCCTGCAGGGAGCGTTTCTCCGCACAGACCCACGCTGCTGCGGCTGCGGCTGCGGCTGCTGTTTGCGCCACTCAGGTGATCCCGTGTGTAACAAACACACACAAAAATAAATAAACACACACACACTTTCCTCACTTATCGAGCAGCTAGTGTGCACAACAACATCTCACACATGCCACCTATAGCTGGCTGTCGTGCAGTGGCAAGGTCAACACAAACAAGCCGCGCGTTCCCGTCAACGCTGGAAAAAAGAAGAAGGATCGAGACGCGGATGAAACAGCTGGTGCCCGAAGATCAGCAGCTGGGTGTCCGAGTGCAGCCACAGCACGTCTGAGGCTATACCTCTGAGCAATGCCGACTGATATTCTCTGTCTGAGCCGTTTTCCTCGGGTTCAGCCTTTTGTTGTTCAGGGGATTCAGTCAGAAACACAACTGCTGGATGTAAACATTCAGCCAGCTGACGCGCTGACGTCAGACGTCACGCACGCACAGCAGCGGCCGGAGGAGGAGGAGGAGGATGATGATGATGATGATGATGATGATGGCCTACATACAGCAGCATGAGGCTGCTTTAACCCACTGAATAAGTTTTATTTACTCAGATTGGAGTGTTTGTGGAGATCATTTACCAAGTAAGGTGTTTTGTTGTGATGAAGGATATTCTCAAACTCTCTGTGCTGTCATTAGCTGCACAAACTACAGCACTACAACTATTTACATAAGCTTAGTTGAATATTTATACTGAAATGCTCCAGTGAACCTTTACTGGGTCAGTGGGCCAATGACCTGCACATGTCAAAGGCCTACTAGGGCCTTATCACAGTTGGAAACTACTGTTTTACTTTCAGGATCCTGGTATTGTTGTTGTTTTTATTTTTGCTCTTTATGCCGTGTTGCTACTCTTTGTTTTTCTCTTCTATATATATTCTATTACAAACTTTGTTATGTCACAAAACACAGTCTGGGTCTTAAAAATCCTAGAATAGGATTGGAACAGGTTGAATTTGAATTGATGTAAGATTTGGGCACCTTAGATATTGAGCTGCTTATCAACACACAGAGTCACAGAACCTGTTGACACATTAGTTAAATTTAAGAATATACAAAATGAATGTACATGTACAGTATATCTGACCAACTGTCCCTGTCCTTCTGTAACAATAGTCTTGTACAAATAAAACTCACAAACCACTCACTGCAGGCTTTAAACTCTGTGATGCTGTAAAACTAAATCATTTGGAAAAGCACCTGGCAGCAGCAGGGATCAGTATCGTCTGTCTTCAAGCAGGTATTTATTGTTTCACTTCAGCGTGCTAACCTGAGGCTGTGCAGTATTGCAGGCACTGATAAAATTCACAGAGGTATGAGGAATGATGCGTTAATAAGAGCCGAGCAGCTCATTTTTGTCCAGGAGCCATTTAACAGCTTGATCCAGCCATATCACATACAGACTACTTTTACATCTACTCTCTGTATGTGTGTGACAGGGCTGGTGTCCTGCTCGCCCATATTCATTAACTGTGGACCCTACATGAACAAACTCAGTTTGTTCATGAAGTGTAAATGACATCTGATAAATCGCACTTGTAAATAAAATCTGAGGATTAACATGTTACTAATTAATATTTAAAATCAATTATGTCAGATTTGGTTCAAACATTTTCTTTGTATAGATTTCACACAGATTTTTAGGAATAATAATTATCATATGCAAACATGCAGGAGAATTATTTCTAGTGTATGTTCAGTAGCTGTTCCACCAGATGTCACTGTTGTTTAATATAAATACTGCATGTAAAACATGTTAACAGCAGGTTGAAGTCCCCCATTTTGTTCACCAGTCATGTAGGCAGTGTATGATATGCTACGGTGTGTTCATGTCTTATCACTTCACTTTTTCAGAAGCCCCAGAGTCAGAGAAATGTTAGACTCATATTACCTCTTTCTTTTACGCACACTTTTCTTTCTTGTGAGGACGTTGACTGACAAAATAAACTCTAACCAGCACAAATAAAAGCTTAATGAAAAACGCTAACCCTGATTTAATTCTGTACTGCCCCTCCCAAAGTGAGAAATAAAATGTCCTCACTTTGCAAATATGTACTCACTCCAAAGGTCCGAACTTCACAAACATCACACACACACACACACACACACACACACACAATAAAAACAGCATCATCATTTCTTGTCTATGATTCTTTATTTGTGTTTTTCATAGAGAACATTGAAATGGTTCATACCCCCACAATAACTGACATCACTTCTCTGGCTTATAACACTGACACAGGAACAGGGAAACATGTACACAAGTACACAAACACACAGTCACGAATTCAGCCCATCTACAGTGTTTTACTTCTTTAAAAAAAAAAAAAAAAAGTTAACATAAAGAAAAATAAGCATGAGACCCCGAGGACACACAGCCAAGGCCTGTCCCACTTTACAAAATGGTGCAGTAGCAAAGGAATAACCACATCTACAAAAGTAACAAAAATGACCATACAATCTATCGTTGTGGAAGTGCTTGTAATTTTGGAAGTTTTGTACTTTCTTAAAAGGATATCAATATCAATGCCTAGAAAATCACCAGTAAAAATAGCTCATCTCTGTAAAAATGTGCTAGCAGGACAACCCTTGGCTGTGGATTTTTTTTTCTTTGTCACAAACTATTGTTTTTTAACAATTTTTTACTCGTTTTCAATACAACAACAAGAACACTGTTTCTTTTTTAATACAAATATGTACAGAAACTTCCACTTGTTTCAAAATAATGCCCTGCACACTGATGTATTATCTAGGAATGATGAGGATGATGATGATGATGATGATGTTCTTCAGATTCCTTCACAGAAACTGTCCATGCAGTTTGGTACCTGAATCGACAGAATGAGAACACAGTTTCTTTAGTCTAACAAAAGCTTGTTGCTTTGTAGTTCTGTCACAAAAACGGCCTCTACCTGCACGTTAAAGACACATTTCACTTCGTTCCCTATACATTGTAAACCTCGCCCACCCACCAACCCCATCTCCCCCAGAAGTGTTGGCTAAGAGATCTAGATCTAGACTGTTCAGCGTTATAGAACCAGGCTTGCCAAGTGTAAACATACCAGATCTTGAAATGAGTGGAGTGAGAAAGGCACACATGATAAGACCACACAGTTTGTAACTACAGTAGGGAGGAGGGGGCAGGAAGGGTTGGGGCTTTTGGTTTGGCTCAGCTTGATGAAAAGTGCCACTCAACTTGACATTTCTTTCTTGTGAGTCTTTTTCTATAAGGTGTGTGTGTGTGTGTGTGTGTCAAAGTGTGACCACTCTAATCTTGACAAATCCACATCTAAAGCTAACATGAAACCAGGATGCAAAAGGCTGCGTTGTCAGAAACAAATTCATTTCCATTCCAGGTGCTTCAGGGAAACTGGGCCCTGACCAGTTTGTTTTTTAATTTCCTTTGCTATTTGGAATAATAAAACTCCTCACTCCATCACTCAGTAGTTTTATGTAAATAAGAAAACATACAGTGCGTGGGCGCAGAACCAACCGTAGGCTGCGTTTGCTTTCTCAGCTGACATTTTTTGAAAATGCTACGCTTTCATGGCCTCAGTGTTATTCATTTACATACCTCAGTAGACAATTTCATCAAGCAGTTTAAAAGGGGTCATGCCATATCAAATAAGTTAGGAGAATATTCACAGGCTTAACACTCTCGGGTAGTATTCTCGTGCATTGCAACAGAGGAAGAATATGCTACTTTGTTAACCAAATGCATCAAAACTATCCTTTCCTGAGGAAAGGTTACACAAGACATGAAGAACGAGGGGAGGGTGGAGGGTTTAAAAGTCATAAAAAGCTTTGACATTCTTTTGAGTGATAGACACATATTTATGCAACAAACGCCTCCTCCTAAAACAAGGGAGAGATTGTGTAGCCCGGCAAATCAATTTCCCACTCCCACACACTCATCTCATTTCACACGCGGCCTTGATCCAGCCGCTGCTATCGCCTCTAGCCTCAGCTGACTGGCTGACCTATGGCATTGCTCTGTTCAGCTTTAGCAGCTCTCCCCAGTCACCTGAGAACCAAACTCTGCTTCCTGTCAATCTCTCTTTTGGTTTTTGTTTGAAAAAGAAAGTACCACTTCCTCTTTTTTTTAGACATTTTTGAGCTTTGAACCCCCTGAATCAAAGAGATGTCTCTATCTGACATAACATACAGGTTGTTCTCTATATGAACAGCGACAAACGTTTGTGACTGCTTCGTGATGCGCCCTCCCGTGAAGGTGAATACTTGCTATTGCCTGCGATCTATTGGGGTTCTCCCAAGCTGAGACTCATATGCTGGCATTTTCAATGGTTAGAAAGTGCACAAAGGAGTTTCATTCTACATCGGCTAAAAGCACATTTACAACATGCCTTTGACATCAGAGTTACACAAGGGTAACATACTATACACCACAGTAGCTGCAACAGATCACTCAAAGGCAGGTTACACTAAAGTCCCCTACTTGTTTGCTTCAACATTAGAGAGAATTGGCTCATTGCGAGCAGACCTTACTATCAACAATACAATAACTGCACAAACTGTTGCCAAACACTATGTGCAGAACATTATTCAGAGGCATCTTTTTTTTTTTCTTTTTCGTTTTTTTTACTGTACATGAACTCACAACACTTAGGAACAAAGAGCCAACCATCTAGTTTCAAATTGACAGTCATTTCTCAGATTCAGTAGTACAACATACAGTAGATGTTTTTGACATTTCTGGATCAAGGACAGACAAATAAAGGAAAGAAAACAAGGAAACCCATGAAAACACTCCAAAGTATTGTACTGTATCATCAACAACGCCTACTTTGCCTTCAGCTTGGCTGAACGGTATGTTTAAAGCCACAGTTGAACAGGTCTTAGTGATATTAAATAAAGTGTAACTGCCTCGTATTAGTAACGCCCCTCTCCATCTCTCCTAGACAGCTAGGGACCATTTGATAAGATAATACAAGAGAAGAAGAAGAGCAAGTCAACAATTACACTGGAAAAATATATGTATGTTTATATTCATATATATATAGCATCTTTAAAATCTATTTATACAGAATGTATATATAGTGTACTTATGGCCATCTTGGCAGAGAAATAAAGGCATCTGAAACAATCACCACTCTCTTGATGCCGTGGTCTTCTCAGGACCAGACATTGGTACATTGCAAAAATGCTAAGAATCAGGAAAGAAAGTGTGTTCTCTTTTTTTTTTTTCAGTGGCACTTTGTGCATCAAAAAATTAAAATCTAGAGTAAGGCTACAAGGGTGTGTATGTTTATCTGATAAAAGTTTGTCAAAGTAGGCCATTCTAAAGGATCCTCAAGGGCTGGATATGTCGCTGTGTGTGTGTTTTAGACCCATACATCCAGCCTAAAACACTGCTGGAACAGAGCTCTGTACATGTATCATTGTACTGATGAAAATAAGAAGAACATGATCAAAAAGCATTATTTAAGTATCTCTGGTACATTACAGAGGTTTTGTGTGAGCCAGGGTTGGCCGCTACAACACGCTTAGGAGAGGTAACATTTTTGAACTCTATGTTTTTTATTGACTTATCGTGGTTTTTGTTCACCTGACAAAAGCAAACACACAGAGACCAGATAGCAACAGAACAGTGATTGCTTTTGTTGGTTGATGTTTTTTTTTTTACAATCAGCTGCTGGTATGTCTAAGTATAGGCCTAAGTAATCAAACAGTATTTGTATTGATTTTGTTTCTTTATTTAAATATTAGCAGTGGATCTTTAAGACTAATCAGACTCAACCGTCACATCACGCACATAAATAACAAAATAAATATACAGCCATATCAGTCCATTTCTTTCATATTAAATAAATAATAAATACATACTTTCTTTTTTTCTCAGCAGTGGGTTTCTGACTATAGCAGGAACAGAAATAACATAAACAAAAGGGAATAAAGGACCCAAAAAAATCTTTTTGTAAAATTATCCAAAAATTTTGTCATTGTTATAAAACATCTGCACTTAAAAAGGCTTTTTAAAAAGTACTCAAAACAAAATATGCCTTGTCACTTATCTATATAGATTCTTAAAATATTGACTAAGACATCTGCGAATCACTTTGACCATAATAATTAAAGATGCATTTTTGTGTGTAACAAAACGAAGTTAATAAATAGATTGCTTCAAATAAATTAACGTCAATAACATAAATGGCAATAAGTTACAATTTAAAGTTAACAAGTTTAAATAATTCAAATATAACAATAATTATTGGACCACAAAACTATTCATTGAAATGAAGTGCAATTCCTAGGTTGATAAATACTATTGATATGACTAACTGAAAATGAAATGTGTGCATACTATTACTATCATCATTTCAGCTTAAATAAAGAAAACAAAAGGGTTTAACTGCTGCTTTTTAAGACATGATACCAGCTGTCCCATGAAAGTTAAACAACCTGCACACTTCCTCGATCTTAACTGAGTCAACAGAGCACTGTTGACGTCTTTGCCGCAGTAATACCACAAAGCAAACACAAATTCAGTTTAGTGCATGCTTCATATTGCTGGGGTGTGCGTGGTCGTGAATCTGACAGCTTCTTTTCGGAGCTGGAAAAAACGCACACACACACACGCGCGCGCCACAGTGAATGCTACGGGACAAACACCGAGTCTTCACGTTCATCTGTGTCTTCCTCTTCGAGTCGCCGAGCTCGCCTGAGCGATCCAGTGTTGGTGCTCCTCCACCGTTTAGCAGATGTGAAGCGCGTTGGCCAATCAGCCGCGCAACGCTGACAGCTTCTCCACAAACAATTAAGGACACAAAAGAGACAACAGGTAAACAAACAGCAGGTTAAATCCCCCAGATACAGTTTCTAGTAACATTATTCTTCATTTCCATCCATTCTGACTGAAGGATCTGTCTCCTCCCTCTAATTCCAGCAGCAGCATGGTGTGGATTTTGGTCCTCGTCACTTTTCTTCAAACAGAGTGCTCCCTGGGTTGATTTTTTTTAAGTTGCCGTTAAATAACCTGAATTCCCTTTTTGTTTTTGAATCATATTTCAATATATCGCAGAGTATTTCAACATCTCTCTTTCATCTCTCCATCTCCCCCTCCATCACGCTCCTGCACTTCAGGACAGTTTCCATGTTTGCGTGCGCGTGTTGAGCCTCAGACTTTGATGCCCTTCACAGCTTTGTTGATGCTCTCCAGCAGAGCCTTGTTCTCTGGGCTCTGGAAGCAGTCCTTGTTGGTATACATGTCGGTCAGGGTGCTCACGTAGCTGTCGAAGTTCTGCTCAGTGATCGGCTCCTGCTGTGATGCAAACAACAACCAATCTTAACTGGGAAGAGCAGATATACTTTTTGACACATGAGATTCACCTAAATGTCGAACCAACCATTGTGTTTGAGCAGGTCGGTCCCAGGTCAGTCCCTGCGTATGTATGGGGATTAACTCACCATGTGTGGAAGGCGGATATTAGCCAAGCTACGGATCAGGGCGCGGCTGAGACCAGACAGCTCCATAAACAGGGCCTCGTTCTGCTCCTCAATCATCTTGTTCTCGTGCTCGATGCTCTTCAGGTTCTTTTCCATGGAGGAGATCTGCAACACACAGCAACAGACTTTTATTACAACTGATACCAGACACGAGGTTGCAACTCTTCTTTAATCTACACTCATTGGGTGATGATCGATATTATTAAGCTTCATTACCATGCAGAACATTTTCTAGCTCTGTTTTTGTAAACAATATATGGTATGAAGTGTAACCTAACAGGCTCAGGTGCCTGAATTTATTCACACATATAATGTCTACTCTAAACTTTGTTTGGCTTTTAAGAACCCACCGCACGCACGTACTGTGATTTATAGGTTGAAATAAAACTACAATAGAAACACACACCTGAGTCTGCAGGTTGACCATGTCAGCCTCCATTTCGTTGTTGGATTCGTTGAGGTCGTTAATCTCTTTGTTGAGCTGCTTGATGTCTTCATCACTGTCCAAAACTAAAGGGGACAACAGATACATTAGAAAACAATAGAACAGAGCAGGGTTGGAACATGGGTTTTATTGTTTATCTGTCTTTGTCTTTATGATTAACCAATATTGTTCAGTTGAAAGAGATGGCTATGGTTTCTGCACTAAAATACATACATACATTCTTCACATGCACACAGCCCCATCGTGTATTTACAGATTTTCCATCTTACCATCACTGGCCCTGAACTTGGTGCCCAGGTAGTCCTCTGTGGGGAACTTGGCCTTCTTCTTGGCGTGCAAGGCTCTCGGGCATCCTGAGAGGCTGGAAGCACAAGTGACACATGCATTGATAATAATGTATTTATTACACTATTACACATATTAAACTGTGGCCTGAGCTATTTCTGCATGTTTTAACACAGAAATGGAAATGCAGACGTTCCTCAAACTTTCTAGCACAGGACTGTTCTCATTCGGGGATTTAGAGACACGCAGCTGTACCTGCGATGTGTGAGGAAGCTTCCATTTGCATGTCCAGAGCCATCACATCCTGGGGTGGGACACGTTGGACCCTCTGTCTTGAAGGCTTTCCAGTTGAAGGGAGTGCCATTCAAGAGACCCTCCTTCTGTCTGCGGGCTGCAAGCGGACACCCATAGGCGCTACGGTGAGTGGCGTACTTCCCACTGATGTGGCCCAAGCTGTCGCAGCCTGGCACCGGGCATCTGCAGGGAGCAGAGGAAAGGAGGGAAACAAGAGAAAGACGGGAGGAGAATTGTGCAGCAGAAGAGGAAGAAGTGTTGAAGCAAGGCAGCAAGGAAAGAAATAAAAAGAGTGAGAAAGCATTAAGGTTAGAGAGGGAGAACTGAGCATTTTTACCTGTAGAGAAATAGAAAATATTAAAATAAACACATTACTTATACACTTTCTTTACTAGGCCAAATTAATTGTCTTACATGTATTTATGTCATATTATTTATGCAATGAATAACATGAATAATAATACTAATGCATTAGCAATTGAAGCTTAGCACATACAGTGGTTAATTTAACTATTTTGTGTGCAAATTCAACATGAAGCCCATGTATTTCTTATGTATTGACAATCTTCTCTACAATAATCTACCATGAACTACATTTAGAATCAGTATCCGCAGTAAGTGTATTTTCCCATCAGTAAGTGCCTGATTGTTTGACTCAATTAAGGGGGCAGGTCACTACCTGTGCATATAAGTGACTCTCAGTGACTTTCCTCTTTCTCTCTCTCTCTCTCTCTCTCTCTTTCTTTCTTTTTTTAATTTCACTTTACTTTTACCGTCAGTCTCGCTAAAAGCAGACATTATGGCTTTCTGAGCGGTACGAACTTTAAAAGCTCGGAGTCCTCCTGGTTGTCCTTGGTAGGAGTTTTAATTCCACTTTTCTTGGCACGCGGGCACCCAGAGAGACTGAAAACAGAAAGTATGGAGTTGATAACATAGGGTTGAAAAAAAGCTCTGGTGATTGCTTGATAAAGGGAGAGAACATTATCAGGAAGAATAATTTTTACAGGTTGCTCAACCAATTTACAAACCAAATCAACTCATGAACGCCTAATATGGCCGAAAACGAAAGCAAAATGGAAAGGTGTGGAGATGTGTGAGTATGTGGTCCCTGTCTAATTCTACCATGAACTGTCGCTAGGCCTCTCTGACTGACTGTGCGTGTCTATGTGTGTCCATGTGTGTGTGTGCATTTTTACGTGTGCATGTGTGTTTTTTGTTTTGTTACCTTCTGTGGGAGGCATAGTTTCCTGTGATGTGACCTGAGCCATCACATCCTGGAGTGGGGCATCTGGGAAAAGAGCATAGCAATGTTTAGTACAACGTTAGCAGAAAAAAAGTAGATGTTTTATAGTGGCGTGTCTGAAAATTGAATTATGCAGATGGAAGAAATGGTTTGTCAAATCTGCTCATTTTCTATTCGCTCTTATGCGTCTTTGTTTTAAATCCAATCTTTCCAGGCTCTTTGCCATGTAAACACTTCTTGTATCTTAGTGGGGCCTAGTGTCTAGTAAAGAGCTATGTGTACTACCGAGTTACAGTTTCATTTCACATTTGCATGAGCTGATTGAAGTGAAAGCAAGCATGGTCCTAGCCGGATGCAGAGAAAATCACCATGACAGATGCAGCAGCAGCAAAGGCAGCAGCGAGCAACAAAAGATAAGTTAACGTCAGCAGAATAAAGCATTGTGGCAGTGGCCAGTGTCAGTAGCGGTGCATTAAAGTGGCAGTGAAAAGGCAGTGAAGGTGTACAGCAGACATACTTGAGTTCAGGGGTGTGGGCCGCCATGAGGGACCGAAGGCTCTTATCAGCGAGAGGACACCCAGACAGACTGAGGGAAAAAGAGAAAGAGCGAAGGATAGGCAGAAAAAGAGGAGGGTGGAAAAGAGTGAGGAAAGCCAGTGTGAACGGATTGGAAGAAGAGAGGAGAAAGACATGAGTGAAGGGAAATCAAGAATGCGAGGCATACCAAGGTCATTTAGGAAGAGGACAGACGGCAAGAAGTAAATTACTGATGCATATCAAAGTCAATGACTGTCTTTGCTTCCTGGGCTCACGCTACATTATTGCCTCTGGCATGTCAAGATCAAATAAAATATTTGAATTAGTCATGGTGCGCCTGCTTTGGACTCAGGTGGAGAGTAGCAGCAGAGGAGTCTCAATAGGGCTAACATTTCATTAAAGAATTTATTTATAGAGCACTAGCACGCTGTATCACCCAAATAAGACTGCACTGGCGCATACCTGCGGTGGGACGCATAGTTTCCAGTGATGTGGCCGCTGCCATCACAACCAGGTGTAGGGCACCTGGACAGGGAGAGGAAGAGAGATTCACAGATGAGACGATGAAGAGGCTAATTTAAGAAAAGACTGAATCTGAACATTTTGGATTTTTCATGAGGAATTAATTTTCTATTCCAGTTTATTCCAGTCTTTCGTAGACAGGCTGACAGTGTTGGTTGGTGCCACTGTGTAAATACTACATGTTGCCCAGAAGATGATTTTAATAAACCCCTGGACTGTCTTCATGAGCCATGAGCAGTTGGCATTTGCGCTCTTAAAGGAAACATCTGAACGCACTGGTGTGGCTGTAGACTCTGTAGTCACTTACGAGAGCAGCTCTTTCTTGCTGTCCTTGGGCTGGAACTTGACCTTGAAGCTTGGGGTTGTGACCTCTCCTGGGTACTTCCTCTCCTCCAGACAATCCTGCATCATGTCACAGTCCTCAGGATCAGACGAGACGAAAGACTGGCCAGTGTGCTCCATCTGAGAAATGACACACATATGTCCAAACCATTAAGACCGGCAAATCCACTGCAGCCATTTTGTTTTATTTGAATTGTACTAATGTGTTGTTGTTGTGTGCATTTCAGACCAAATTTGAGTGATGGCTTTGTCATAATGTTTTGACTATTTGTATACATGCAAGGAAACTCTGCAAACCACCATGTGCACACAATTCTTGACTCTGATCCCTTTTTATTCTTTTGTAGACAACTGATGTTTCCAAATGCAGAATGTCCTCATAAAAAATTTACATTCAAGGCCCTTTATATTTCTTTTGAAAAAGTTCAAAGGCGTAAAAATTAGCATATGCCAAAGCCAGGATGGTGCAATGTACCTGACACACCACCTCTGTTGCACAGTGCAATGTTCTAACTGTATAGTAACTCTCGCATTTTAGTGAAATAAATGAATAATAGAAAGAGGAAAAGGCGACAGGAAACAAGGCAGGGATTAGACAAAGACAAAATGATGTAAACAATTAAGAGTTTTTACTTAAAAAAAGCTCAAGGGGAACTTTGTCTGTTGTTATTTATGTCGCAATACTCCCTCTGTGACTAATAACATAGGAAACACTGTGAGTTTGGAGTTTGTACTCTTGCTTCGTGTGATTGTACTGACCTCATCCAGTTCCTCCTCCCTTTGGCGGCTGGATTTGGTGTAATCCAGAGGTCCCTCCCAGTCCTCCTGCTTGTAGATGTGTAAGTTTGGTGATGTCATTCCGCTGTTGCCACTGTGATGGAGCGAGGAACAGGAGGAGGAAGAAGGGTCTGGGGACCGAACCCCGGGGCTGGTGCCAGACAGACTGCCCTCTCGTTTGATAGGCTTCTTCATACTCAGATCCAAGGTGCCGTTCTCATCTACCTCAATGTCCATTTCCTAGAGAGAAAACAGATGGAATTTAGAGTCAAGGCTGCATCACAATATCAGGAGTTGTTCCTCATGATAAAATAAAAATAGCATTTTTTTTAATAATGAAATTGCAATAATCTTAATTCACAGGTTAATATATAATATATTTATATATATTTACTAATGCATGAATTATCGTGACCTTAGGTGGGTTTAAACTCAGATTTTACTAAACATCCATGTTGTGAAGTTATTGATTTCCAACCATCCACCTTCACCTGCTTGTAAAATTGCCCTAAAGCTTGAACCAAACAAACACTTACATCAATGCAAGGCACTTTTTCAGAGTTCTACATATTCGAGTTCAGAACACTGCCTTTATCGCTTAAGCATGTTAGTAATCATATCTATCATACTCTGGCAGTACTTTGCCAACAGCACCAACACCACGGTTCATCTCTCTGTGCTCTATTATAGCGCTGGCAGGTGAACAGAAACAGAAGAGCGAGATGAGCCATGTTTCCAGCATTCGTCTAACACGGTGCTCATATGGGCTGGTCAAGGGCCAGAAAAATCAAAGGGTTAGAAGAGGAGGAACGAAAACGGGAATAGTTCCCAGAAATGTCCCTGGTTGATGAGCTCAGTGTTCCAATGTTTCAACATTGGATTTCAACTGGCTCCGATTCTGACTCCAGATCAGTCCCCGGCTGATCTGAGCTGTAATACTCCACAACTAAGGCTTACTCTTGGATCTGTGCCTTGCTGAACAACACCTTACTTTTCTGTGCTGCCTGAGACATTAATCTTCACTTTTTATCTTCCTAAAACCCTGTCAGGAAATCGAAAAATGATGAAGCAGTCACTTTCTCTCCTCTGTGAGGCAAAAAGGCTTTTAAAAATCACAATATGGGGGAAAGTGGTGCTCCAATTACACCTCCTGTGCACCGAGAGGGGAAAGAGAGAGTAAGTGAGATATAGATGGTATAAACAGAGAAAGAGAGAAGCAGGGAGATGTGGATTGGGAGAGAAAGAAAAGCAAAAAGAGACGTGAAAGAAAAAAGAAAGAATGAGTGGCAAGGGTGGAGGAAGAGAGTGGGAGATTCATCCGGCAGATAATGAAAAAAGGCTACCTGGTGGAAAAGTAATCCAGGGAACTGGCAACCAGCCAAATTCAATAACAACATGAAAAGTGTGTGGGATGGATGGAAGGATGAAAGAGGACGGGTGAGGTGATGCAACTGCATCTCAACACTCTCCTGTTGCTGTAAGCCAATGCCTCCTGATGATAAATTCATGCAGAGTTGATGGGGAGAGAAAAAATGAGCAAAGAGAGGAGAGGAGAGGCACACCCATTGCTTTCTCCTCTCATCTCACCAGCTGCGGCCTGCAATGTTTCAATCTGCACTACAACCAGATAATAATCTCTTTCTCTGAGTGCCATGGAGAAAAGAACACTTTACAATAATAACAACATCCACATATGAGTGATTAATTTCATATCTGTAGTTCTGATGGGTGATGATGGATTTATTTCCTATACTCTAATTACAATTGTGATGAACATTAACTAATTAGAAAAGACATATGGATAAAAGTGGTCTGTTTGCCTTGTTTTGGGGTTTGGTGCTGAGGTTCTCGGGTTTCTCCCAGCAGCGCGTGGACAGGTTGAGGATGGCGGTGGCAGCCATGTGAGCGGCCTCAGCATCATGGGAGTAGTCATAGGACAAGGTGGAGCTCTTCCCGTAACCGTGGAGACTGAGGCTGGGCGATGATGACTTGGGGAATGAGGGCTTAGCTGCAGGAGGACAGCAATGTAATTTAATTTTAAATCAGATGGTCAGAAAAGTGGGGTACAGCTGGGGGGAGAACAATATATAGGCAAGCACAATATGTTATATTGCTGGTATTAATGCCCTAGAGGTGTATGTTTAAGCAATCAAGAGAAAAAACTAGTAGGAGGGAGTGTGTGCACAGTTGGCCTTTAAAGGAACAAGGCAAGATTTTGCCAATTTTGCCTTCTTGTTTAAAGAGTTAACTGAAAAGACTGAAAACCTACTACAGAGTGGTATTAATCTAATGTAGCGCTCAGCAAAAAAGTTTCACAAAATATCAAGCTATTGTTGAAACGCGATAAATATACATGACGCTGAAAATAACCACATGGCCAGTCTTAGTCAGCAGATCTGATGAATGACCCGACAGAAACCTTTCTTACTTTTGAAGGCTTTGGGTGAGGTTTCGCTGGTGGGCATCTTTGGAGCAAGCATGCGCTTCCCAAACACTTGAGCGTCGAAGCTTGCATAATCGAAGGACACCTTGGAGTACTTCTCCAGCTCCTTAGCCAGGTTGGCGCGGGGTGTGGTGGGTGCCATGTTGGGCCTGTAGCTGCCGTACGGGGGCACGTCCAGTTGTTTCACAAAGCACATGGGCCTGTGAGGGGGAGAAGGGGCAGCCATTATAAGGGTGCTTCTGGGCAGGGATGGGGGAGGAGGAAAGACGAGGGATTAAAGATAAAATAAAGCAGAAAGTAGAGCAGAACTGTAAAAAACAGAATGGATAATGAGATGGAAATTAAAGGAAGATCAATATTATAAAGACCCACACAATAAAAACAAAACAGAGAGAGGAGTAAAGAAAAAGAGAATGAGAGAGGGAGGTATAGAGTGACATCGAGAGAGTAAAGATAGGGGCAACAGTGTACTTAGCAGGAGTGTGGCAGGATTAAAAGCTCTCTTATCAGCAGAGGGCACATTTGCATGTTGTACAGCATGGAATTTATGAGCTTTAAGCCCTCTCGTTTTCCTGGAGAGCCTGGGCTTTTGTCAGACCTGTTGGCGTAAATCCACTGATAGACCAGTGAGAGGCAGAAGGGCGGAGGAAGAGGGAGCGAGGAGAGGAAAGAAAAGTGGGGAAGAAACAAGGGGGAGTAGCGAAAGAGGGAGAAAGGGAGGACGAGTGGGAGTCTCGTCACCTTCCTCCACCCTGCTTTTTTCCTCCTCTGGTCTCTGGTCTCCAACCATACGCTCATTAATAAGCTACATGACCTGGCTTGTAGTCACACTGCTCTGGGGTGGACTTCACATATTGGCACACCAATAATACATGTTCACAGCAGAGCCGGTCTAAAGGAGCATTTAGTTACATAGCAGTAAAAAAAAAAAGAGATTTTGCGACACTGGAATTTCTTTTCCTTTTTATTCATACAACCTAGATTCCATTAGGACATGTGTGAAGAATTCTTCTGCCCTATACATAACAGACAACCCTTTAATAACAATCTGAGAAGGGAAAACAAAGCGAGCCTTATTAAGTTTTAATCCTCGATGCTTTGTCCAAGCACTGATGAGGTTTTCCTCTAGGAAAGCAATTATTTTTCCTATCCCCTGCAATGCCCCTATAACTTGCATAATTAGCTTATCAGCTGCATTATTAATTAAAATACCAACGAGGAGGAGCTTGGACTTAGCATAATACCAGTGTCTGGTTGGTGTTAATTATCATTCTTTTGGCTGTGATCATGGTGCCTGGCTGGTTGGGGAGATGAATGAAGATAAAGAGATCTCAGCGTTTGAGGTGACATTAATGATTAGACTGCCAGACTGGATGCTGCGAGACTCTCTCGTTATATTGAGCCATTCACTGGCCGGCATCACCTCTCATAAGGGTTACAGGAACTCAAGGTCAGGACTGTGGCTTGAAAAGAACTCAACTATGTGAGGTTTGGATTGAAGAAGACGGCTTCTATGTAGGTGAAAGGTTCACTGAGCCCAGGCTGTTTCTTTTACCTCGTCATTCACCATTTTATTTAAGGTGCGTTATAATGGACAAAAAGGCACCAAAAAAACGTTTTCACGAGTCAAAACTATAACTGAACACATCAAATATTAATGTTACGATTATTAATACTACAACAGATAAAGATGAATATTTTTTTCTATACACTTGGAGGCTGCTAATTAGAAGTTTGTAGTTTATCTAAGAAAAGACATAAAAAATGAAAAAGGATTTCAAGGATAGAACAAAGTTAAAGACTTTTTCTTTATGCACAGAAAAAGCTAATAAGTTTTAATGTTAATGTTTAACTGTTACTTCTGTGCTACATCTGATAGATTTTGAGTTCATTATTGTGTAACCTCTTTTTATCTACTTACCAGAGGTGAGGATAAAGAGGAAGTATAAGAGTTGTATTTCTTTTTACCCTCTGTGTAACCATGTCATTAAAAGTATTATTAATTAGAGTTTTTACTTGTTGTCTTGTCTTTTAGTGACCTTTTAGTGACTTTTGTCGGAATTTGCAGGAATGATACAAGAACTATTTCAAAAGACTAAAGTGGTTGGATATTTTTTTGATCACACACCTTAACACTCTGTCATTAGGACTTCCTTTGAGGTGCTCACTGCCTGGCTGAGAGATATGCGGCTTATCGTGGCTCTTGGACAGCTTCTCTGCAGCAGCAATGGGGCATCCAGAAAGACTGGAGGGACGGAGGAAAGAAAAAAGATGAATATTAAACAGAGAGCTTGTTGCTGACCATGTAAATCTTCATCACACTGATGTGGACTGACATGTAGGCTGCCCTGCATACATGCATATGTAGGATTGTGAATTCATTCATTCAAGGAAGATACAAACCATGTACACAACAGTACATCATCTGCAGAGATACACACACTCGAGCACAAATACTACACTGTCATATATGTATGAGTACCTGCGGTGTGTGTTGCGGTTGCTGTTCACATGGCCCTGGCCGGTGCAGCCAGGAGTTGGACACTTCAGCACATTCTCATGCATGGCCAGAACTGAGGAGATAATAACACAGTCAGAGAAAATCCAATTCTTTGGACCCCCTCCTCCTTCTCCTTGACTATGGCAACATAACAAAATGGTGATATTTCAGCTACTTTCTATTTTTAAACAAAGGGCTGTTAATGAATGGTTATTACTGCACCCTGTGGACTAAACGAAACAGACACAGGCAGCAGCTCGGTAGCTACAGATATACGCTGCACGTCCAAAAAAAAAAAAAGTCACCACCTGGATTTAACTAAGCAAAAAGGTAAGAGCCTCCCATTGGATAATTACTGCACGGATGATTATGTTTCAAGTTGTGTAGATGAACACTGCATTATCTTCAGAGAAATGAATCTTAATCAGAGAATAGCTTGACTGGATTTAATGGACCTGTAGTCATAGCTACAGAAAGATGGCCTCTGACATGTACAGTAAATAGGAAGTATCTTTTAAATCACATGAACAGAGCTGAAGAGAGGAACTGATTCCAAATCAGTGAACCAAATCCAAATATCTATTATAAAATGTATTGGTAGGTCAACTTCTCTGACCTGTCAGCTAATACTCTGCAAACAGCAGCGTAAAGCTAAACAGGCTCAAAGTGGCATATTTAGCAGCTCCCCTTCATGTACTGTGCATGGATGGTCTGAGAGTCTAATGTATGAGGCCACAGTGACCTTATTTCAGTAAGCCTGGATCGAAACACAAACTCTTCAAAACCTCAGGAAACCATGATTAAACTGGTATTACAGTCCTTATGTGATGTCTGCCTCTACAGTAAGGAGAGGTAGCGGGTTTCTGTCAATGTCAGACTGCCCTTTGTTGTCATTTTGCTTCTCTCCATGCTTATTGTCATCTTCTAAGCTGCTGGAAAAAAAAACTCACTCTCCGGGGGGATCCTGTCCTTGTGCGGACAGCCTGACAGGCTGCGGTGGTGGGGGTAAAGACCAGTCACGTGACCTGTCCCATCACAGCCTGGGGTGGGACACTTGCTCTCCCTCTTCTCTGGCCTACTGCTCTCTGAATGAACAAGGGTAGGGGGGTAAAATGAGCAAGCAGGATATAGAGGAGAGGAGAGGAGAGGAGAGGAGAGGAGAGGAGAGGAGAGGAGAGGAGAGGAGAGGAGAGGAGAGGAGAGGAGAGGAGAGGAGAGGAGAGGAGAGGAGAGGAGAGGAGAGGAGAGGAGATAAATAAAGAGGACAAAAGCAAGTGGTTAATGCCATCAGACAGTCTGCTTGGCTGAGCATGAAATCTAGACATATTTCAGACAACTGTACAAAAGCAACACCATCTACATCTATGTCTCTGTTTTACGCGTTAGTTTAAATGTGATTTGCGTGTTTCTGTAAATGCCTGCAGACATGAAATACGGTCTAATGTATGAAATATTACAGCTTTTTTCAAAGTTAACCTGAACAACAACTGCCTACTTAGCCTGTGTGGTTGGATCATTTCCATCACCTCGCTACACTTGTCTGACATTTTCAAAGATCTTAGAGAAAACAACACCTGAAAATACATCAGGAGGAAATCACACCACTATAATTTACACATAATTAAAGCTACCTACTCCTCCCTGCCGCTACTGGGGGTAGCCCAGCCGGCATCGGTGGCACTGGAGAAAGGAAAAAGGCGCAAGAGGCTGGCGTGATGCTCTATTGGCCTTCAAATTGAATGTTAACGAGACATGCATCTCCTAATTAGCGTTGAGCAGAACAGGAACGTCACCGCAGGAGGGAGTTGGGGCCAAGGAGAGGGCAAGACTACCAGGCATGTAATCACACTACTGCTATACTGTGAGAAGCATGACAAGTGGGCAGCGAGCCAACTGTGAAATACAAGGCCCGAACACATGCAGCATGTAAACAAACACACGCTACTGACTGTGGAACAACTTGCACTCTTTTCGTGCTCTTTCTCTCGAACGCCTCGCGTTCCCTGCCTCACTGTTGTTCCTCCTCGTTCTTTCTTCAAGCACTTCCTCTCTGCTCTTCATGGAAGCCTATTCAGCTGGAAGTCCTTGTTCCCCCCCACACAATGGAGAAGGAAGGATCTAAACAGAGCTCTGTGACTCATCCCTGTTTGTTTGGTACACTGTGTTTGTTTGTACACCCTGCTTCCAACATTAAGTTAATCACATGACACCTTGTGCTGGTTTAATACATGATTTCTGAACACTCGCTCAGCTAAATTGACAGCCTAATCATTTCTGTGTAAAGAATAATGAGGATTTTTGTTTGCATATTTTGGCCAATTGATTGTGAAAGTTTACCACTCAACATTTTATCTTAGCTTGACATAATAACCAGAGGAGACAGGCAATTTGAGTTGCTCTATAGTAGGAAAATCAACTAAATTAACAGAGCAACGGTATATTTCATTTATTCCATTTGTACAACCCACACACCAGTCTTTATGCTTAGCTGTACTTCGTATTTAGCCCACAGACATGAAATTGGTATCAAGAAATTCACCTTAATCTTCACAAAAAAGCTAAGAAGCATATTTCTCAAGATGTCAAATTGTTCCTTTCATGAAAGAAACAACAAATTCAATCTTTTTTTAACTGCTTATTGTTTTATGTTCCACATTTCAGCAGGTAAATATCACGTCTGGGGTGTTGGAGCATTGTTAAATTCACCACCAAGGACTCTGCTTGTACCAGCACTACCATGTGATGCTAACACAGCTTTAAAATATAGAGGAGTCTAAGTGTTCATGATGAATTGTCTACTTCAAGCAACTTTCACGTCTCAGTACATGTTGTAGTTCTGCCCTCCTCTCTTAGCTTCTTCACTCTGTCCTACCTTTGCTGAAGTAGCTCTTGCGGATGACATCCAGGTGCTTGGGCCTGTCTTCCATGGTGAAGTATCGCTGGTGGTGGATATCTGGGGCATGGAGCAGCTCTCTGGGCCCAGCTGGCTTCACCTGCTCTGCCTTCAGGGCTATGGCTTGCTCCAGCAGACCCAGATTGCCTCGGGTCATGTCAAACATTTCTGACTCGTCTGTCACCGTGGAACGCTGTGACAGGCTGTCTTCGTCATCGCGCTCATCATCCCCATCCAAGTCATCAAGGTCTTTTTCCTCTGACCTATCTGATCGAACCTCGATAACTTCAGAAGAGGCCAAGGACAAGGCTTTGTGGATTTTATAGTTCTCACCTCTGGCGTTTGGAAAGTAGTCCTCCAGTGGACTGGCCCTGTGGGAGCTGTAGCTTAAAGGAGGGCTGGTCTTGTAATTTTCAAGTGGACTAGGTTTATGAGAGTCATATTTGTCAAGGGGACTTGCCCTGTGTGAGTTGTAGTCCTCCGGAGAACTGGCCCTGTGGTCTTCAGTCTTGATGTGTGTTCCCTGAGCTGCTGCGGTGCTGGTGATGGTGCGGATGGCAGTTGGCACATCAGAAATGGACAGAACGTGGTCCCTGTGGTCCTCTGCATCTTTCTCTTCATCCTCCTCCTCTACTGCTGAAGTGTCCTGCCTCTGCTGCTCCAGCACTGCCATTTCTTCCTCTTCCTCTTCATCTCTGATCTGTTCACGGCGGACATCTTCGATCAGATACTGGTGGCTCACCTGGTTCACGAGGTTGCTCCTGTCTTCGCACTCTCCTTGCTCATCTTCCAGCTCCTCTCCCTCCTTCTGCACAACAGATGACTCCTCCAGTACTTGAACTCTGTGAACCACCTCCTCCTCCTCTTCCCCCTCATTCATGTCTCCCTCCTGCTCGTCCTTTACTTCTTCAACCCCTTCGGCTTCCACAGTGACATCCCCCTCAGTCTCCATAGCAACAGACTGCTGAATGGCCACAGTTGGAGCATTGTTGTTGGAGACTCGGCCAAGGTGGAGGAGAGAGTTGGCCACGTCTTCAGCACTCTGAAAAGGAGACTGACACTCCTCAGGTGCAGGTGGCGCTGCTCTGAGCTCAGGCTCGATGATCACACACTCCTCCTCTGTGGAAACAAAGATAAAGAAGTCAGAGTGGTGACATAGAGGAAAGTGTGAGTCATGCAGCGAGCCAAAGCTGTTGTCAGCGATATCTTTATCATCACCGGCCTCATCTTCCTGTCTGCCAAGTCATTCACAGTGAGCTCACAATGAAATAAAAATACCTGCTGTGACACGGTCTGTAGATGTAAAGCAGCTTTAAGATCGTACTAGAAATAAAATTTAACAATGTGCTAAAGCCCTTATTGAATGTTAGTAGACATGACAACTCACCTTCAGTAATACAGATCTGGACTTTTTGGAACATGGGATTTGTCCTGGTCTATAATATATACACCAACTCCACATGATCTGCGTTAACCTAAATGCTAGCTGTATTGCAAATGATGTGGCCGAGGGACTTTCTTGTCCTAGATTAAGCCTCTCAGGTGGTGCTCATTTCAACAAAAGGTTTTACAATGATACAGACTATGTTAGCTTAAAAAAAAGGAAGTAAGAATTAATTTAATTCTAGGAAACTTTAGAGATGATGTCAATTTTTGATGTCTGCAATGATCTACTCACTGCTTCAGAGTGCAGGAAGACATTAAAAGTCAGAATATATAAACATAAAATAGCAAATATTCACATTTTAATCATTAATTAGTTCAATTAAATGTGCTGTTGATTGACTAACTGATCATTTCACTACTTGTTCCAGCACAAACCGGTTCCCGGAAATATTATTTGGAAAGCACTTATGTCTAGTTGCAGTGGACGTTTCCTCCCCAGTAAAGAAGGAAGGAGGTAAAGATGTCTCAACATTACCTTCGTCAGCAGTGAATGCGTTCTCCTCTTTCTGATATGTGTCTTCCTCTTCTTCCCCCTTCTGCTCATTATGTGTCTCCACTTCCTGTCCATTTGTATGTCCATTCTGTGTCAGGTCTTCTGTCACCTCCTCTCCACCTTCCTCTACAGATGTATCCCTCTCCTCCTTCTCCTCCACCTTTGTATCTCCTGCTTTCTCCCCATCCTTCTCTCCCTCGCCATCGGCCTCGCTGCTGGCATCACTTTCAGTGCTGAAGCCTTCGTCGAGGGCCAGTTTCAGGGGGTGGGACTTCCTCTTCGAAGCAGGCCGCTCTGATTCCTGCTCAGCCTCGGCTTCCTCTAGACGGCGCTTTCTGGCTATAGGGCAGCCCAGAACACTGGTGGTTGAAGAACGAAAGAGATAAGAGCAGAACAGAGAGAGCTGAGTCATTAATACCAAGAATGGTTGTAACTGGAAATGACAAACACATCAACACGTTCAGCTAAACCTCATGCACCTCATCATGACCACGAGTGACTGTAAGAAGCACAGTGAAGTGTGCATGTGTTCTGACATGATGAAGAATGAAGTGGTACTTCCAGCAGAGCACATGTGGCCTGAGGAGGGCGCCATTCTCGCTCACTCACACATCACAACCAATCTCAGCCAATTGACTGGAACGTTTAATGAACAACTTGTATGGAGAGGCGGCAGGCAAAGCAGCGGAGGGTGAAATCCAATAAACTCCCTCTTACTTTCACCTGGGAGACACCGAGGGAGATTGAGGGACGATCTATAAACAAAGTGCATCTGAAATTGCCTCCTGAATGAATACACATGTAAACAGATAGCTAATATCTGCCCCTCAATAAAGAGGAGTCACAAGCCAGTGAGCTGCCCCGAGTCCCACAGGGTCTCTGAGGGCGAGCGACACAGACGAGGCATGTAGGGCGGGAAAATGAGGCTAAAATAAAGTGGAGAGAAATCAGATTTCACTGCTGTCCACTGAAAACTTGATTACTTAGGTTTAGATTTTGAGCCTGTAGGATTTTGCAATGTGCTTAGAAAACATTTTACTTACTCTTACAATTTTAAATTCATTAGCACAAACTTAAAAGGACGCAAGATGATTAACAGAAAAGAAAAGATTGTATGTTTGCTCCTTCTGCTCTTTCCTTCTACAATACAGATTGTTCATACTTGATTAGTTAAAAACTAGTAAAACAAAGGATAAAAATCACTGACATTGAACTGGTCACAACTGGTGACTAAAGTCACAATTGGTTTGTTTTTTGGGTGACACGAGTCAGAAAAATTGGTAACCACAACTCTAACTATAATAAAGGGTGCAGCGGAAATAGATATATAGAGAAAAAGATATGAGCAATCTAGTGTTTGATAAAGATAATGATAAAATGTGTGTGAATGTGAGAGCAGACAGGTGCTCGAATTTTTACATCAACAAAAATATGTTCTGACATATATATTGTTCACAGGCCAATGACTCTGAGTTTGAAAAAATAATTAATCCTATGATTTCTATTTTGATCAAAAATTAAAACAGGGCCCACAGACCCGAACACCATACAAGGGTTAAATTTTAGGATGAAACAGTATTTCCCACAAAGCTGATGCTGTGGGGCAGAGGGGACAAGGAGGACAAGGCAGAGAGAAGAAGGACAAACAGAGGGTGGGTTTTTAATCTGTCCTACCTTCTGTGTCGTGAGTATCTCCCACTGATATGGCCAGAGCCATTGCATCCAGGGGTGGGGCAGCTGGATGAGATGGATGGAGGTTAGAGATACTGCATGTTTAAGACATGGGGCATTTTAGTCTTTATGCAGAAGCAATGATAACCACAGGCAGTAAAAAAGGTAAATTAAGATAAAGAAAACAAAGCAAAGACATGCAAACTGAGCACAAATGTCACACAAATGCACATGCACAAAGATATGCACCCCCCCACACGCCCCCATCCAGCAGAAACACATAATGCATGAATGCAGGTGGCTTCAAGCCGGGGAGAACATAATATTGTCTGTCGTACATCAAGCCTGGCCTATATCCTGTTACTATGAGCGATAAGGATCAGCCGAGACCTGCTGTAATTTCCCCTGCTCTGCTCTCCTCACCAGTCATCATCATCAGGTCTCGCTCTACTCCTCTCTCTCGCTTTTCAGTCTCTCCTCTGATTCAGGTTGCTATGACCCCTCAGGACAGCTCATTTCAATTCTCATTAACTTCCCCCAGCAATTGCCCTTTATTACTCCAATTATCCTTATTATTAATTTCGCTTATTAAAAAATGCTGCATTTGCATTTTAAATGAGGTGCTCTCTGGCCTCCTTACTGTTTTTTTTCCTCTCTTAATTCAGAAACCGATAGGTTTCTTTGGAGTGCCGGGCACAGATCAATGTTTGGAGGTGAAGTGTGACAAAATGCAAGAGGATGAAAAAATAATTTAGAAGCACAGTGAAGAGGAAGAACAGTGGGCTTAATGACCAGTGAGGCACTGAAAGTCACCGCCTGGGTGGGAAAGAATGGCTATAAGGAACGGGAAGGAGAAGTAGGGGGATGGGACAAGAAAAAATAAAAACTATAATCGCCATTCACCATCCTCTCTCCTCACGCTGTATCCTTCGATCGGATCACAAAAAGATCATACACCCCTTTCATTGGGTCTACTGTATGTGTTCATAGCAGGAAATAGCAAAAGGCTGTGAGAAATCAATACCAGCCTGTTGGAGGCACTGACCATGAGCTGAGAAGTGCTGATGATAAAAAAATAAAAATCATATTATACAATATCATCTAAAGACGCACTGATAGTGAGTCTACGAGTGCCGGGGGGTGCTCAGCGGTGCACATTAAAGAACTTTATGAAAGGGGTTTGCACAAACATGAAGGTGTTTCCTTACCTCAGCTCTTGTCCTACAAGCTCAATAGGAACTGAGAGAAAGAGGGAGAGAAAGAAGGGGGGAGAAAAAGACACAGGGGGGAAGAACAAAGGTGAACGTTTGCTCAAAAAGCTGTGCTGCTAAAAGAAAGTCAGATCAATAAATCACAAATGCATACGAATCCCATGAGGCTTTCTTATAGTAGCTTACACACTGCTGACTGCATGATCGGGAAAAAAAAACAGCTAAACACTCCTAGGTTCACATACAAACACACACACACACACACACATATTTACAGTACATGCAAACAAACGCACATATAAACACATGTTCAGAATGGAAAGTGCAAGACAAACAAGAGTATCAGCACTGAGCTGCACAAACATGCTTTATGAATAACACACACACACACACACACACACACACACACACACACACACACACACACACACACACACACACAGAGATAGAAGGGCTACCACAACAGCATCCACCTAGGAGAAAAACCTAAATCAGCCAAACTGCATAACGCTGTTCAGAAAAAGTGACAATTATACGCAGACTTCAGCAATAAAACATGATTAATTGTTGCACTTTAGTTATCATAATTGGCAAAATGAAATTAAAAGGGAAACTGCCTTCACCAGTAAAAAAAAAAACAGCACTTCTTTCTGGGACAACTTATAGTAATTGCCTTGAAAACATAAATCAAGCTCTGCTCACACACAGCTCTCACACACACACACACACACACACACACACACTCGTTGCTCTGGGCTGGTTATAGGCATTGATTGGGAGTTGAGAGATAGAATGACTTTGGAGAAATATCCCATTTTCATTTGGAGCAAATAAGAAAACAATACGATCCTGGAGAATTCAGTTTGAGCTCCGATATCACATGCATTAATCACATGTCAGAATGACCCCGTGTATCAAGATACACTAAGAGCAGGAAAAACAAAAAAACACATTCAAACACACACACACACACACACACACGTGTGTGTGCAGCATCTTTCTCCAGCTTTCATCATACAGCTGAAATGACTGGGCGCCTTCCTGAACGCCCTGTGAACTGTTGCTCTGCTGTCTCACTTCTAAACATCAAACACACACATACGTACACGTTTACACCAAACACATCGAGAAAGACAGACGTTTCGATCTGAATTTATACTCTTATATGTTGAATTCATGTCCTCCCATTCACGTGTGCACATGCAAACATTTAATTTGCTGTATAAGCACATGCATGTGCACATATAAGCATGAAAACAGACACAAACATGCATGTTTACTAATCAATATCTACATCTGCTTATTTTACAAACATATCTGCATTCAGATTGTGTACCACAAATGTGAGGAGGTCATTTTAGCTGTTTTCCCTTATGTGCATGTGTACACATTTATCTGATCCACAAAATCTATATGATATGTTTTAACACTGTGGATGTAACAGTACAGGTAGCAACAGAATAAAATTTGTTTTAATAAATCATTTTTCTTAAATAAACTGATCTGATTGTTTATAAGCTGTAAGTTGGTTTGAAGTGTCTGTGATTACAAAAAGATCAAGTTATTAACAAGGGGCTATAATAACTTGCTATATTTCATATTGTAATAAAATGGAAAGAGGCCCAGATGTAATTAAACTTGAAATGAGAAAGTTGTCGACACAAAGCCCCCTTGGACATCTTACAAACACTTTTAGGATGGTTCCTAACTTGCCAGGCTTCAGTGTAAAAGCGTGAGGTAAAAATAACACATACAGCATTAATGAAGCTTTATCCTGCACCGCACAACAAATCTGATGAAAATGTATGAAATGTTATCCAGGATGACCTGAATGTAGAGACTTTAAAAAGAGCTACACCTCAGTGTTTTTATATTAGAGTCTGAATCTGAATCATGGAACCTTTCCTGGGGACCAGGAACCTTTTGAGAATAGATTTCTCCATCTGCATTTCCACCAGAGGAACCAGGGTTCAGATTTAGTTCCACAGAAGCTTTGATAAACCAGTGGCTAATTTCTCTAATCTTTCAGGGGCCATGGCCCTGCTGCAAAAATGCTAATCAAAATTCCTTAAGGACTTTTAGCCCAAGAATTTTATTATCCTGAAATGTATACTCTCTCATAGAAATAAACCCAAAGAAAATGCTGCTGCTTTGACAACTAATGAGAAAAAGTGATGTGAAATTTGTAAGAGAATGCATCAATGTTGCTTTCATTAGATGGAGTGTGAACATGTGTTAAACTGGCTGAATGATGCAGAGAAGTGACTATACTCACCTCTGATTCCTTTGGACCGAGTGCGAGTCCGCTTGTCTTCACCTTCTACACTCATCTGAGGTGGAGAAGAGAGAAAAAGAGAAAGAAGAAACAGAATTGAAGGGTGAGGATGAGGGTTTATTTCTCCACGCTCTCACACATCCACAGTTAATCACCCTTGTCTATTGTCTGCTTCAAAAGAACGACTGTAATAACCATTGCTCCGAATGTTCCCATTGAAACACACCAAAGGCAACAGTGACACAAAGTGATGATCATACCTTTAATTCTTCCAAAAGCCATTTTTTTTCTCACCACAGAGCGAAAACACACTTGGTCTGACTCACTTCATCAGAACAGGCAGAAAGAAGACTGCATGGTATAGAAAGAGAAAACAAACCAGGCTGTTCGAGCTACTTTTCAAATCTGTTCCCCACCATCACCCTACACACACCTCCCATCACTCTCCCTGTAATTTCCTGCACCTGAATGGTCCACATGATTGTATGGTGTGCCGAGGCAAAAGGCAACACCCACACAGGGGCCAGAGCCCCTTTAAGCAGAAGGACTGACAATCATAACTATGCTGAAAATAATAATAAAGCAAAAACACAGAGGCCACTAAAAGGCACCGTAATATCCCTTTTAAGAAGAGAGGTGTGTGTGCATGAGTGTGTGAGCGTGTGTGAGTGTGTATTGGGCCCGCTGCTTAGTCCTGGCTTAGCTTTTAAGTCACAATAGAGCAGGTGTTAACCCTGCTGCCTCAAACACACACATCTACACATGCATATTGACCCTCAGTCACACCTCCTCAGCACTACCTCTCTGTGCTCAGTGCTGCTCTCAGTGCACTCTAAAGCTATCAGATGCTTTTTAGACACAATGGAGCCATTAGCTTTGATTACTGGACTCTGGGCTTTTTTTTTTATAAATCTCAGGTCTACCCTCTTTTTCTGTCACACTTCCTCCCTCCTGTATACCCTCCCACCCTCAAACTACCCCTTTATCCCTCTATTTGCCTACACCTCCCCCGATCCATGCCCAGGCACTTAGCTGCTTTGTTGCTTCTCTATAGTCAAGTTGGCACCACCACAGTGGGATTCAAACACGAGGTCCCTGTTTCTCTTCTTCTGTCCCCCCCCCACCCCGTCCCTCTCTCTATTTGGCAATGCCCCTTTCCTGCTAATAGACTACTTATGAAAAGAAGGAGGGGAAAGAGGGATGAGAGGAAGATGAAGCACGCTGTTGTTGTTGTTGTTAAGGGCTTTTCTTTTTTTTCCGCGAGGAGGGTGCGCTTCATTCATTAGCCTCTAGTGTTTGGCCGGAGGTACAGGTGCAGGCGCCGGCCCCTCCTTTCCTGTGAATCTCCACCGCCTTGGCCTCCTCCTCTCTTTCTCGCACCACTCTGGCCTCAACTCTTTTGATCAAGCGCTGTTAATGTAGAAGTCGTGCAACAAGCAGCAGCTTTGTGCCCTGCCTGAAGGGAGCAGTTGACTCCTTCTGTGCTCCACTCACAGCGCTGTGTGGGAAGACGAGCGGATGAGTGCGCAGTGAAGAGTTTTCTGTCTGCGTGTACTCTCCTTTACATGGGTGTTTATAGTTCAAACTCCATTTCCTTACGCCTGACTGTCTGCACTTGTTTGAATGCATATGTGCAAGCAGCAGTGGTGGAATAAGTACTTTAATTAGGTACAGTTTTTAGGTGCTTGTGCTTCACTTGAGAGTTTCTATTTAACGCTACTTTTATCTACTCCCCTGTATTTCAAAGAGAAATATTTGATCTTTTTGCCTCTTTACAGTTATTTGATAACTATACTTTATAGTTACCTTACACACTATAATTTTAGGTACAACAGTTGTGAGTTTAGTCATTTGAGAGGCGTTTTTATCCAGAGCGACTCACATGTTACACTTATGCACACCAGGAGCCACTCTGGGGTTCAGCGTCTTGTCCAGGAAGAGAAGTGGAGTTAAGGAGCAGGGATCAAAGCTCC
The DNA here is from genome assembly GCF_900324465.2 of Anabas testudineus. Lineage (NCBI taxonomy): Eukaryota > Metazoa > Chordata > Actinopteri > Anabantiformes > Anabantidae > Anabas > Anabas testudineus. The sequence continues at coordinate 3,706,309 of NC_046616.1, read as the reverse complement.
AACCAGTAGGCAACCTGCTCTAACTTCCTATCCACAGCCCCCCTGATGTTATGCATGCAAATTAGGCTGCACAACATACAAGTTAGGTACAATTAGCTTCACGTCCATAAAAATGCTGCACAGCGATTATTGTAAACATCATAATAACCTAATAATATGATGTACAATATAATAGTACAACCGCAAAAGGATAGTTTCGCATAAAAAGTAGTATTGTACACTAGGGGATACTTCTGCAGTTGCTGGAGGTCATGTGGAGAGATTGTGAAGTAGCTCAGCTAATTTGAAAAAAATGAAGTGGAAATGTGAATAAAAATATCCACAATGAACCAGCTGTAAGGTCAGAACTCTGCATTTTGAGAATGCGTGAAAACTAGTTTGTAGGTAAGCAGTAAAGTGATGGACACAGATGTGATGGACAAATAGATAACACTTTGAATGTAGGAGTTGTACTTGTTAAAAAGAGTATTGTAGATATTGCTACTAAGGCAAGTAGTGTGTAATTTGATCCCAAAAAAAAAGTTAAGAGGGGATTGAAATGGTCACGATACGACTAGGAAAATGGTTTTGCTGTGAGACTTTGTTTTTCCATCTGCATCCCACCTTCTGGAAAAGCATACACAGAAGTGTAATTGGAATGCTGAATGCATATCAACTGCAAGCTGTCTTATAAATGTAATTAGTGGTAATGAAAGATAAAAGTTGATGATTGAAATGTTAAAGGAGGTGGAATTCAAGATATACAAAATGTGTTGGACCATTTTACTTGAATGAATCTAACTAGAGAGGAAAGGAAAGGAAAGCAAAGCAAGAGTTTGTTTATGAATATGTGTGTGTGTGTGTGTGTGTGTGTGTGTGCGTGAGTGTATGTCATTGAAACTATGTTCCTCCTTCATGAAAAGATTATATACTATATTTTGTTACCCCTGTACTTTTTCATCTTCCTTCCTTTGCCTTCTCCTTACGTTGATAGTCATCAGATGAATCAAAACCTGGACTGAAAAGGGCCCCTACTGCTTTCATGTTTGCGTAACCATAGTTACGTACATTTAAATAGGTAAGCACATCTGAGTTCCCTTTTTCTTGTCCTTTTTCTCAATTCCAGCTCATTAAATTTGTATGAACACAAAGTCACAGTCAGTGAATCCAGATACAGCAAGGCACCTGATTTTCCCTACCTCTTTCAAAGGAGCCGTTTTAATTTACTGTATGTTCAGATGTACGTCCTTTACCTTGTTGTCATTTTAATCAAGACTCCTTGAACTCCTTGTATATATGTAGGTGGGCCTTTACAGTACCAGCAATGTTTTATGCAGAAAAGAGAAAGAGAGAGATGAAGGTAGTGTGTATGTGTGTGTGTAACAGTGCATGGCAGAGTGTGCATAACTGTGTGTCTTGAGGTCTAACTAGTGTGAAATGTGGTGTGGAGCAGGAGCAGACAAAAAAGAAAAAGATGGAGGAGGAGGAGGAGGAGGAAGAGGAGGAGGAAGATGTGGCTCATCCCTACAGGCTGTGTTGTACATTATCAATTATGTCCTTCTTTGTGTGCAACGCACGGTGCAGGAGGGCCTCGACTCTGCTCTGCATTCTGACAGCTCTATGTAAATGGCTGGCTGGGGGCAATGACTTCAGAGAGAAGGTCACCCTTCGTCCCCTGGTGCACATAAATGACTCTTTTATTCATTTTCAGTTTTACAAGAGTAGATGAAGAAAGGAGGGGGTTAAGGTGGGGTGGAGACACTGAAAGAGCAGTTGGAGAGGAGTGTTCACGAGTGGCAGTGAAGACTGACATCTCCAAATATTACCTGCAGACAGCACCTGCCAATTAGAGGCATGCTGCACAGCTCCCTTGACAGGCGGACCACGCTGCACGGCCTCCATGTTGGATCACTACACGGCGAACCCCTCCAAAGTTTCACTTTAATAATTCACACAAGGCAGAGCGGAGTAGTGCGCAGGGAGGGGGAGGCAGCATGCTTCGCACTTCATATGCGAAAAGACTGAGCATGTGTGACCAGATAATGGGTCAGATGTGAATGAGTGCGCTATCAGAGGTTTGCCATTTACAGTATGAGTCATCCTAATGCGATTTCAGTGTTCATAACTGAACATCTTTTCAGTTCTAATCCTCGATCCGTCGCAGTCATGTGAGTTCTCTACAAGTCTAGAAAGATAATAAGAACACCGTGTGGCAGGTATCAAAAGTGTCAGGCCAAACAGACGGGGGCTGCTTCGTGTGATCTAGTGTTTGAAACCAACGCTTCTCTCGCCTCGGCTCCCTCGGCAGTAGAAATCAAACCAAATCAATAAAAGGCATCTCTACAGATGAACCGGAGCCATCAGGGGGAAGCAAAACTACTTTTACCGGGCCCAGGGGAAAATGACCACCACCCCCATATACACACTTACCTCACAACCCCCACTCCTCTTTCTCCTCTCTATCCCTCCATCTCTTTGTTGAGTGTCACGCGCTTAGTTGTGATGCACATGAAGTGAAAACACCAGACTGTTTTTTCTACCACACTGTAGAAATAACCTTGAAAAAGTGGCAATCTGGGTCGGACACATTTTAGTTTGAAGTACAAGAAGGAGGGGAGGCAGGTTTAGAGAGGGTTAAAAGGGAGGAAGTAGGTGGTAGAAGAGACTATTTTCTAGTTTTTCTATTCTGCTGATAAGGAGGAATATTATGGACAAAAAAGTATGAGCAGCTCAAGGACATCCTTTTGAGATTCTGTTTTTTATTGTGTTTCAATAGAAAAAAAAAAGTCTTGTGAAGTGAAGTGAACTCAGCAGTGGGAAACGCTGAGCTGTGCCATGCTGAGCTTAACTAAACTAAACTGAACTAAGCTGAGTGGGGCTGAGGCAAAAGGATGGGCAGGGCCAAGTGGGAGATTTGATGTGCTGTTTGATTCATGTTTTTCTGTCCTGCATGGCCGTCAACCCCCCTGCCCCACAATACTCACAGCTTTTCTCCATCTTCCCCTCCCTCTGCTTTCCCTGCTGAGTTGGGGATTGGGGAAATGCCCAGGAAGCAGAATCAGGTTGGAAGGGGTAGTGGGGGTGTGGGGGTGAGCTGCAGGGCCTTGTCACTCACCATGATTGGTCGACGGCTCTGCAGTCTCTGGGAGGCCTGACAGCGGCTGCTGGTCCTCTCACCTCGTGTCCACCGCTGGTTCACCAGCTCGCCCCGAAACTCATTTTCTAGCAGCAGAAAGAGGAGAAACAAGGAGGTGAGATGAGAGAAGGAGAGAAAGAAGCAGAAAGAAGGAGAAGGGAAGAAAAGGAGAGTTAAAATCAGCACCAGGCGATGGGGCAGCGGTTTGGATAAAGGAAGGAAGGGGAGGGTGGGGGTGCTACTTTAAAGGAAGGTCGGGGCATTTGAGCATACAGCAGACACTCCTTTATTAACTCACAGTGCACGTGCTTTCCACACACACTCACATACATACACACGGGCATGGTTAAGTGCCCCAGCTGGGGTCCCTGTCAGTCTGCTATTAGAATCAATCAAATTTGCACATTTTTATCAAGCTTTTCAGGGTGCATATATAAGCACGAGGGGGATGGGTGAAGCGAGGGGAAAGGGGAGAAGAATGGTCAGTAAATAATGAACCATACATAAATCAAACCTCTTCCCCCCCTCTCTTGCCTTTTTTTTCATCAAGGTAATAGCTCGTCTCCTCATCTTCCTGATCGCCCAGGAGAAACATACTAAACCCATCACAAATCCCTTTTCCATTCCTCCTCCTTGCAGAGATGCCAGTGACGGTGGAGTTGTTACATACTAAACAGAGAGTTGTTCTAACAGTTCAGGTGGTCCTTCTTTCCTTCTTTCCTTCTTTCTTTCTTTTTTTTTATTTTACTCGTGAGTTTCAAGTTCAGGGAGAGTGTGCAGTATTTTTCTTTGAAAGCCCAAGGCTGAACTTTTCAACTAGTGTAGCTTTAAGACACTTCATTTGCAAGTCTCTAAAACAAGCCGATGTTCCTCATCCCTCTCTCTCTCTCTCTCTGTGCTCTTTTTTTCCACAGTGCTTAGCTGGTACAGTGAAATCTGACTCCTTTTCAGATATAAATGTATGCATCTATACCCTCACCTTTATTTGGATTGTGCGACTCTGCAGCAAGCAGCACAACACTGTGAAAGACAAAGTGCCCTTGAGTTTATAGCGATTATTTCTCTGTATGGGCTACCTATCCATCCATCTTCAAGACCAAGGCTTGGGTCAGTTCACTCCCAATCCACTCTATTGAAAATATAAATTGAGGTTGCAATAACGTGAAAGGGTAATTATTCAAAAGACAGAATGTTGAAGGTAAATATTCTTGATTATTTGATTTTGCATTGCTTTGAAACCGCATTATTTAAAATGATTGCAGTAATGTAGTTCTTTCAAATATCCTGCCGCTGTCTTGATAGGCAACAGCCCAGAGAGCTCTTTTCACGTTAACATGGAATTAAATCATTTGGGCCTTTGTAGAGTGCAAGATGCATCTGTCCATCTTATTCCCTCTCATCAACCTTTTTCATTTCTCGTCTTTTTGTTTTCAAAGATACAGTGACACTTTTTTCCCCTGCACACTTTGTGTTATATGTGAACCCACAGTGGAGGCAAAGTGCATGTTAAAAGCAGTGCCAATCTGAAAGCAAACAGTCTGGGAGACAACAAAAGGCTGTGTGTCCGTATCCAAGGGGTCCCAAAGCAGATCGGCCCTACCCTCTACCCCATCCCTCCTCCTCCTTCTCCTCCGCTTCACCCTCCTTCTCCTCCATCAAACTCTCCTCTCACTCCCTCCACGCCCAGCCCTACTTTGCCCATTACATGCAAACCTCACCAAAGCTCAGCCAGCACTCTTTGCAGAATGCTTGTTTATCAACTTTCACTCCCCCCTCAGTGAAAAACTGATTACAGCAGCACTACTGTTGGTCTGCATCTCTATCTCTGTCTCACTGTCTCAGCTATCTCTGTCTCCATGCACACAAGCACTAAAACTCACTTATTTCTCTTCCCCCCCTCCCCCTTTCTCTCTTTTTCTACTTTTTCCCATCTTTTAAAGTGAATGAAGTGAGCATCTGTCCTGCATTGTTAGATCGTAGGCCAAGGAGCTGAGAGCCCTTCCTAAATGCCAAATATATAACAGCGCTCTATTAGGACACGTTGCCTGGGGCCATGTGTCAGCGTCTCTGCTCACTTTGTTCAGTCCTAAGCTGCTGTTACTGCTGCACACACACAGAAAATTCATCTGGACATTTTGAACCACTGTGAGATATCTGATTGCAGGGGTTTATAAAACCAGGCAATTAATCACCAAACATGTGGCTAAGTTTACACTTCTATACTTTCATCTGTTGTTTCATCTTAAAAAAACGAACATCTGGATTGTTTGCAGATGAAAAATATAAAACTAATTTGAGCCTTGTCTGCAGAGGATATTTACTCTCTTATGCTTTGATCAGATGCTGCTCGTTCCCACCTAAAAGACTCACAGCTCGTTATTTTTCAGCGAAAATTGGAGGAGTACGAGACAATTAGCCGTTCACCGGGGAGGTTTGGTTAATCAGAAGCGAGGGAGGTCACAGGAAGAAAGATGAATACAAAATGAATGGATTAAAAATTAGTATTTTACTGCCAGGGTTCTTTTTTTTTTTTTTATCAAAGTTTAAAAAATATTTCCTGTTTGGCTACAAAACAAACCAATATAATAGAAGACAGTTTTAAAATCAACACACTGAGTCCACAAAACAAAGTTTGGGCTTGAGTAATACCATTACAGCCCTGCAGCTTACTATACTTGGACAATGGAGCAAAGAGGCCTAAATCCATAGTTAGATTAAATACCAGGGTGAACTGTCTGTAACAGTATTAGTGTACATACAGGGCCGATGCCAGCTGTACTCTCCTGGTCCTGTTAAGCAGGATTTACAGACAACTTAGTGTGATTACAGCAAGCTGGCCTGAAGAGACAGAGAAATCAAAAGTTGTGGAGTGGGACAGCGTCACATTACGCACTAGTGTCTTTGTGCCACAGGACAAAAAAAAAACATTTTAAAAACCCACGTAACCAGATTATCTGACAGATGTGAAGTTTTAATTAATAATTTATAGGACAGGCAAAGAAAACAGGAAGAAGAACTCTGTCACAAGCTTCAGTGTGAGGTTTAAAACCAGACATCCGAGCCTCAAGGTCACGTCGAACAGCACTGTTACCAAAAAGGTAACGAAGAGACATTAGGACAAAACGACTGGGACTCAGATGAATGGTCTAATCAGATATGGGCTGAGAGTTTAGGGCCGGTGGTGTGCTCCCCTGTGGGCCGCCCTGACCTCAGCATCTAAGAAACAACACAAAGTGCCGCTTCTAACTAACTGCAGGTCTGTGTGCACCTGAACGCCCCCCCCCCCCCCTTTAGGCAGCACATTGTGCTATTCTAAACCGTTTTGCTTTTAACACTCTTCTCTGCACCCATCTGACAATTTATGCACATTTGCCTTACTTTTTAATTAATTTTCATTTTTTTATTTATTTCCCTTTAAACGCAGGGCATGAAATTCATTATTTCCAGGCTTTCATTTTAAATGCCTCCTCTCCATTGAAAGCCTGGCCAACCCTGACCTTTGCTTGTATTGCTTAGATTTCTGATAGGCTTTGAATGACGAGGGTGCAATTTGGCCCCAGCTGCTCCTCCAACATGTTTATTGCACTCCCTCCTCCGGCACCTGCTGTCCTCACCATGGGCTATTCAACCCTTCATAAATAGAGAGGTTTCCTCCTGTCACGGTAACAAAAAAAACTTCATATCAGGCCTGTGCTACACGCAGCTCTATACTCTGCCGTTATAGCTTCCTCTGACAGCATAAGGCACCAATAACCTAATTCTCTAATCCCCTGAAACTAGGCTACATTTCACAGCAAAAGTAAACAGAAGAAAAACAATAGGAGTTTTATCATTTCTGCCCACGATGCATCAAATCCTGAGCTCAGTGTTCATTCTGCATTAGGACACTTTCATCTAAAATCCCAACTTGTATTATTTAACACTGTTTCTGAAGGCAGATGCTTTTAAAAACGGATACAAGCGAAGTCAAGTGTGTTCCGATGAGTTTCGCCTGGTCCTGCCTGCTTCCCACCCTGACAGATTTTCTATCACCTCAACTAGCAGCTGAAGTTTATCAAAAGAGCCGCGCTCCCCGGTGCTGAAGCATATTAAGCAGCCTTACAGGCTACTACAGCGGGGATGGAGAGCAACTTAAAGAGCGGGTGACATAACACTCTGTGTATCATCATCCTTCATCTCTTTCCTCCATCTTAGGACGCAGGTGCTTTGACAGACCGTGAGGCGCACACACAGCACACTGCGTGGCCATCAAAGCGAAGCAGGAAGGGGGGATAGTAAAGAAAAATACAACGCACAGGCTCACAATCTGCACCGCAGGACTGTCTCGGAGTGCATCCGACAAGCTGAGCACTTGAAAATCCGGCGAAATGTGCAGCCCGAGCCTGGCTCCTCGACGCCCGGTGTTCAGCCTATTTGTAGCGCGCTTCTGAGGACTTTTTTTATCTGCGCACCACTAAAGGCGGCTGACATTTGAAGAGAGCATCTCTGTTTTTTGCTGCAGAGGATCAAATGGCCAACCCCTCCCTCTCCCTCGCTCTCAAACACACTCACTCCATCCTTCCATCCATCCATCTGTCCATGGATCTACACGCACAGACACACACGGGAGTCCTGCTCAACGCCCACTGTAACATCGTAATAACACATTTTGGTACTGAACTCTGCACAGATAGCACACTCCGGCGTAACAGCCCAGAAACAGTGCTGAGCAGCAGTAGTGTGGCCACTGAGGCGTGAGAAATACAGTAGCTAATTTATTCTTGGCGATACAGAAGGTGAAACTAGAGGACAGAGTGAAAACGCACTTCAGGTAGAGCTCGGGGCGTTAAAAGAGGATTTTAAAGAATTCAAATCATCAGTTCTTAGCTCGAGTGTGTTCCCCTCAAACCCACGCACACTGATGAACTATCCAACAGAGGCAGAGTGACAGAGAAGTGGGTAAACACGCATCACTGAGGTTCTGAGAAAGCGCCATAGTTGGTTTATTCCCACTTATTCTAAGGCGTCAGTGTAAATATGAACAACACCTGAGCGAAAACATCATCTTTTCCAATCCAGACACGCTGCATTACGATCACCAATAATGGAAATGCAGCCTAAACAAATCTACACTTTTAAGAATAAAAGCAGGTTAAACTGCTGAGAGGTCGCAGATGAGAGTAAGTTTTAATTTACATAAGAGAAATTAGAACAAATGAAAATGTGAAATGAGAACTACTCTCAGTCAGATCCCTCTCTCCGGGATGTTTTAAATGCCGTAAGGATGCAGACACATATCAAAGTTATGCAACAAAGGCCTTCGATTACGAGATGAATAATAATACATCTCTGTGCAGTTTCCAGTCAAAACACAACCAACGCTGATTTCTGTTTACCTGCGTTCAACAATATTTCCTTTGGGGTCTGGTGTTGCGTCCTTGATGTGTTTCGAGAGTTGCGGTTCACAGTCAAGTAGTTTGCTAAAAAGATATCCCGAGTAAAGATTTAAAAAGCGATCATCTATCCCGTTACAAATGTCCAGATGTGACAAATAGTAAGAGCGAACGGAGGGTTTCCGGCCGGCCTCTCCCGCACAGCGCACCGGCACACGGCTCCGTGTCAACGCGTTAAGATGTTACTTGTTTGTAAGCAAAAAAACATGGCTTCATTTGCCTTTGTCAGCGAGAAAAAACGTAATATTGACTTACCTTTCCCTCATGAGCCATTGTACCCCCCCTCCTCCATCCCCTCTCCAACCCCCCCACCCCCACCTCCTCCCTCCGCCCTTTGCCATGACATCACGGAAGCTGTAGTAAACCTCCAGCATCAGATGGGCAGGGCTTGAGGTCCCCCTTACTCCACACTAACTCAATGGACATATGTGAACACACACTCTCTCCCTCTCGCTCTCCGACTTTCTCCCTTCCTCACCCTCTCTCAAACACAGGCACCATCTGAAACAGCAAAGGTGACAACTTCAAACTACGAACTCGATTTTTAGTGCGCGCACGTTATCCAAATATAAGAAGTCCACGCTGCTTCCCTCTCCATACATTTGTAAAAGTATAAACAACCTGTGCGCGGTGACTAAAGGAAATATCTCTGCGCATGTGAGCTCTCCAGCCGACACAGTTTTACAACGAGCTCATATTTTACGCACTTCGCCAGCTGACAAGTTCTTGATGTTCCGCAAATGCATTATGGAGGTTATAGCTGCTATAATCCTTCACCCCCCCACACATCCTGGGAAGTGGTACCGTCCAATAATTCATTCAGGGGACTTTTTTTCTTCCTTGGACTGAGAATTGATGTAGTAGTTGTATGCAGAGTTTGTGTATGCTCTGCGTCCTGACAGCATCTGATATGGAAACAGGGGCTTTGACAACACATATGCAAGTCTCCAAGGCAGCTTTACTCAAAATTATTTATGCTCTGGGGAGGTGGGGGGATGGATATCAATTTGAATTATCACTGACAAAACATGCTGCAAAGAAATATTTAGAAAAAATATCAAGTGGAAATCGGACGAGGTTTGTTTTGGCGTCTGCAGCAGTTTAAGAAGACTAATCACCGCCAGTTAGAGATATGTTGATAGATTCCTGCTCTCGCTGAGACAATGATGCTGACTGTCAGCGCAGCTCCCAACAACAAACAGACAGTCTTAATAGCGCAACTTGGAGTCACTCCCAAATGTTGCTCACACCGTGGTTTTGCTTTGCTGTTTTGAAACCATTAGTGGAAATGACAACCATTCATTACAAGCCATTTGAGAATAGTCCCCACAAATGCCATCCTTTATCTGCTGTCTCCACGCCACGTACGTAGGGAATATTCAAAAAGCCCAACCTTCAGCTTTCAGAAATTCTATTAAATTCTTATCTCTTTGCAGCAGGCTCTTTTTGTGCAATCCCATTGTTATGCATTGGAGCTGAAATCAATCACCGGCCGTGCACGCCGCATCAGTATGATTTCAGACTGTGGGTGCGGAGAGAGAGGACTCAACACATCGACAATCGAATAAACAAAAGAGGGAAAATATGAAAAATCCAGGGCCGTGATCCAGCAGAGGGGACCGTGCGGAAAGCTGGGTCTACAGGTCAGGAGCGGATGTGAGCTGAGAGGCCCGCAGCAGGGCGCAGCTGCAAGCTGGAGCCTGTTCTGAAGATTACAGAGTAGATAGAGAAGTGGAATAGAGGCTCGGATTGCTGTTATTTTACCTGCAGTGAGACTTCAGGACTACGAACAGCTCCTAAATGTGTGCGCGTGTGTGTCTGTGCGTGTGCGTGTGTGTGAGTCTGTGTGTTCAGAACCGTGGACAGCTCCGGCCCGCGGAGGATTCAGGCCTGCGCAAAACCTGCAGCAGCTCAATGCGGAGGCAACAAAGGCCTTTGTCTGCACGTCGTCCACTAAGTTAGTTAGTTAGTGACATTTAACTAAGTTAGTTAGTGACATTTAACTAAGTTAGTTAGTGGTATTTAACTAAGTTAGTTAGTGACATTTAACTAAGTTAGTTAGTGGTATTTAACTAAGTTAGTTAGTGACATTTAACTAAGTTAGTTAGTGGTATTTAACTAAGTTAGTTAGTGACATTTAACTAAGTTAGTTAGTGACATTTAACTAAGTTAGTTAGTGACATTTAACTAAGTTAGTTAGTGACATTTCTTTCATCTTGTTGGGAGCCAAACTCAAAGAAACTGAACTAACTGATTTGAAGTAGTACTTATTAATATTTATTAAAAGTGACGTCTAAACGTTTTTATTTCGCAGTCTCAGTGACCCAGCAGCTGGTTCATCATATGGGAAAAGTTTTTCCTCTGTTGTTCCAAAGTCCGTCTGCAGATGCAGATGGCACAGAGGCCTGCAGCTCTTCAATGCACACGTCACTCCAGACTATAGCACATGAATGGTGGCTATATTGTGCGAACCGGGGGCCGTGCAGGCAGCCAGTATAAATATTACATGGGGCAGCAGCTGACTGAGCGCTGAGGTTGAGACCGGGGGAGGCCCCTATAGTCCCTCGACAGATGGAACAAGCCGACAGACTAACACAACAAAAAGTTTTTAATAAGCCCGCAGCTTGGCATTGTCCCCACGGTACCGGGGCCACACGGTCCCCTAGGGAACCAACTGTCCTTTGTCTGGCCACTTTCTTACCACATGAGAAGAAGTTTGGTTTCAGTTCAGTACTGGAGCTGAGTTCATTTGGAAATATGTGTGTTGTGAGGAGTTTTCCCCGCAGCTTGTTGTTGGAAGTTTTCAAGTTACAGCTGGTGTTCAGACACAACTATAAGCTCTTAATCCCGCTCAGCGACAGTGTCTTTAAAGGACTTCTGTCCTGAATAACACCAGTTCCACAGACTCCTGTGAACCTAGTCCTGAGTAATATTCTGTATCTGCAGCGCAAAAGCAAAAGTACAAAAAGACGAGTCACAAACCGGCTGAGACGCACATGCCGAAACACAAAAGTTCATCTTTCAAGTGGTTCCTGCGAAGTCAAAACAAGTGAGTGATACGAACCTAGAAAAGTGCGACACAGCTTCATGTTTGCGGTCCTCCTCTCGGTGCCTCTTCAGCTCCGCAGCGACCGCCAGGCGCAGCCGGTGAGTTTACTTGTGCACCACAAAGTTGCTCAAACTTTAGTTCAACTTGCTCGGCCGGGGAGGGGAGGGCTGCTGGGAGGGACGAGCAGCTGACTGACATTCCTGGACAGCCAATAGTGAGGGGTTACGGGCTCCTGCTGCCGGGAGCTGGAGCCAATCTGCGCCTGCCAGTGTCTGCTTTCAACAACAATGGCAACGACGACGACAAAGAGCATCTGCTGCGCCCGGCAACTTCTCACACTCACTGAGATCCTTCAGCATTCAGCCTTAAACAATATAAACACTCAACTCTGTCTACCATCTCATACCACCTCATTTGTGGAAGTGTTTTTTTTTTTTTAGATCTGCGCTCATTTACAAAGAGAAACTCACATTATTATTAGAAACTTGGCACAAACACATAAACAAGTTCTGACAGAAACAGAAAGAAATAACAACTTCACCCTGAAGAGAATAGTTTAATCGAGCAGTAATCCCTTCACACTACATCATTTTGTGCTGATTTTATTCTTCCAGTTTAACCAATTTACACATTCACAACATCCAACTCCAAATTTCTGCCCCTGTTAACAGTTTCCCCTGAAACAATGTAAGTTTCAACCACCCTCCTTGATCACATGACCAAATATACCAGATGTACAGCTAATTTAGGGAAGTTAGAGCAACATTTTCACCCCAACTCCAGGCCTATTCAGAGTGTCTGTGTCTGGGACAGACAGACAGTTCCTCCCTCCCGATAGCAGATGGTCTTCCAGATAATGAGCTCTCCCATTGCTTGCTCTTATTACCCCCATCCCCATCTTTCCAAGATGTAATGGGGAGTAAAGCAACCTCAACACATTCTGCTGCTTTTCTTATTCATTTCATTTTATTTCATGCACATTTAATGATATGATTGTTTTTTTCCATTGTGTGCTCAGAGTTGCACATTAACAAACAATTTGCCCTGTTGCCAGAAAGGTGTATTTATAATGTGCACATGTCTGAATGAGTCATTTAAACAATGTGCTAATAAACTAAACTAAATTCACCAACTGAAACTAAACTAACGTGACTTTACCACTATTGTCGCCTCATGAATCTACTGTAAAGTTAATAAATTCACTTTACCCACTTACACTGTTAGAATTAAATAAAATCAGTTCACCCACTTATCTGATATAATCTTAGTTTCTACTAACTTTAACTAAACTAAAGGCAACTAAATATAAGTTATGCTGAAATGTCGCTGTTAAACTAAACAGTATTAATTAAACTCCTGTGACAACATCTTATGAACCAAACGAACTAAACTCTAATGAATTTTCATTTTTTGTTATAAGCTTAAATAGTTTGTCTAAACTTCTTCATCATCATAAGCGTGAACAATTCCTAATGAAATAAAAATGGCAAATTGAATCAAAACAAAAGTCATAAAACACGGTTTCTAAACTAAGAGCTGTCACTATTAAACCATAACAAAATTAATGTGACATTGATTTAACTAAACTCTCACTACGTTTGTGCTCCTGACCTAAAATAAGGAAACAAATAAAAAGTTACAGAACCTGTTTACCTAAAAGAGAATTATCCCAAACTAAACTAAACTAAACTAAACTAAACTAAACTAAACTAAACTAAACAACAAGTGGTTTAATTTCTCTGAACTACTTATTCGAGTTTAAACTAAAGAAGTTTGAGTGTAGCTTTGTTAATTTGGGATTTATTATACTGGATCAGCTGAGTTTAATTAATAACTAAACTACATTTATTATAAACCCGAACAGCTAAACTAACTAAATCATTTCTTATAAAGTTAAATAACCAAACTAAAAACAATTCAACTCAAGCAAAAGCAACTTTATGATTCCTTATAAACCTGAACAGGTGGTTTAGTTTCACTTTAGTTCAGCTGTTGAATTATTCACGCTCGTAATTAACAATCAAGGAATTTGAGTGTTGATGTTTGGCTTATGACAGTCGGTTAGTTCAATTAATAACTGAACTAAACTTCATACCTTCATACTTTATTATAAACTTAGCAGCTGAATAATCTGGTTCTGTGAAATCTGACGTTTTATTTTTAATATGCAGTAAATAACAGAGAGGATCTAATGTGAACAAGATGTTAAAATGGAGCTTTTAAAATCCAGCAGTACAAATCTTGTCTCTGGTCTTATGCTACAAACAAAGTGAAAGAGAAACACACACACACACACACACATATTAAATTCACTGCTTTTTAAATGGGCTTTTGGTGTGTGTGTGTGTGTGTGTGTGTGTGTGTGTGTGTGTGGACAAAGAAGGTGTCACTGTTAAGGAGGACTGCTGGGTCCCCACTAATGCCACGGTAAGTTTTTTTTATCAGACGATGCCAGACAGTCTCCTCAATTCTTCCTGAGCAGTGCTCTCATTAGCCTATTAACTTCACTATTCACCCCCCCATCCTTCTGTTCCAGCACGTAGATAGGACACACACACACACACATACATGTGCTGCACGTTCACAGGCATATAAAAACAGAAATGCACACACACACACACACATGCACACACTCACACACACCACCCCCCTTTCTAATTCTCTGCTCTGTATAACAAGCATCTGAACTCTGACATAGCCTCCAGCTGTCTTGGAGATGGTGGTGACAATAAAGTTTAGACAAATACACACACACACAGGCATACACACTGAAGAGCAGGAAACAGGACCTTGTTGAGAAAATGACCCGCGTGAGCTAATTAATGGAAATTTCCCTCCGTCTTCATCATCATCATTATTCAAAAGTCCTCTTAAATGTTCACTCCTACGCTTTCATTATCATTATTCAGCATCTCAAATAGTAACAACTTTGACTGAACTGGTAGGAAGACGAAGGGGTCACCGCTCCGCTGGAAGCGAAAAGTTTTTCCCTTTAATAAATGTGCAGATTTGCGTTTGAAGTAACAAAGAAAGTCGAAGTTATTTTTAATTTGTGCAGACACACAGATCTGGGGATGTGTTTGAAGAGAGGAGCTGCTTCTTTTAACTTCACTCACACACCCTGGGCTCATGCCCAGATGGACATTTACTCCTGGTCTCCTGGAAACAATCAGGTTCATAACACGATGGCTCTATTGCCCTCTCTCTCTCTCTCTCTCTCTCTCTCTCTCTCTCTCACCGTCTCACTTTCACACCCCCAACCTCGCTGTCTCTCTAACATCCATGCAGTGTGATCATTCCCATATCTGTCAGCTCCTATTAGACACAGCTAAACGCTTCTCCCACTACTATCCAGGGAAGGGATTTTCAAAAACACCTATCTTTGTACTGCACTTCAACATCCATCCGACATACCCCGTTAGTTAAAGTATGGGATCACATTTTTTTCAAGTCAGTCTTAAAATAATACTCATAGGTCTATGTGGACTTTGAAACAGGTTTAGTTTGCTGCAGTTATCACTTCTGCACATACCAGCAATTAAAAGATCTCTCACTATGCTCCCAGAGGAAGAGGTGGAGAATAAATGCACAATTCATGGTTTGTGCAAAAGAATAAGCAAATACTCAAGAACCACGATTGGTAAAATGAAGTAAACACTTTGACACTTGTCCTATTGGAAGGTTTCCCTAATAATCCAAGGAGATAACCCACATTAGTGGATCTTGTCGATCAGTCACAGACTCTCCAGGCCACAGACTCTCTTTTGTCAGGCTTTTGGAAGAGGTCAGAATAATCTCCCCTGACCGTCTTTTTGAGCTCACCATCTGTGACAGATGTAATTCTTGGCTGTTTGACAGATTTTCCCCCTGGTTCACGTCTGCAGTAAAGATGTGGCAGCAAAAACATGCAAGCACTAACAAACTTCTGCAGGTTAAACAACAACAACCCTGAAATTGACCAGACCGTGTTAGAGTGGTAATTCAAATATTAGACAGTTAGAGAATATAGGACAAACGCCATTTTTCAGACAACCAGTACTACACAAAAGAAGTTTAATTTTCTGGTGATACACTAACATTCAAAAGGTGCCACTTGTTCTGCTGTGCTAACATAAATGTTAATTGGATTTCTAATGATGAATTATGCATTTAAATTCATAAACTTGCATAAGCAAACACAGCATGCCACTGGTACACAGGACTAATGTTTGCAGATAATGTGCCTGTGTGCAAATATGTAGATATTCCATCAAATAAAAACAGTCATTTAAAGTCATTTCCAACTTTAACAATGTCTACACTATATTTCTGATCTACTTGATCTCATTAAATTACATTTCAGTGACCCCAAACATGTGAACAATAGTTAATTTGAAAAGTTGGAGCCAGTTAATGTTTGTTTTTACTTAGTACAAAATAAAAGCATGACAACAGAAAAGTTAGAAGATACCTCCTTAATGTGGAAAACTACTGAACAGCCTATTAGCTTCAGCTAATTGTTTAAATGTACATTTGGACTCTAAATGTGTTCTATCCCTGAAGTAGATGCTACAGTACATTTCACTATTGCTTTAACATAACCAACTTCGATGGTGTATAAACATATACGGCTACATTTTAGATAGAGATCCAAACTGCCTCTGACTCCTCATTACTCACTTATTACACTTCTAGCCCCCCCTCTCCCTTTTTTGTGGGAGTTATGAATTTTTAACAGGCATGTGCACACACACACTCAAAGTGAAAGGAAAAGGCCAAGAGACAGACAAAGTTTGGTCTGGATGCCACTTTAGATGACCGTCATCTCCAGAGATCCCCTCTACCCTCCCTGCTTACCCAACCCGACCCACAGTTTGGGCCTCCCTACAGGGGGTGGGGTGACACGTGGAATGGGGTCATCTCTGCCAAAAGGCATCACATCGCTCCACTCCTCTGTGTCTTCTGCTACTCTGTCTGTCCGCTGTACCTTTCTGTCACTTTGCCTGTCACTTGGACAAATCTAGACTTACTGTGGGAGTTTTTTTTTCTTCCCCTCTCTCTCTTTAACTTTTCGTCAAGCGTGAATCTCTTAATGTGCATGGCAATGCCTGGAGCCATGCAGCATCTGAGAGAGTTGTAAATAAGTCCTCCTGTCACACCCCTCCTTTTCTACCCCACAATCCAGACTAGCATCACAGCACTCACTCCTCCCCTGTGTCCCACACTCTGTCCCCCTGCTGAGGTCGACTGCCTGACCTCTCGTCACTATCCAAAGTCACTGAGTCAGATTCTTTGAGGCCTTCCCTCTGCTGACTTCTTCACTTCCCTCTCATCATCCTGAGTCACCGCACCTCTCCGCACTCCACCCTCCCATCCTTCCATCCTCTGTCTGCTCATGCCGCCAACTATTCTCCTATCGCCTCTTTTTTTTTCCAGCTCTCCACTTCTATCTTTTCCACCGTCTTTTAGCTCCTCACCTCTCTCCCCTCTCTCCCTCCTGTGCTCACCCGACAGCAGCAGGCTGGGCAAATATGCACCCTGAGCAGCGGTAAATACAGGCAGCACTTCACAAACAAGGCCTGATTACAATGACAAAGGCTGCCACACTTTAGGGAGGAGCTTAGAGCAATTTGGAGGCTGCGGGGGCCATTGAGCGAGTGGCATACTTAATGGGCTTTGTGTGCCAGAAGAAAAGGGTCTGAGCTTCTGGGCCCAGCTGTCACTATGGAAAAAATCAGACTGACACAGCACCCAACGCTCTTTGGCTTGCTCTCTTTTCTTCTTTCAACCCCCCTCCCATCCTCTTCTCTCTTCTCTCCTCTTTCCAGCCTTTTTTCTCTAGTTAGCGAACACAAAAAAGTGAAAGCTGCTGGAAAGAAAGAGAAAAACTAAATGAGAACTCCCTCTCTTGATCTCTCTCTCACACACAGTCGTGCAGTCGTGGTCACACAAACACACACACACACACGCAGAAACATAATGCACAGTAGGCTGACTCTGCAGCAATTATTATTCAAACCTTAAACCCAGAGGAATAAATGACATTATTGCATTTCACTACTTAATTACGTGTGTGGATAGTTACTAAGTGTTAGCCATCATGCATGCATAATGCACTAAGATATAGTCACTTCGCTTCATAAAGCACCCTTTCATTAAAAAAATGTACAGCAGAAGAAAAACAAATTAACACGTGCTGTGTGGAAAATGCATACACATAAGTGAGAGGAATAAACAGAGTAAATACACATTAAGTGCAAATGATTGTTAGGCCTCACATGGCAAAAATAACTCCAACATTTAGTGGATTTCCGGCAGTGCCAAACGACAGTTTATTTTCTGGAAATGATTTTTCTCCAGTGATAATGGGCTTGGCTCGAAAACAAAGACTGAGAGATCCTCTGAAGCAGCTCTCTGGTTACGCTTTCTCAATCTTTGTACGCAAAGAAGTGCTCACACTCCAGATCCAACTGTATTACACCAGCTCTGTGACTTATGGCACTGTAACACGGAGCATAATACACACGCCTACGCACATGCACAGCAAGCTTGTGTGCAGGCAAACGCGCACTCGCAGCAAACAGGCACAAACACATGGGTACGATCGCACAGCGCTGCATTATTGAAACACAGCACAAAGCCAGAGTTGGATGTTGTTTCACCTAATCTCTTTGATACCACTGTGGTGCTGCTAAGCTCCAGAAAATCAGCTTAGCAGATGTCCTAAAGTGTAGGTGGCTTGTTTCATGAGGCAAGAGAAGAAAACGCTACAAGAAGAAGAAGGAGAAGAAGTGAAAGGGGGTGGGTGGGGGCAGGGCCACAGATTTAGAAAGGGTCCCTGAGTTCAACTCAGTCCCCTTTTTACTTCTGTCTGCCAGGCACAGTTGTTCCAGCAAACTAGGAGTGTTTTTATCCATTTCACCCATCACTCCATCCTTTCTTCCTCCCCCAACCTCTCACTCTTCAGAGTACTTACACTACTCTCCCCTCACTGTGTGTGCATGTTTGTGTTATTTTTTCCAGGCCAAAGGAGTTGTCGTACGTGTGATAATAATGGTGATAATGATCATAATGAGGATTTTTTTCACAACGTTGCACATGCTGCTCTGCCTTCAAGCCCTAACCTGTACTCTGATGTCAGCTGATTGCAGTCGCACTCTCACACACACACACACACGCATATGTCGCATGCATTATCAACACAAGTGAGACATCTGTATGCAAATGTCATTATGTTGGTGGGGAGGAGACTGGGAGCGGGCCGTGTGTGAGTGATGTTATGACAGTGAAGGAGGGTGTGAAGAAGGTCGGGCTCTAAAGGAGTGTGTATGTCAAGAGCTGCTGCATAAATGTATGATATCCATAGAAACCAATTAATCCAAATGAAGATGGTGATGGTGACTGATGCTGTCATCTTGTAGCTTTTCTCTTTTCATGGTTCTCATCTCTTGGCATTAATAATACAACACAGAAACACACGATTATGATATAGACAGCCTAGTAAAACATCACCTCCTTTATAAAGATACTTAATTTCTACGGTCAGATGAAAAAAAAAGTTTATATTCTCAGTTGTTGTGCAGTGCGCTGCATTCATTACCTCTTGAGTATCTGAAAAATGCAATTCATCCCACACTACTGAATGTGTGGCCGTCTCCTTAGTGTGGTATGTGGCGAGCACTGCAGTGTCAGATCATCTTTTCCTAATGACAGTGTCGCACATGTCTGTGGTGATGGGAGAGATGGAGGCAAAATGGAATGAAAAGAACAATGAAGCTGGAGTGACTCTAAAGATAAACCATGAACACACCACAACCGCCCAATATGTTCTTTTGCAGTGTGCACATACACCTGACATGTACACCCATGAAATGATTTACACTGTGCCAGTATCCAATGCGCTTCTCTGAGCGTTTTTCTCTTTGATAAAATCACTTTAGGTGAAACGTGGTTATTCTTACAGATTCTAAATTCATTCCAAAACATTAAATACTGTGCGGTATAGTGAAGGTTCAGTTCATTTTCTATTTCACTGAGAGACGCTTAGTGGACGAGAGTCTATTTAACACCTCGACCTGAGATCTGTTTAGCCTCAGAGGTTGGTCCCAAGTCTTGAAAAGTTAAGATTCAAGATTCAAAAAAACTTTTTTAATCCCAGAGGGATACTGAGTTACTGAGTACATTTACTCAAGCACTGCACTTAAATACAAATGATTTATTATACAAAGTATTTAATTTTCAATTTATTGCAACTTTATACAGTAAATAAAGTATTATACATTTTACAGCTCTGCATGTTCCTACATGGGGTTAGGAAACAATTTTATACCTCAACTAAAAAGAGGTCTGTTTTCTGGAGGAATATGGTTTACAAAGATATGATGATGATTGTACAGATGCATGATTCACATTAAAAGTACATAAAATACTTTAAACTAGAAGAAACCATAAACAATTAGCAGGAAAAGAATAAAACACAAGTAATAAAGTAATATAATAAAGCCATCTAAAACCATCAGTAAAATAAATTCTGTATAATGAGTACTTTTGTACTTATTTGTTACTTGTACTTTTACTTGCAACATCGTATTTCTACACTGTTGCTACTATTGACACTTTTTAATACCATACTACTACATACTACCATTGTCTATCCCATACACATGCAAACTACCCAGTTCTCCCCCTGCTTACTTCAAATAAAATGTTGTTGCCGCACCTGATAACTTAACACCTCCCGTGAATTTATTGACCTTTCAGCAGGTACATCAGGTCAATCCTGAGTTTGGAGAGTGTAAAACCTTTCACGAGTCAACTGAACCCCTGTTGTGTTGCATCAGTTTGTTATAAAATAAGAAAAGAAGAGACCTGGAGGTAGAAGGTTTGTGGAGGACATGGTACTATGTAGTTTTGAATTTAAGTGCCTGTGAAATAGCAGATGAGAACACACAAGTGCACACTCCAAAAAATGAGTGCAGATTTGGGAAACATCGGTTTGCAGGAGATAAAAGACAAAAAATAAAGAATTATCCATCCCTGTCTACAGCTAAACACACACTCTCTCTTTCTCTCTCTCTGTCAGGCTGATGGGTAATTGAGGCAGTCACAACACAGATCGGGACGCAGTGTCATGCTGTGCCCTGGGTCTGGCTCGCTGCCCCAGCCCTCTGGCAGCATGCTGCGACACGCTCAGGAGTGCACATACACACACACACTCACACCCTTACACGCACACAAAAACAACAAATGGTCACCACACACACACACACACACACACAAATAAAAACACATGCTTGCTACACACAGATACAAACTGGAGCTTCACAAATGCTCTTTACCAATGTACACAAATGCTAACAGGCTGTCTTTACACAAGTGTGTACAGTCACACAGACGGACAAAGACAGAAGCGCAGAAGGGCGCACGTGCACACACACACACACACACACACACACACACACACACACACACACACACACACACACACACACACACACACACCACTTGAAGTCACACTTTCCTCCTCTTTTCCATCAGACTACAGCAAGCCCCAGCAAGTCACTCCTCTCCTCTCCTCTTATTCTCGCGCCTCTCCCATCTCCTCTGCTTCCCACTCTCTCCTCCTTTCCCTTCCCTTCCTATCTCCTTTTATTTTTACTCTACCCTTCCACTCCTTTCGTGCTCTCTCATTTCCTCTCCTCTCCACTTCTCTCCTCTCCATCCCTCCTGTTAGTCAGACCTAAGGCAAACAGGCTTGGCCCTAGGCAACGTTGAAGCCTCTTCTGCTCCTCTTTATTCTGCTCCCTCCCTGACTCCATCCCTCTTTCCTGGCGATTCTCCAGTTTAAACAGAAGGCTGTGCTGGGGGAGAGTGTGGGATACAGAGGGGGAGAGAGAGGCAGAGTTAGAGAGAAGCCAGTTGCTTGTGTGAGTACTGCATGATTCATGTTGCCCTGTAATGAAGCCGGTCCAGTCTTTTAAGTGTTTGGCGTGTAATGGAGTTTCAGGGACAGGCCTATCATTTTCTCCTAATAGCGCTTTCTCCACTGCACGCCATGACCCCTCTCTCCACGCCCCCGCCCCGCACACCCCTACTGCGGTAACTGCACATTACCACGGCACACGCACACACATACACACACACGTAGCGATTACCGACAGCTGCGGGAGTTTCTGAACGGCAAAAGTGGCCAATTTTCTCTCCCTTCCATTTAAACAACAAACAGGGCGTCGTGTTAAAATGGGCGAGGGAAGAGAGAAGGGAAATTGGGCTGATAAGGGTTATTGTGAATCAGGAAGAGAGTGGGTTAGCTGCTGGGAAGTAGCAGTGCGTGGCGAGCAGTGATTTTAATATTCTTGAGGAATACTTTGAGAGAGACAGCACTCACAACAAGAGACTGTGAACAAATAATGTTCAATGGCTTTTAGCTTTTGGGGGTGAGGCTGCACACAGCAAGCGAAGGACAATCTTAAACATGTGCTCGCTCACACTTCTTCTCTTGCCTCTAATCTAAAACACAGTTTTAATTTATAAAACTGAGGACTGACATTTTAAAAAGTGTGTGTTTTTTTTTAAGAAGTGGAGATTTGGGTATCACGTACATGTGTGTGTGTGTGTGTGTGTGTGTGTGTGTGTGTGTGTGTGTTCTGTGTAAGGCCAGTTTTACAAGAGCAGATTGTGGAGTATGTGTACAGACCAGACCTAAGATTACTGAACAGATTGCACAGCTGGCAAGCAGCCCTCTATCCACACACAAACAGACACACACACACACACACACACACACACACGTGCACAGCCACAAAAACAAATATTGACAAAGTATTGATCCTGGGTGTATAGGTCCATATTGACAAGGCGCTAATGCCAGCAATATCATTCTGGTCCACGTGTTAAATCACGAAGGGTCAAATTCTCAAATTAGCCAAGGAATTAGCAACAAAGCAAATTCCACAATTCAAACAGCATCATAGAAGCGCTGCTCACCTAGTTATGATGATGGGACTGAATACATTTGCTCTTGTTAAAGTAATTCACTCCACTTCAAGACATTTGTCAAGCAATCTACGTGTATGTTAACTGGAGGTTTTAAGTTTCCAAATTCCAGTTGTGTAAGTTGAAGGTTTTTGCCAAACTACAGAACGTCCAAGTGCAAAACTGAGATTTCCAGTGAACACAAAGACCCTTCCCCCTTCAGCAGATAAATGTCAAAAGATCTTTTAGCATCATATTCAGCGCAAACATCCTCAAACAAGCCAAGTAAAAATAACCAAACTCAGTTCTGAGCGAGAGGGGGCCTTTAAAGGATAATGGTAAATTGGATTAAATGGTAAAGTAAACCAAACAGCAGCTGGAGAGAAAGTGTTCTGCTGGTAAATGAGAGAAATCCTGGAAAAGGAAAAGGAGAATTTTTAATAGCATGAGGTTGCACATACATAACTGTATTTTTAGTTGTAAACTAAACCTCATAAAAAAGCTTTGATTCTTAAACTTGTAATTGAGAGAAGAAGTTTTGTCCTGTTTGACAAATGTGGTTCAAGGTTCTAGTAAAAAAAGAACTTTCACTTTTCACCTTGGCAGGTGCTAAAAGTAATCTGTCAGCTGCATGTGTGCGCACAGTGACATGCGTCTGTACATGCGCGCACATTTTTGTCATATCCGTCGATGCTAGTTAATGGTTACACCTCCGCAGTGACTGTCCTTCAACTTTAAGACAAGAAAAACAGAGGGAGAAAAGTTGGCTTCCAGTTTTCCCGTCCATGGAACACCTGCCATTCCATGCCATGCCATTCCTGACATGTGGGCTTTGTTGCTGCCAGGATGCAGTGGGAAGTCCTGTCTTTGTGCGTCTGCTCTTTGTTTCCCCTCGAGGGCTAAAAGAGAGGGGACTTCTCTACGAGTTGAACAAATAAACAGCAGCGAGCACGAGAGACAAAGCCAGGGAGGGAGCACCTGCCGAGGGCTTTGTGTCTCTTAATAAGGCTCACTACTGTCTGTGAGCGCACAACCACCCCCACCCCCAACTCTGAACACACACTGAGTGGAACTGCTGATATGTACACACACACTTACACATATACTGTACTAGTACATGAATACACACTGCACACACATTATGGTTAAAGTTTTAGATTACAGCGTGTGTACTTTAAACAGTATTAAAATGATTGCTGGGTAATGTAGGTACAATGGAATACAAACATAATCAAAAGAAAATAACCAATATGAGTTAATTAATTAGGCACTTTTTTAATTAAATGAATTACTAACTCTAAGTCTAATCAAAAATAAAATAAGATTTACTCATTTTCATTGAGCCTTCTCAAATACTGTCACACATAAACACAGAATAAGTAAAATGCCATTAACATTTATGGTACCAAGAAGTCATCTGCTGACTTAAAGGTACTTTTTAACTTGTGTAAAAAAAATTCCCAACACTTAATTCTCTAATTAACATGTTGTAACTTGTACTTTAAGAAGAGGTGATCTTAATACAGTGTAGGCGAATGTTGTCTCAATTACTTCCACTGAAAACATGTTAATTTCCTGAATGAAAAGGAGACTACAGATACCTGTTTCACGACTAATCTGAATTGGAAATTGTGCCTAAAGGCTTGCTCAAACTACACAAAAACTGACCTTCAAGAAGCGCAAGTAAAGGCTCAAAACATGCAGCAAAAAAAGCCAGCTGATATAGAATGCATTTTCATTTCTCTTTTGTCCTTTTTCATGGCGCTGTGAACTTTATTACATTCACTGTTAGTCAGATGCAGCAATAAGAAGTCACATGTTCAAACACGTCTTTTTCTGCATGGATATAGGTTTCAGTGCGTGTATGCTTCGACACATATGAAGGCAGTATAGTTTTATGGTTCAATGGCACTGTCAGCTGTAAAAGTGTGGCAGCACTCACGTGAGACATATAAATGGAGATGGCTTCCTTCTCTGACACGTTCTTTATAGCGGCCCCTGAGGGCCAAGAACATGTAGACATGTGCTGTACCTGGAAAGAAGCTGTTCATCTGGTCTCATCCAGAGAATTAACATGGTTGAGAAAAACAAGGAAGCTCCTACCACAACATAACTAAAAGCAAATAAAACATAAACTCATACTTTTCATTGTTTCTGCTATTTCTAACTCAATACAGTTGTATCTGTGTTCAGTGAAAACAAAAGACACCACATGCTTTCCTGTTTCTTAAACAGCAAACCACAGTTAAAGTTACAGCATGTAACTTTGTTTTTAATATGTTTTTAATAGAAGTATGCTCCAAAACATATCTTAATATAAAGAGATGCTGTTGAAAGGTCACGTGACTCATGGAGCAGTGCAGACATAGTGCATGAGGATTATTTCTGCTTCATCATCAAGTTTTTTAGCTTCACATTTATTGTAATTTTAGAGTGACTAATACATGTGCTGGGCAGAGTATGCGAAAACAATACAAAGCACAGTGAAGATTAAGTGAACTAAACTAAATGTGCTACAGAAAATCATTTTTCAACAAAGCAAATGAAGCTGTGTGCATTAAATAATACATCTGTATGTTTAATCTAAATGAGAGGCAAGGCAAAATGAAGTTTATCATTTAACTTACTTCAACCAGCTATTAAAAAACAGTTTCACTTACTTTTTCCAACATCACTCTGTATGTTTAATGGGTGTGTGCAATAAAGGCATGAAGGATCATGACTGTTTGTGTTTTATCAGGTTAGAAATATCGTGTTTGTGACTTAGTTGAAGATAAGATCACAGTTCACGACCAATTTATGCAGAAAACCAGGAAATTGTTAATAGTCCATTTGCTTTTTCTTGACACTGTACATATACATTAGGAGTACTGGATGTCAGTTTGATTATTTGAATTAGTTTTAGAGACAGTCATCATACATTTTGTAAATTGTAACCAGGGTGTTAAGATGCATACTTTAAAACCTCAGCGCCGTGTACCAGCCATGGATCTTTGTTGGATGTTGGTGCATGCTTCTTTCTTACTTCCCACATTTCCTTTATACTGTCAACTATCTAGTTTACACAAAATAATTTGGACTAAGACATGTATTAAGAAGAGATGTACTAACCCCTGTGTTAAAGAAAGACTTTAACACTTTCTGTTTTCATTCTGAGATCACTAGTTTCTCCAAAGTCAGCTATTGCAACCCACCTCTGGCTCCCAACCCCAACACTGACACCCGCTGCCTCATAACTTGTTGGCCCTTTAGGCCTCCGTTCCTGTGAGGCTGCAAACTTGCAGCACTGTATAAATTCTTTACAGGAAAAGCCAAGCCAGAAGCCACAGATTAATAATGCAATTTTCTATCTAAATTCTTATTTATGTGAAGCAAAAAGTTCCCCTGAGATTCTTGTATTATTCATAAGCATCAAAGAGGAGGAGGAAGCAAATCATTTATCAGAATGTAGGTTTGTGTTTGTGTGGATGTCATTACTGAAACACATGAGCTGCATTGTGTGTGTTCTCTATCACAAGCATGGGCTTAAATATGGGCATTCCTGTGTCTCTATGTAATGCATTTGCCTTCTGTTTGACTGGTTTATGTTTGTGATATCTGTACATGTTTGTAAGATTAAAGGGGGAATTTGCATCTGTTTATGTGTGAATGCATGTATGCTTGTGCATTCAAGTGAAAGGGGAGGTGTGTGTGTGTGTGTGAGCGTGAATGTTAATACGTGCATTTGTGAGTGACAAGCAGTTGAGTAATGAAATCAGGATGTATTTGTGGGTAAGTGTTATGTGCTTGTGAGTGATTTGCACGTGCATGTGTGTGCATTTGTGTGTGTGTGTATACATGCATCTACATGTTGCATGATGATGTGAACATGCAGAGCCACTTGGCATTCCATGCAGTTTGTTTCCTATCTGTCAAGTACGGGCACAGCCATCGCAACTTGACAGAAAGTTGGAGGAGCTGCATGCAAATGAGACACATATAGTTGTTTTCTCAAGTTTTTTCTTCATCTTCAACCAAATGATCATCTTGTCTTTTCTTCTGCCTTCTTTCATTGTGTTCAACCTTATTTTCCTCATGAGCAGGTTTTAAACTGAAGCCTCGCTGCAAGCTGAACATTTGTATGGAAGAAAAAGTGAGAAGAGGAACACTGCAAAGAAAGCAGTGGCAGATTTTTTCTGCCATCAATAAAACTAGTTGTTCTGCTGCTCTCCTCTCCCTGGGAGTTGAATAAAAACGCTCATCAAATTCTAAAAGCATCTGCGCATTGAGAGGATGATTTCCATCTGTTATCTAGTATTAATGGAAGTGTTAATAGGCTGCATGTAGAAAGACTGACAGAGAAACAGCCAGAAGCACTGGATCCTCCTCTGAACTATTAACAAGAATGGCAAGATAAACAACCAAGCAGAATACAAATAATGGATCTAGGTGCACACACATACAAATACACACATGACCAGCAACACATGTTGCAAACACACAAATATAAAGAGGTCATACACATTAATGCAAATGTATATACAGAAATGAGAAAAAAAAAAACTCAAGCACACACGCTATTAAATTTCAGACACGTACAATTTGTGCATGTAGTCACTTCTTCATAAAACACATAGACACACACATACAAAGAGCATAGTTGCACATAAATAAATGCATATACACACAAACAGACACCCCAGGGAGTGACAAATAAACAATATTACGCTCAGAGCACTTGCAAACGGAAAACAGCTTTTACATACAAATCGTACACAGATGTACACCCAGTATGAACATGCACAAACACAGATATGAGAGAAACTCCATAATCACATACTGAGAGCCTCCAAAATGGTTGTGTTTTCACAATCTTGTGCGTGCACGTGTCTCTTGCAAACACATAACAGGAAAAGCTATGATGCACTCTAGCGTTTATACAACTGCACAGGGTTAGGCTTAGGTCAGCAGTGGAGGTATAAAAGGAAAGAGTATGGCATTGTGGAACAAATCAGCTTTAAAAGAAAAATGATGAGTGTGTTACCAACTCCAGTACAGGTGAGTCATCCACAAGAGGGAGAAAACACAGCAAACATTGCAAAACACAGCAAAAGTTTGTTCTTAGTGTTCACATTACTACTGTCGTTAGTCAATATTTAACATATGAGAGCGATGTAAAGCCAAAGCCACTTGTAAGACCCTTTGGATACAAGCATCTGCCAAATAACTACAGTAAATGTGTAGTTTTCTTACAGTGAACAGATGAAAAGACTAAAACAAACAGTGAATTAGTTTGGCTCAGTGTGTTCTGGTTTATTCCCAAACCTACTGGCACCTGTTGAAAACATTAATACACATTCTGTGTTTTTGGTACGGATCTAGGCCAGCAGGATAGACTATACAGACTAGAGTCAAGATAAACAGTGTGTTCATGACACCCAGTGTAATAGTGTGTGTTTTTAAAGGTCCTGCACATGATAAGGATGTGGTTTAGCCACTAGTTTTAAATAATTATTCACTACTTAGTTCATTAACTACTAAATATTATTATTTAATAATCCCCATAGGGAAATTGTTGTGAAAAGACTTCTACGTTTAGGGCACTCAGGGTTGGAAACTTCAATGTGTCGCCAGGAGGAACCAGAAATCAAGCTTCTGATTGATGGACGACTGATTACCCAACTAAAACCACACAACGCTGCATAGAGCCAGTACTAAAGCCAACCAGCTCTGCGTTTTCTGTGTACATGTTTGATCGACCACTGAAGACGGTGATTAGCCTGTTTGCTTTAGCTTTAGCTTCACTACATTAAAATGTGGAGACAGAAAATTCAGCTAAAAGTTAGATTCTATGTGTATAACATCATCCATCCATCCATCCATTTTCTTAACCCCTTGTAAAGGGTCACGGGAGTGCTGGAGTCTATCCCAGCTGTCATCGGAGAGAGGCGGGGTACACCCTGCCCTACCCATCACAGGGCAGACGTACAGAGACAGACAACACTCTCATTCACACCTATGGGCAAGTTAGAGTCTTTGGAGGCGGACGGAAGCCGGAGTACCCGGAGAACCCACATAGACACGGGGAGATCACGCAAACTCCACACAGCCGACCCGTGGATTCAGACCAGGGACCTTCTTGCTAATTAAGAGCTAATTTAACTCTAACTAACTCTTGAACTGATGAGTTGAGAGAGCCCAACTCTCAAAAAGAAAAACTAAATCAATATAGTCACTGAAACTGTAGATGTCCTTATTCTTTAGCTTGTTCACTTGTGTGTATAAGTGACAGCTGAACTGTTTGCACGCTGTATTAGTCTGACGGGTGTAATACACATACCATTAGTTTCCACTAAGTTTTTGCTTTGAAAAACTCTCCTTATATATAATTCATGCATTTAAAAACATCAGGATTTGAGCAGCTGAGAAATACTTGACACTAACCAGCACACTGCAGAGTAACCTGTTCACTAGCTGCAGGCTGACTGACATTTATTCACAGCCTCCTCTCCATGTTTTGTATTTGTTGCTTGAGACATCACAGGAATATCATCAGCAGTATGCATGTTGCAAAATGTCAGCCATACTGAAGCTTTTATACATGATCACTGTGAAGTTAGGATTCAATGGAAAATTGAGTGAATCAACTGGCTTCAGGATGAAAGACAACAAAAGTGAAAGTGTGCAGAACATTCTCCACTGCCTGCTGCGCTCTGAAACCCAAACTGTACGACCCAGTGACTGTGCTAGAGCTCTAGTCAGCCCTGAGCTACAGAGGAAATGTATAAAGATGAGTTGATGTTTTGATACACTTTGGTGAAAAAGCATCAAATGAAGGCAGCAATTTACCCAAAAACTGGGGTGTGGTGTGGAGAGACATTCAAAAAGACCCGCTATTTACACATTAAACACGATGTAATGAGTTTTTTAAAATATACATTTATATGAGTTGATAGACATGATCAAATCTTTAATTTCTCTTTCCAAACAACAGAAATGCTACTAAACTGTTGCATAACACAATTAGAGAAGTTTAAGGTCTAGCTTTATAACAGCACTTGATTTGCTTAGATATGATGCATAGTTGAGTTGTAGGTAGAAATCCCACATATGCTGATGTCCAAGCTGATTAGAAAACATTGCAATATTTTTTTTTATTAATGCCAAAAAGGCTTTTAGGTGAAACTTAAGTAAGTAAGTTGAGTTTAAAAGTCATTGTACATCCCCAAATCTTCAAAGAAGCAATGAAGAAACCTCATATATTACTGCCAAAGACTTTCAGGAGGATGTGATGGAGGCAGAGATCAATCAAACATTATAAAATCAAGGACTTCATGCTCAGGAACCTCGCTGCACTCCACTCGTGACCAAAATGCACTATCTGAGTGATTTAGATTCTTGAAAATACCAGGCTATTTCGACTTTCATACACAGTATTAGTGATCACTGCACTTTCCAGCAAGAGAAAAGATCCAGATCTGGTGCACGTTAAGTTAAACAAAGCCTGGTTCAAAAATTGCTCGCGAATCATGAGTGGACATCACAGCACTCTGAATCTGAATAAAACGTAGCTTTGGTAGGATATAAATGAAAAAACAACTAAAGCTCCAAGAGAGAGGTGTCTGAACCTTAAATGGAGGTCATGAAGGTCAAAGGCTGCACAACAAACTACTTTGGATGACAATGGGGGTTGAATAATTTTATCTTTGGAGAACATTTATGCATGATTTATCTTTAATATTGTTTATGTTGAACATCATGTTCTCAGAAGTTCCTTTGACAGTTTATCAAAACAATTACTTGATTATATTTCCATCAAACTTTACTTATATCTATAGAATGTCCTCCTCTGTGCAATTCAAATACCAATAAACCAAACATTTAAAAATAAGCAGCAAACTAAGAAAAAGGCTGAAAACATGACACGTGTGATATGAGACTTTTACCCGACAACAGGGACATGCAAATTTACTATTCCTATGATTATTAATGGCGATGATCCGTTAATTCAGGCCTGACTTGGCCTGGCGTACCTTAGTTAAACCAAGATCAACAGCAGATGCACCGTCGTGGCGGCAGAACTTGGCACTGTGATATGACATCACACCCCCGCTAAGAGTGTGGCACAAACACAACCAGACCACTGCCAAACAGAGGGAGAAACATGGCACTAATATAAAGACAAAGTAATGAGTAATGAGTGTTCATGGAGATATGAGAGAGGCAGAGAACAGGCAGGATTCGCGATCTCTCTCTCGAGACGAGTCTTTGTCTCGACAAATATTTAATTTCCTGATATTTAAATGTGTGCAAAAGTGTGAGATTAAGTGGAATGACAAAAGGAACTAGCTAATATATTAATTCAAAATGTAAACTAGTTTTTTATTATTGACATTTTGTTTGTAACCGTCTCAGTGTAATATCTTGTTTGTTTAGGCAGGTTAACTGTTTTAGACTAATTTTATCCTGGCTCTAGTTTTATACTGACTAGTTTCTTGTGTTCTTATGTTCACTTGATTCGCTCTATAATGGTTGGACTGGTTGGGTTTAGTGTGCAACAGTCTTTTCACATTTGAAACTTTCTACAAACTACACCACATCAACTTATTGTGGGGCTCATTAATGTTCATAAGATCCATGTTTTATGTTTTTATTCCAGCTCTTGGGTGGATCTTTGTTAGATATCACACCTTTTGTTTCTTGCATGTTCTAGGGCAAATTTTTAAAAGTGAAAACAGCAAAGAAAGTGACTAGTAAAACACTTACAGAACACCTCCCTGAAGGTACTCATTATTTTCATTTCCTTGGAATAAACTCTGGATAAGGTGCAGTTAGCTTGCGCTGTGGTACCTCTGGGTGAACTAATAGAAAAGTGGTCCAACAATGATTTGTGGGAGGATCTGTCAAATAAACTACTGACCACTTCACAACAATGAGGTTTTGTCACTGGCAAGTAAGCAGGTAGTTCCTGAGAGTCTGGATGTAAACATGTATCTGTAATATCTTTGCATGCTTCAAAGCACATGTGACACACTGTGTGAGCTTTAGAGTGAAGTCACACACTGTTAAGATATGGAGTTATGACGCATCACAGCATATATCACACTACTTTAAAGGCTCCTTTGTCCCCCTGCCTCCTCCACTCACACCCACACTCCCTCACAACCAGGCCCATTATCCCAAGCAGCTGCTTTTGGGGCCGGCTGGCTGGAGAGGAAGCTGAAAGTGGAGTTTAATTCACTTATTGATTCCTGTGTGTTGCAGGATTCTTCACGGCTTTAATCAGTGGGTGGTTTTAGGCTGGGGATGGGGGTTAAAATAAGGGTATGGGCCAGCCAGATGCAGTGTTTGTAGGGGGGTCAAAATGAGATTGCATTGTCTTCTCTGAACTCTGTGGTATAATCACTTACAGTCAGTGTTTAACGAACACTTCAAAGAAATTACTGAAGTGAATCAGATGGTTGTGTATTCAGGAGATGAGTGTAGTGATTACTTGTGGATGAAGAACAGGAAATAATAGTGCTAAGCTACATGATGATGAGGCAAGATGTTTCTTGCCATTTCATACTCTGACTCATGCAGGGAAAAGTGATAACTCTGTACAAGTGATGCAACAAATTTCAACTTCGATAGGGCCCTTGTTTTTTTTTCTTCAGCATTTTTCTTACTGACTAAAACCAACAACTGTCAACTTTGATTTGCAAAGTTAACAAAAGCTGGTTTGCTGTTGGTCTGTGCTTGAGGGCAACAGAGTCCAACATGAAGGAAGCTATTGCAGCTTAGCAGCTGTGTTAAAACGCTTACACAATTATTTAGCTTCCGCTGTTAAAGCAGTTTAATAAACAATGTGGAGTCCAAGCTACAAATATATCATTTGAATAGACAGCATGAACTTATACATCAGCCACAACAAAACCACCTGGTTGTGGTGGACAAGACTCAGCAGGGGACCAGTCTGTAGCTACGCAGCACCATATGCAGCAAACTGTGATGCACTGTGTGTTCTGAAGCCTGTCCATTATGGCCAGCTTTACATTTTGTCCACCACAACATTAAAACCACCAGGTGCTTTTACTGTTGTGGCTGATCAAGGTATTCCCAAATGTTTGCTAGCTTTAAGAGCTGCTGTCCCTCTTTAATAACTTTCTATTCAATGTATAATCCTTAGTAGTAGTCAACCAACCCAAATATTTTGCACACATGACAATATGTGTTGCTGTAAAACACTGTACTTTTTTTAGCAAATGTTACTTTAACAGGAGGAAATAGTAAATTAGCTAAGGACTATTTTTAATAATGGATTAATACATACAGTAAACCAATGTGTGAGAGACAGTGAAAACAAATGCAATATATGTGTGTGTGTGTGTGTATATACCAAGGAAGAAGGGAACTACTGCAGTAGCTGATGCAACTTGAATGTTTTTAGATAACAGGAGAACTTTGTGGCAGAAGGAGATCAGATATATCAGTAATAATAAAAATACTGAATCATCAGATTTATTACTTAAAGCCTTTTTCATTCATTTCAGGCCCGAGTTACACTCGGCTGACATGAACTGTTTACTGTTGACTTAATGCAGGGCTCGTGGATCTATTAATCTCCAATTACAATGCCTTGAGTATGACAGAAAAAAACAAGAACAGGAAACAGAAGGGAACATGCTGTGCAGATACTGGATAAGAGACACAGCTGGGGAAATCACCTGGGAACATCGACACGACACTGGCTTCTGATATTTTGCGACGTCGCACTCCACATTCAAAGGCTATGTGATGTTCTCTCTAATCGCAGCACTGATATTAGAGAGGAGCCAAAACCTAAACCTGTTCTATTAGTTCATATTTGATCCAACTTTATCAACACATCTGCTCACTGCTTTCACTTTAAAGCGAATACAGGTTATTTGATTAGCTTATTAACACCAATAAAAATAAATATTCACAAATCCACATCCATCAAAAGAAGCAGAACACACTCTGTGTTCACACGTGCTCTCGAGCTTCTCTTCACCAACTCCACTCTATTCCCATC
Organism: Anabas testudineus; assembly: GCF_900324465.2. Taxonomy (NCBI): domain Eukaryota; kingdom Metazoa; phylum Chordata; class Actinopteri; order Anabantiformes; family Anabantidae; genus Anabas; species Anabas testudineus. The sequence continues at coordinate 3,672,746 of NC_046616.1, read as the reverse complement.
TGGCATGAGGTGTTTGGAAAACTAACATATTACAGTATATACTCTTAGTGCCACTTATGCACTTATTCAAATCTATCTTAAATATTGTATAAATGTGAATATTAAATAGTGAATCCTGGCTGTGGTAATCCTTAAGAGGAGCATTACGTTTATGATAGCACTCTGTCTTTTTATGTTCTACTGAAAGTGTTCCTCAAGGGATAAACAGCTTTGTACCGAGGCAAAAACTATATTGATGGAACAGTGACAAGTCCAAGATGTAGCTAATGATCTTCTGCACACAAAGTAGCATCGCTGCCAAAACGCTGTTTGTTTGGAGAGAATAAGTGTAGAACAATGATCTCAGATGAGATGACCCCGACACAATATCTACCAATTAATGCTGCCTGTCTTTGTGGAGGCTTTAAACAAAGCTAGTGCATCCAGGTTGGTGTCCAGCAGGGTGAGGTCATGGCCTGGACACTCAGCACCCACACTCCCTGTGACCTCTGAACCCTGTGACCCTCTTGCCGTAACAGTCCAACAGCCATCAGGTTATTGATCAAGCACGTGCCAAAAAGACTGATTAAGAGGAAAAGAATAGAACAGAACTGATTAGAATAAACCAGACACCAGAAAGAACAGCATTTATTGATGCCATTTTCAGAACAATAATCCTGTTTTATTTCTCTTGACAGCAAATTTTCTGTGAGATGAATAAAGTGACAGAGAACAACAAATTACCCACAAATGAAATGGAGAGATGTGAGAAGAAAAGAAAAGAGAAGAGAAGAGAAGAGAAGAGAAGAGAAGATGAAATGAGGCGAAGAAGTGAAAAAAGGAAGAAAAAAGAGCAGAACAGAGGCAGGAAATTGGAACACAGAAGTCAGTTAAATATGTATCTGGATGTGTTCGGAGAGAAAAACGACGCAATATATTCACATACTGTAAATAAAATCTCGATGCAAATCCTCCCCGGCAACAATTTCCCGTCCCCCTCGCCCCTTCCACTCACTTTGGTTTTCTGCATGTAAAGTATTTTGACCGCAGCTCAATCTTCACACCACTCCGACTGGCTCTCATTGATTTCCATGGTGTTAGATGGAGTGGCACGGCCTGTGTGGGCCAATGAAAGGAAGGTGCACATGTGAAAGACTCTTTATGGCAAAGATTATCTCCCTGTGACACGCAGACAAGCCATGCAGCCCAGCTGGAGAGAAGCTCTGGCTATAGCCGCACCTGAATCCATATGCGCATTAAGTAAGATACAAACAAGTGTGCAATCAGAGAAATGCAAATCCGATTGTGTGAAAGCCAACAGCTATATGCAGGTGTGCAAATACCATCATACACTTGACAAACAGTGACACACACAACACACACCAGCTACTGAACTAACAGGTAATAGCTTGCCCCGTGCATTTCAGTAAGTGTGTTATTTTATCGCCTCTTTTCATCCTCTCCCTTCCCATTCTGCTCGGTGACAGGGGGGATATGTGCACCCTACTTTGTTGCCATGGATACCACAAACACCCCACATAGAAAATTCTACACAGAATAATAAGTGGCCAATTGTGTCTGTTTGCTCTCCAACAAACCTCAGGATTAGAGGCATTTTCTTGTCAGAGGCATAAACTATTTTTATGTTTGCAGGGAAAGAGAAGGAAGGGGAGGAAAGGAGAGGAAAAACAGGAAGGGAAAAAAGAGGCACAGATATGAAAAGAGCATACTAATGCTGCATGGTGACAGGTTTCTCCCTGCTCGATGAGATGAGAGAGACTGAGAACAGAAGAGGGGAGAAAAAAGAGGGGTAAAGAGATGCTCCTTAAAAAGAAACTCAGGTGCTCAGGGCACACTTAACAAATGAAGGAGAACATGACAGAGAGGCAGAGAAACGGGGGAGCCGATCATTTTAAGTCCAGTTAACTGGGAGCACTGACATTTGTAACAGCCGAGCAGGCGAGGTGAAAAGCGAGGTGGCGTTTAGTAGGGCAAACCGAAGCTAAATGTTTTGAAAAGCTCACTGGGTTTTTTTCTTTGTGTGTGTGTGTGTGTGTGTGTCTTTTATAGATTAATTGACAAACACTCATCTGATGCCTCCTCCTAATTTCTTCCTCCTGCTCCGAGCCTCAGAGAACATAACCCCAGTGTGCGATGATGTCATTATGATACCATCTGTTTGCTGCAACGGCAGACACAATGTACACACGCATCTACACACACACACATGCACGAGATAGCTGTGGATCAGATTACACATAAAGGGAAACAACCTATGACATTTGCACAGTGAACTGTGTATCAGCCATACACCTGTCAGATTCCTGCTGCAGGTTCAATGCAAGCTCATTGTAAAGAGTGAAGGTGATTGTTGACACACTACAGGCAGCTTTTTTTTTTATCTTAGATCCAAGTGGAGAATGAGTCCAGACTCCTGCTGTCTCTGTCTGTGCATCAGAGAACAGAACAGTTTCCTTTGCTGTCCTAAGACTCACACTATGTGCAGTAACTACAGTTGTATAACGCCACACCTGTCAAGGTCGCCAGTGGAGATGTTTGATGCGGGTGTCTGTCAATCCAATCCCCCATCTAGACAAGGACACTGACCCCCCACCTTCAGTTATTCTATTCTACTCTATTCAGTCCTACTATTCTGGCCACTTCAGCCACATCCAATATATCACAGAGGAAGCTTCAGAAACTACAGGCAGTGAGCTGAAATTGGTTGACAAGGCCTGAACACAGATTACGATACACAAGCATAAAGATGTGGTTTAAATACTGGTTAAAACCTTATTGTATTATACACACACACACACACACATATATATAGTCAGGTAAAAACAGTAATTCTGTATGGTATTTCAGTTCATATGATGTCATGTGGAGATGTTCTGGAAGAACAAGTCAAGCAAGACTATAACCTGTGTGAAGTGAAAAAACTCTGCTGACGAGGTCATCTGGAGTTTCAAGAAGTGAGCTGTTTTAAGATAGTGAATCATCTGAACTGTAAAACTCCAACAGATGATGTCACATGGAGGACTTTATCAGCTAGAAGCAGATATGTATTTCAATATAGGGAAGAGAATGAAAATTAAACATCTTTTAGGTACTGTACATGTTAGTGTTAGTGTTATATTTTATTATTTTATTCAATTAATTTTACAGTAACATTAAAGTCTGTGCAGCTACTTTTAACTACTTTATATATTGTAGGTAGCTGCACAACATTAAACCAATCTCTTTGTGTATTTTACTTTAATCTCCTTTTATTGTTTGTTTATAAATCTGTGTTACATGGAATAAACTGATATATTTTCTGTTTTTTCATCCCCACATCACTGGTACTAATAAATAAATAAATGTAGTGGTGTGAAAAGTACAATAAGTCCTTATTATTTGAGGAAATGCATTCATTACATTTTCCCACTGTTTATATACTAGAAACAAACTTACAAAAACCTTCATTTGTAAGCACTGATATATATTACATCATATTGTGTCAGCTTTGCTCAGCTGCTCTGTGTTTATGTGCTTCCTTGCACAGAGTTAGACGTCTGTATGGTAAATCTGAGGTTATACACCAGGTGCCTGCTAGAAGAGTTTAACATAAAGGCTGAAAATGGAAAGAAATCACTGACTGAGTCTGTCAAAAGGTAACAAAGTCTACCTGTCTAATTTGTTTAATCCATACAAAACATTAAGGGAGAATATTTCCCATTTTATGGGTTATGTACTTTTTATAACGTCCTTGAGTAGTTTAGACTGATTAAATTAGTCTGGCATCTAACTCACTCTGAAACAACTGGACAGTTCACTAGGAGATTCATTTAGGTATATCTTTGCTGTCTAAACACACATTTGTGCCTACAGAATCATAAATAAAGATCGGTGTGCAAATAATATATCTGACCTATGTGTGCAGGTCAAACTAATGTTTCTGATTTAAACAGAGTTCAATGTTACAAGCCCCAAGTGTGCTTTAACATATGTATTTCTGTTCCTACCCATGTCAGACTAACCACTTTGGTTTATGCATTAGATGTAGAGTAACAGCAGGTACAAGTAAAGCCACATGGGCAGAGTGGCGTGCAAAGCATGCATGAGCAGGCAGAACCGACATAGAAAATGAATTTGGAGGGGCGTAATGAGAGACGGCGCTGGGCTCCGGCCCGATTTCACAGTCACATCATTAGGGTGAGGCGGCCTCGGCCCCTAAATGAACACACGCACACATAAACACACACACTGCTCAGAACAGCGGCTCCAGGAAAGTCAAACAAGGTCAGTCGCCATAGCGCAATCTAATGAGAGGTGACAGGTGAGAAGAGACGCTCCAGACTTTACCCATTAAAGTTACATTTTTAGGGGGTGTTTGTGTGTTTCTCTGTGTGTGAGGGGACATCTTTCTGAATCACAACTAAATCTGCACATGGTAGATACTGTATGCACACACACGCACACTCATACACACACACTGACACTCACACACACACACACACAATACCCTCGCTGTGACCTTCATGTACTTCCTGGCAGGCAGGTGTTAAGGCTGTAGGGGCTGAGGTGAGTGGCCAACAGGAGATGGTGCTGTGTTATTTATCAGCATGTCCAGGCGTCTTAAATGACTCTGTTCACTGCAGGTGACTCAGCACACACACACACACACACACACACACACACACACACACACACACACACACACACACACACACACACACACACACACACACACACTTGCAGCTTTGGCTGTGTATCTACTTCGTTAAATTCAGTGATTCATTGAAGTATAAATGAGATTCCAAGTAATTTAGTCTTTTTTTAGGTTAAAGATTGTGTCACAGTGATCTTTGAAGTTATTAATACTAGTTCATCGTTTCTGTGTTCTTTCTTCTGTGGAACAGTGCATCATTGTCCGTGTTTGACTGAAAGCAACACAACAGCAGCACACTGACAACAGCAGCGCGCTTCTCCTCAGCAAATGTTTGCTTGGTGGCTTGTTCAACAAGCAAAGGCACAGGGCAGCACATGCATTTGTGATTTAGATAAGAAGGAAACTTTAAAGCTAATGTCATTTGTTCAGAGTCTGTGGCTCTTCTGCTGTGTAGCAAGCTGCTCTCTGTCTGCCTGTAATACATAGCTGAGATTACTGATTTATGCATATGTGCAATATGTGAAGTAATGTTGACTGACTGTGTGGAACAAGTTTCTTATCCATGTATACAGAACTAATGGCATTCAGACTGATTAATGTAGAGCTAAAGAGCACTATCTTAAACTGAAAAATGCTAATAAATTCATTTTATGACTTTTGTGATTTATAGAGCTATAACAGAAACACTTTAATTTCATTTGCTCGGTTCAACAAAAGAGGAACTCTAATGTGCACTGCCAGTGCAAATGTGCAGAGATTTGAAAAACCTCCTCAGTGAGCTACTATCATTTTCACTGAGTCAGGATCCATCTCAGAACGCCACATACAAGATTGTTGCTTTGTTCTCCATTTCAGTAAAGTTGCCTACAGACTGTGGCATTTCATCAATCTTATAGGTTTACTGCCAGCCACACTGTGCAACGTGACTCTATTAAACCTGGTTATCAACATCGACTTTCATGTGCTGTTTGTAGACTGTATGATGATAACTCCTTCTGAGTCATGGGCTACAACACAACCAAATACAGGAATAAAAGCGTGTGTGATTCATCAGAACCAGTATAATTCTAAACAATGAAGTTGATTGATCGTTGATCATCATTGTTTAGCAGATGCAGGTCACAGCAGCAGTCACATTGTCAAGACAGTCATCCTAAATTTCTGAAACTCTAAGAATATTCCAGGCTGTGTTTGGTTGGAAGACTGTGACAACAGGTGTGTTTGAACCTTGCTCCTTGTGCGACAGGGGACCACAGTTTGTGAGCCACAACCCAAAGACACCACCGTGCTTGGTGATCTTTCATCTGGAACATGTTGCATCACAGGTTATAGCTGTGTTCACTGTAGTTTAAAGGCACAGTACCCTGTCATCAACAGGGGGTAAATGTAGTTTAAAAATCCTAAATAAAGTTCAATATTCTTAATAAGAAAAGGAGTCACAGTGCATTTCTGACAGGCTACAACAAGAGCTCATTAAGGTATTCAAAAAATGCTATGAGCTGAGGGAAGAGATCACATTTTCTTTTACCTCCCAGCTGAACATATTTAAGAATCTCTGGGGTAAAATACTACAGTAATGTCACATTATCAGACGAAATAACCAGATCATTTTGAATGTTTATGCAAACAGTAGTTGTATCTGAATGATGCTCATCTGTCACTTGAGTCAGCTGAGCTCATGTGGTTATGACGGTGAGTTGTCTCACAATGCACAAGCAGGCGGCGTGACTTGGTCTCTGTCCAGATGGCTAACCTTAAAGACCGCACTTCACAGCTGTCCTCTCTGCCATAACTGTCTTGATGACTAGTAACACGGGACGCATCAGACATTTCTGGTGACAGCATCGAGGTTCAAGAAGGAGCAAGAACGCTTGATAATGGCCACAGTGACACCATTAAGGTGGTGTTTAGGGACGTCCCTCAGACATATATCTGAAGATGAAAGAGATGAGTGAAAATCCACATCATCGTTTCATCCTAGCAGCCAATTGTCTGCTTCCTTCGTGGTCACTGACAGTGTGCTGGTTACAGCAGCATCACTGTTTTCCCAAACAAGACACTGACTAACACTTGTGATTGTCACCCTCTCCTTTACTCATATCTTACTCACTTCAGCTGTTTCTCTTCACCGATAAAGCATCATCCCAGAATAGACTTAGTGATGCATGTTCTTAGGTCTCTCAAGTGTTTTTGTTATGTGACATTCTCACTTTCAAAACTGGAAATAAAGTGTCCTAGAATAATGATTCAACATGTGATGTCCTTGAGGCTCGGTCGGCTATGTGAGCTAAAATCCTGCACAAAATCATTTTTCCCTGCCCCTTCTCTTTTACAGGAAGCCTGGTAAAGCAGATATGCCATAAAAATAATCTTTAAAAAATAATGGGAAATCGTACGGAGGATTTTTAAAAGCAAGAGCGAGGCAATAATATAACTCATTTTTTACCAGAGGTGCCCTGAGTGACTTTCTTAGCCTGTTAGTCACTGTTGTAACATCATGTTCCCTTACTAAATTAAATTAAATCAATCACAACATGATCATCAGTTGCCTTAGTGTTTTCAGCCATCCACTTTTCTATTTCCAACTGAGCCCCAAACTATATTAATAACTTATTAAATCGGATAATTACATTATGGGCATGCGTGCATTTATATATGTGAGCACATCATCTTCTCTCCGATGGATTTGCCCTGCAAATCAAGTTAATCACAGCATTGAAAGCAATAACGAGTGTGGCATGCTACTCAACAAACTAACAAACCCATTAGCTAGTCTGCCTGTCTCCAAATCCAAAACCTTTCATTCATTAGACAGTAATTCAGAGCAGAAAATGAGATTTAGATCCTTGATGCTACAGAAAAACACATCCCCACCCCCCAAAAAAATGAAAACACTGCAATGGTCGAGTCAAGATTGAAAAACAAATTTCTAATTTTGTCCATGAAGTGAAATAGGAGTTGATAATTAGTCTGGGATGAGAGGGAGATGTTACAGACACAGAAAACAGAATCAACCCATTCCTCTAGCCGACCAATTTAATGCAGGCGCCGCGGCCTGTAGTGTTGTTCAGTACTGTATGTGCTTATGTAATTCCAGGAAGCATGGGTGTGAAAAATGGTGTCATGAATCCATTTTGCAGGTTTCTATATTTTGCTTTGGGGATTTAGGACACTGCTCCAGTGTAGTACATCATGATGATCCAATTCATACCAGTTCCTCCAGGTACAAGTGAGAAAGGAAGCGAGCTTAAAGCCACAAGGTGTCTCTATAAATCTGTCTTTCAATATGTTGTTTATGTTTGGAAGAGTGTTTTCACAATGTGACATGCGCTCCAGTAGCTTTCCTCCTGTCCAATGATGCTTTACATCTACACAGAAATCAAAAGCAGCCATCTCATCACAACGCTCCATCACAGCAACATCTCCTCCATCTCCCACTCCGTCAATCCTTCTCTCCATCAACATCACCTCTCTTTATCTCCATCAGTCTGTATCTCTGCAGGTAAAACCTTTCAAGCCTTTCTGACGTCTAGCTGTCCGTGTGCTACATTTCTATATCATCCACAGCTCTGCTCTGCAGGCCGGCCTGTGGAAGAACGTGGGGCAAGTTGAGTGCCGTTTGGGAGGAGAGGGGTGAAAGACAAAGTGGAGTAATGTGGTGGTGGTGGTGGTGGTGGGTTAGAAGAGGTTTTCAATCCCCCGACCTATCTGAGGGTCATTTCACCTAACAGTCATGGCTGCAGGTTATGGTAATTTTTCAATTAATCCAAATCAAATGCGGTTCACATTATAGAAGATGTAGCTGAGCACAGTGGATTTTAAAAGGGAATTGAATTCAAGATATAAATAACAGTAATGGTAATAATCATCAGCACTAATGTCAGAGTAATGATATCACCCGCAATCAAATTATCTCCAGTTTTTTTGATGGAAAGCTGGGATGTAATTTTAATATGTTCAACCACTATTACATGGTCTGCACACTTTTGAATTTGGTTTTTAGCATCTATATAACTAAACAGAACAGCTGCTGGACCCTTTCGTCTCTATGGAAGCCAAGAGATGTCATAACGAGCAACTGAAAACATAATACTTTTATTTTTGAAATCTAAATATGCACACTAAACCTATATATTCTCTAGCAATGCAATAGCCTACAACATATCTGCCATAAATTCTATTATAAAACATCTGAATTCTGTTATATATGTATATCCACGAAGGGGGCAGAGCTTTTCTGAATGTAGTCCAGTACACCACCACCACTAACTATGACCTTGGTGCTAAAATATATGATTTAATTAACACCTCTATGAAAGTGTCAACACACACTGAACATGACAGGCATCAAAAAACAGGTGTTAATGGTAATAAGTGGACAAATGGTTTATTTAATTTAAAATGAACGTTGCATCAAAAAAAGAATTTTACACACTGTATATTCAGACCCCACTTAAAAGTGACATAATATCTGTCACATGAGCAAAAAAAAGTAAAGGTCAGAAGACTAAATGGAAACCTCGTCCATTCCATTTTTCTTAATTTATTAATTATATAATAAATAGTATTTCCTTTTCAATAACATTATTTTAAAAAACCTTGAAATAACATAGAAATGTAGGTGGTGTGCTATTCAAAGTAAAACATTTTAACCCTTTAAATTCAGCCATCTTTAACTTTTTGTTTAGAGTTCACAGTTTCGCTTATGAAAATAAAATTTAAATTATCACGGCCTTTCTACGCTTTTGTATAGCTTTTTCTTTCACCAACAAGGTCTTCAGAGGAAGCTCCATCTTTATTGTACATTTACACTCTGCCATCACTCTGACATTCTGCTTGACATTCAGGTAGCATAGCAACATGACAACATGCCCGTACAGCGTGGTGTGAGAATATAGATGCTTTTTGAAAAGGTTGACAAGAGAGAGAGAGCGAGGAGGAGGAGCAGGGGTGAAGAGTAGAGCGAAGCCCTCCACAGATTTACTTCTTCTCCTTTTCAACCCCCCTCTAGAATCCCATTTGAAATTTAAAGCACCTTTTTTGTGTGTCTGAAAATACCTTTACACACACTGACATAAATACTGCCCAAAGGGAGAAGGCTTCAGTTCCCCCTGCCAACTTGTATGATTCAACCGGGATGAGCAACATGCATGCGTGTACACACAGCCTATAACAACACTTATAAATTCACACTACATATATATATATATATATATATACATATATATATATATATATATATATATATATATATACATAAATGCATAAATCAATTTTAGCTTTTATACCTACTGTAGCGTATGTATGAATACGTTTAAAACTCCACACTATGCACACAGTAAGAAATGTAAATAATAATTTCTGTTGTAAAATGTAGTGAAGCAAGAGATAAAAACAGTGCACACATACAACATTAAACACTGGTCAGAGGGGTAATTTAAATTCATTTTTACCACAGGATTCAATTCATAATTCATGAAGATTAAGGATGACTTTCATATGAGGCGGTTCCCCATTCGATTGGCCCCTCTCCCCTCTAGAAATGCTATAGCCCAAACAGCTTCTTCTTTCTCAGTGATTAGAAGGAGACCAGATCCTGTCCCTCCTGACCAAATCAATACATCTCCCGATTTGATCCTGGCTGTTAGCCTCAAGTTGCTCAAAGGAAAATCTCCACCTTCAGTACTACGCACCCCCTGTATTTATTTGTGAGGGTTGGCAAGCAGGTCCCCCTCCTCCAACTACAATTGCTGCATCATTACTATTTCATTGTCCTGAGATAAAATCTATTTTACATAAAGTATTCATTATAACGTTTGTATCACTGTGTATTACTAAAGCCAGGTCACAGGGCTGCAATGCCAGTAACAGAAAATAAAAAATACACATGCTCACATAGACGCACACACACACACATGCTGTTGTTGTCAGCTTACCAAAAAACTACATGTTGAAACTTCAAGGATCAAATTAATTAATTCTCAATAATCTAAGTCAGAAACCCAGCTGCTGAATGTGCCGAGCTGTGTTTAGAAGTTGTTCACTACTTGTTGCATGTAATTTTACTCAGTGGTGGAATTATGCTTTATTTTATATAAAGCTACATTATGCAACTTAACACAAGTTTAGCATTAGACTCAATAAGAATCAATTCACTCTGCCGTTTCTCTACCTGCTGTCTTATGCTCTTCTACCATCTGCTACACTCTGCCTTTCAGGTATTAGCTCTGATTTCACAGAAGGCTTCAAAAGCACCTCTACACATAAGATCCTGTATGTTCCAGTGTTGGGAAGTAGTGAAAAAAGGAGCGCTAATGTGAGCCATTCTTTCACAAAAGGAGCTTTCTGAGAATCTACAATCAATAATTGTTAATTTATGTAAAGCTGTAAAGGGTTATAAAGTGATGTCAAAGAATTCACCAGTCTACAGTTAGGAATATATCTAGAAATGGAGACACTTTGGGACTGCAGCTACTCTGCTACTGGCGTAAAAAAGTCACTGCATATCATCATGAAAACATTATCTCAATGGTAAAGTATGGTGGAGGAAACATCATGATTTGGGCCTGTTAAATTCAAAAGGTTCACATAGTTTTTCTTGCCACTGTAAATATGACTCATTACAGACTAAACTACCCTCTAGTAAAGTACTTATAATAAGCTTCTGTTACAATAATACATTTCTTTATACTGACATTACCTTTTTTATGGCAGAGACAGGTTTGTTAATTTAATAAATTAATCAGTAGCATACTGTATTATATAAATGTGCATGACATTGTTTGCAGCACAAATGAAGTCACGAGTCCCAGTAGGTTCCAAGGTAAATCTGAGGGATTACCAGATGATGAAAGGCAAACAGTTAAAGTTATTACAGTATGTAAAAGAAAATAAATGATATTCCTGTTGCACCAAACAATATGATTGTTCCTGCCTTTTTATAAATGTTTGTTCTTTCATGTAAAATACTGGATACTTTCATCTCTTCGGGCAACTAACATCCTTCAGATGAAGCAATCTGAGGAGGAAACATTACTCTTTGGATGATCTACTCACAGGTAATTTCCAAATCAAGGCCATGAGACCAAGGGTTATAACTAGATATTCTTTTGTTTAAAAGCAAAAAGCATGGGAACCACTGGGTTAAGCAGTTGACAATTACTGTAATACACTTAACAGCATGATGTCTATTTCAACATTATGCTGTAGCTGAACATTTTGTGACACATTTGCCTATAAACTAATGTCTATTTTCTTCTGTACGTATGCTGTCATATGATGGCTTTATAGCAACAGCAATCTTGTCATAAGAGCAGATGACATACAATTTGACTGGTGTTGCAACTAATGATTATTTCCACTATGGATTCATCTGTGAATTATTTTTGTGATGACTATATTTATTTTTTGACTATAACATTTCAGTGTGTTGTCTTGTTCTCCAAGCCAAAAATATTCAGTTTAATCTTACAAAGAAATTACTAAAACTATTTTCCAGTTACTAAAATATGCTTCACCACAGACTGAGTCAATTAATTGACTAAGCATTGCTGCTTTGCATTTGGCAATCTATATTCAAAGGACATATTATCCTTTCATTTCCTTCTTTACAAGTCTGATTAGACCTACATATTGACTGTAAGCCCATTACTGGCTTTCCTGCAAAACTTAAAGATGAAAAAAAGAAAAAGCTAAAATGCCACAAAAAGTGCCTCATCTTCCCAGAAAGGAACAGCAGGCCATTCCAGACTTTATCACTGACTCCATGATGCAATTAGCCATCATGGTGGTGCAGCTGTGGTTCTACTGATTGTATTAGAGAATCAGTGATGTCTTTCTGGACAAAACCCCAGAGATTGAGTGAGGGACGCTCACACAGCCCTAAAACACAATAAAGACAAGTGGCAAAGCCCACAACTCTCTCTGGATCTGCCCTTGTTAGGGCAAGCCCTGAAAAATGAGAAGCAAAGTTTTTTGTTGTTGTGGGTACTTTTTTTTTTTGTCTTGCTCTGGTTTTATGACCCAGGGGTCGTTATCTCCCGAACACAGAGAGGATCCAAGAGTCAACTTCAAACAATGCGCATATGCACGCACGGCTGCACATGCAAAACTTCCAGAAGGACACAAGGGATAGCTGTGAGGAAGCCCCCCAGGGGTGAAGTGACTTTTGTTGTGGACAGCAACATATCATACCCCCCGAAACATGCAAGCAGATTGAGGATCACTCTCATCCTCTTCACCCACCCCTGGGGGACACAGAAAGAGAGAGAGAGACAGGCAGGGGAGATAAGCGCTGACACCACTGCCTTTATCCCCCACCTCCACCACCTCTCTCCTCTTCATTCAATTCAACACCCACCTACCCCTCCCTGTATGCATGCACTATGTAGTGAGCCTTTGCCAAGTAGTGTCTCTGTGTGTGTGTGTGTGTGCTATCTGATCAATCAGTGGCAGACACACACACACACACAGAGGTGAAAACCATTATGGCCCTGAAAGCCACTCCATCCAGGGACAACAGACCCCCCTCAGAGAAGCCATGGCTAAAGTTTACAACAATAGGGTTAGAGTAATTAGAAAGGCACTTCCCTTCTGGAAGAAATACTGGCAAGAAAAGGAGGAGGGAGGGGGTTGAGCAGGGAGTATAGGATGAAGAGGGGTCAGGTGAATGCAGAGAGAGAGAGAGAGAGTGGCTATAGATTTGAGCTATATGATAGTTGGAGAAGATGAAATTGAGGCAAAGAAAAAGAAAAATATAGAAAGAGAGAGATAGAAGAGGCCCCTGGAGTCCAGCTATAACCCTACCTATTCAATGCAGAGGTTGTAAAGATGGAGGAACAATCAAGATGGAGATACAATGAAAAGATGGCTGGAGGGCAGGGAAAGATCACTTCGCGGTCATGACATGTGAGAGGAAAGGTTTACTGCTACAGAGCAGTTTCGCATTAGAATAATAGGTCTGTGAGAGCTGTTGAGGCTCAACAATGGGCCTCATCTGTCAATATTCCCTTACATGTGAAGCCTTAAAAGATGGTGCAAAAACAAATGGGCCAATGTGAAAATTTCACCTGAAATTGCACATGCTTAATTGCAAATATGCTTTGGGTTCCACTGACGATAAGCAAAAAATGATTCTTTGACTGAAATTTATTTAAATGCACCCCCAGCCCGACTTGTTTTCTTCCTAATGTGACCAGTAGCCCAAGATCAGATCTAATTACAGAAGTCAATCCTGGTGCTATCAGCAGGAAGAGGCTCAGATTAGGACTGAGCCATATGGCCTGTTGGGGCAAGTGTAGCTTACAGATAGCACACACACACACACACACACACACATACATACATACAGCAACTTTGGCTTACCACATGAGGAGTCTTGAGTTAACTCATGCCGTCAGTCCAATATGTTCATAGGATGATGCCATGAGAACGCAGTTTAAATTCACATACTTTTAAATTAGTGTTTATGTTCACATGAAGTGGTCAAGGATGCTCTAAGCCTAAAAGTTGCTTTTATGGCTTATGCTAGAGGAAACTGAAGACATCTTTCTCATATCTGAGTCATCTGAATCACAGGGGGAGTCCCCTGGCACTCAGAGGTTAGGGTTACATAAGATTTAAAATCTGTTACTGATGCACCCAGTGGGAGAACTGAAAAGCACTCTTCTTCTATCACATCATTACTTTTCAACTTATAGCTCCTGCTTGTGCTCCTGTTTGTCAGTCAAGCACTGTCCTTTTGGATAAATATCCCGTCGAGTCCAAATAACTTTGCCACCATAACTCTAAAAGACAGATGAAGCCAGCAGGTATGAGCATTTACCTGTGTCTGTCAGCAATCAGCACATCAGGTTTTATGACTACAAGTCGTCAAGGCCTTTAATGTAATTTTAGACAGCCTTGAAAGTGTCTTGGAGTGTGTTTTTTCCCTGCAGGTTCAAGCTGCTGTTGATTGTGTTTACACCTGCACTTGTACATAATAAGAGTCTGCTCATTTGAAACCACAACCCAACTGATAAATCATCTCCTTTGGCAAAAAGATATGGCAAGGCAGAAATGTTTTGCAGGAAAAGTTAGTGGCATAAATAATGAGTAAACCCTGGCTATGCCTGTTCAGCCCTGCAGTTGCAACGAGGCTAATTAGTCCTTAAGGGAGAAAAACACATTTTGAGAAGAGAAATGAATGATCCTGCACTAATACAATGCAGTGATAACAAAAGAGAATAAACCTAGACTGAAATGATCAAAACAACAATAGACTGATGCAACAGTAGATAAAGCACTTCAGAGGGGAAAACAAAAGAATCCAGTTATTTACAGTAAATGGCAGTCCTCTTTGTTTGCTGATGTGCGTTACTGAGAAGCACCATTTACAGCAAAGATAAAACAGATGCAAAGAGAAACAGATGCAGAGAGACAAGACAGGGGATCCAAATCAATAATGGAAGAGAGGTCACTGACTCCAACGTACACACAGAGTCCCATTAATAATGTCTGTTAAGCCTGGAAGAGAAATACTAAATCATGGTGTTGACTATTTGTGACAGCAACTCATGATTCTTCAAACACAAGCAGCCACATTTGGGAAAGCTGTCAGACAAAAACACCCTTACTTCTGTTCACATTAGAGGTGTAAATTACGAATCACATCAGTGATCCAATCTTTTCGTTCAGTGCAGATCAAAGACTCACAGATACAGACTATGTCGTTTTTTACTACACTTTTATCCTATAAGCAATTATTGCATAATTCAAGTACACTTCATTTTGCACACCAGTAAGTGAATGCATGATGATTTAATGGAGTTTCCTGTGTAGAATTGAATGAATCACCATTCAAATGCACACAAGAGTAAGTGAAGCTCAACTGAAAGATTCATAGTCACCAAAGCTTTATGTTCTACCTTTGTCACTGCTCATTTGAAACAGCACATCTGCTGTCATTAACCTGATCATCACACTTTGAATACTTTGATCATACTACATGAAATAAGATTTTATTTGCAGCACATAACAGCTTGGTAATGATCGCTGGTTAATGGATAGACACTGATCATCGTTATTATTATTATGTTTCCCACATATAGTATCAGCGAAAAAACAAAAAACAAAACAATCAGGGATCATCTCTTTAATTATCAATAGTTAATCTGACCACAGTTTGGTGTGTAGGTAGGCTGTGACTGATGTTGCACAGATTAACATGTTAACTACTGATACACAAAAGTATGAAAAAACTTTTTAGAACCAATAAGATCGTCAAAATGCTTATTCTTCTTATTGGGGCTGCAACACATAGACTCTGTTTTCTAAGCCTTTCTGATATACTATGTGATAATGGGATTCATTGCTTCCCCTCCCCTTTCCCTTTTTTTCTCATATCCGTCCTCCCGTCCTGCATGTCATCCATTTGAAAAGGAAGGCACTGCATTTAAATTACGCAGGCAGTTTACTGTAAGAGTCCACCAGGGAAATCGAAGAAGAGACAGAAAGAGAAACGTAGAGGGGAGGGGGGGTGTAAAACAGAGTTATGGGAAATATCAGAGGATGGAAGGGAAAGTACATAGAAAGATGGGGAAGATAGAGATGGGGGCTGACGGGAATACGTGGAGTAGGCGGCAGAGGGAGAGAGTGAATGATTGAGCGAGCAAGCGAATGAGAGAAGTGGAGAATGGGAGTGGATGTGAGGGAGGGGGCATCAGAGTGAGAGAGTGAGTGAGTGAGTGAGTGAGTGAGTGAGTGAGTGAGTGAGTAATAGCAGATAAAGGACAGGAGGTCAAGGAGGGAATTAAAATTTGAATTAAAAGGTGAGAGAGGGAGAGAAAAGGGGGAGGGGGTTATAAACTATCCTCTGTCCTTGATCTGTGTTTTGTTGGAAATGGAGAATCCATTTGGCCGCGCTCTCACTCGCGGTTTCTCTCTTCTTCTCTTTCTGTCCATTCTCTCTTTCTTTCATGTTGTTTTTGTTGTCCACACTGACCGCCATCCTCTCCACTGATGGATGACAAACAAGCCCAGGCAATCCCAGAATGCTCTTTGTCATCCCTACAGCGGAGGACTGGTGCGTTTAGCTATTTAAATGTAAATAGAGACTCACCCCCCTACACCATCCTGCTCACACACTTCCCATCAGCCCTCTCTCCTGCAGTGTGTTCACTTTATTTCAGAGGTGTACTTACTGTACATGTGTATGTGTCTGAGGGGGGAGAGTATTAAGGGGTTCCCTCTGACTGCAGTCACACATCATACAGCAATGAATGATGATACAACCCACACTTATTACAGTGTAACATGTTTATTATTATGCTCAGAGCTGCTTCAGAAAGTATGTGCACCTTTTGCACACACGTTCTGCAGCACTTCAGTGCTACTATTGTGAATGTAAATTAAAATCTTTACTTACAGAAAAGTCAGAGCTTTTATTCTGTACTTTGCAGTAGAAGTTCACAAAAGTCCAAAATGAGGGACCCAACCTAAAGCAGCTACATGCATCAATTAAGCTGATATAAAAAGAACGAACATAAACAAAGAGAAAACACCTGAACAGGAATGATGGACTATTAATAAATAAGTGGCCACAGTAAAAAGGAGCAGTTAAACATAGAAATAATTCAGCAAGAAAGAACGTAAAGTCATGAAAATGGATTCCTTTAAGATTAAAGTTCTTAGACATCCAATAGTCAACTGAATAGAACTAGGCAAAAACCAATTAACCAATAACTAAACAATGTAATGTCTGCATATTTAGAAGATTAATTTCATAATGAAAACATAAACAGACAAATCTTCACAAACTTTTTCGCCCTTGGTGAATTTAAAGTAGCACCTGATCACAGCTGTTTCTCAACTGTAACTCCACTAGTTAGAAAACAACCACAATCATTTCATTTTAGTTTTATCTTTTGTCATGAACATTCTTCACTGGACACGTTGTCCCTGAAACTGTGTCAAGTTGCATTAACTACAGCACTGGCACATGGTAAAACCTGGTACTAATATGTAAATACTAGGCTGGACTGGCATATCAGTGTGTATAAGTACAGCGTCTTGACATGATATCAGTCTCTGACAGCATTATCTTACTCCGTTGTAGCCAAATAAAAAATGTCTTCATATTTTTAATATGCTACAAGTGCTTAATTGTTTATAAATGCTTCACTTAACTCCATGACGAAGCCACCCACTGATCTACAGTGACTTGTGAATGGTTTGTACATGTGTATATGAATAATTCATATATTCTTAGTAACACATTTGCACATATGTTCATATATTATTAAATATGCTAAATCTGTACTGTGCAATTAGTCATTCATTATCTATACTAGTTTTGAGTGTTTCGTAGGAGTGGTTATAGCTGTTAAGAAATGCATTTATAAACATTTAAATCTGCTTAAAACTAAGTGCTGATATCACTAATAAACATGGGTGGTTAAAGTACAGTTCTACCCAGAAAGTGAAGAGAAAATAGAACTGGTACAGCTCTCGTGTCCAACACTGGCAGAGATTTAAGAAAAAGAGAAATGAGGAAGGGAGAAAGCAGCTTTCATGGAAATGATAAATGATTCACACACAGGTGTTCATTTCTCCTCAGTCCAGTCTTGTCCTCATCAAAGAAACACTCTCAAGACCTAGCTGCAGCAGTTAAGTGTGTGTGCAGGTTTAAGTGTGTGTGCATTTTCCCCTTAACATCTTCTGCACTGCAGTTACCTGTTGCTCTTTTTGTACTCTGACAGCGATGAGCAGTTGAATGTAATGTGGCAAGAGGAGGCCTACTACTGAAAGAATGATTAAATACACTTTATTTACAGGTTGTTCACCTAGTTTAAAGGGACCAGCCTGTTAAGACTGCTGTTGTTGTAGTCTGTAGTGTCTAACCAACAGGTAAAAAACAAAAATACTATAATCTTTACAATCACATAAAACTGATCAATATCGTTGTGGATGGATTTTTTATTATTTGCACTACAGCTGAATGAGAAACAGGTAAAAGGAATACAGAGAAGGAGAAATAATTTGCAATTTGCAATTGACATATTGGGAAATTTATTTATTTGTTTTCTTGCCTGGAGTTAGAAGATGAACCAGCTTATAGCTGTGAAATATAAAGCTGCAGTTAGCTTAGCTTAGCATACAGACTCTAAACAGTTTCTGTATTTTTATCCATGACTGTTCCACAATATAAACTGCATGTTTATTATTTTTTATTTTACCATAATGATGATGAGTGTGTATCATTACTTATTTTAAGACTAACTAAAATCTCTTTTCAAGCAGGTTGTTTTTGATCTTCAGTGTAACCAAACTGTGATGGTTCCATAATGGTAACTACCTGTTCATGATTGTTTTCATGAAGACAACTCTATTTCAAGAGATGCTCCAATGGCTCATATCTGAAAGTGGGGACAAATTACCTACTGTATGTGGTCGTTTAGGTTGCAGAACTTGTTGCAATCTTCTAAATTATAGAGCAATTTAGTACATTTCCCAAAATGTCAAATTATTCTTGCTGAAAAAATGAACACATGCAAATACAAAAACAAGTAGGCTAGAGGTTTTTCTTCTTTTTCTACTCCTTCCTTGCCTCCATCTCTTCATTCCTTCAAACCAGCACTGGGGCACAAACAGGCCATTATACGAGACAGGCAGACATGATTTCTCTCTATGTGTCTCTCTCCCTCGCCCCCATACAAACACACAGCATACAGCCCCGCCGCTTCCTCTGCCTGTGAATGAAAGAGGAAGTGCAGAGGAGACTGAAGTGTAAAGAGTCCTCTGTCTCCTCCGTCTCTCTCAGACAGGAGTGACACCACAGCCGACAACAACAACAACAACAACGACAGTGACAAGCGGCGCTGCCGAATTATTCATGAGGGCTGAAGAACGCAACCGCAAAGAGCTTAGTGTCTACAAAACTCACTCACTCAGCAGCCTGTGTGTTTTCAAAGGCGTCCCGTTCATGAGTTACAACCCACAAACTTACACCCTCCATGAAGAGATTTCCCTCTCAATGGCGCCCACCTGGTCTGAGAAAGGAAGGCGCCAAACTAAAGATTCAAGTATCAAAGTGCCTATTCTCTAACTTGGTTGAAAAGTTTGCAGTTTGTCACAAGTGGCGCTCTGTTGCAAAACAAGACAACTTTGTGTGACACCTGAGCTCAGACAAAGCGGCGGCTAAAACACTGTGTACTGGTGGGAGATACGTTTCACATCCATAATGAGGAGATAAACAAACTTTGTCTCAAGTCGCTTCTGACTCAGAGAGACTTTGAGAAAGTTTGAAAACAATACTTTTCCCCAGAAACAGCATTTCATACAGACAAGACGGTGCTTCTACAAACATCCCCTATTATCCCTCATCTTTAAAAGACAACTGTGAATCCCTCATCATAAAAGTGAATTTAAATTACTTGTTATTGCTCTCATTATGCTTCAGCGGTTAATTTGTTTGCTGAAGAAAGCTGGCTGGGCCTTAAAAAGCTACAGGCCTCCGTGGAGTCAGTAGGGCAAGCTCTTTATTGCTTGCACATTAGGAAAATAAGTTTTTAGTTCAGAGCGAGTTCATGTTAAGAAAGCTAATATGATAACCCCAAACTCCCTCCACTATCTAATGAAGGTAAGAAAATAATCTTAAGTATTAAAGTAAGTAACTAGAAACTACTGATTCATTCACTGCCTGGTTCTTGGTATCTTGAATTTTGACTAGTTAAAAGAAAACGTTCACACGTTTTTAAATCCCCTTTATTGCTTGCTTCGACTTTCAGACAAGGTTTACGTCTATCGTGTCAGCGACTTTAGTCCCATTCAGAGAATTAAAAGTATGTCTGCCTTCTGCTTTTTTTGTCTAACAGATCATAATTTAAGTCAGTGGTCCAGTTAAGTAAGCGGCCTGTCTCTAACAAACTTGGTTGGTCAACTGATGTATTTCAACAGATAATGGCTGGACTAACATTAGATTTGGCACCAATATTCTAATGGCACCAGGGACTTTTTCTCTGGAAAGTCAAAGTTTAGCATGTGAAGTATAATAACATAAACTGACTCTTCCTTTAGCAGCAACATGGGTTTTACATTTGTGGTTTCAGAGTTATGAGTACTAATTATTTTGTCCACACTCCTCCCTTCAGGAGGAACTATAACTTAGGAGATTATCTGTCCCTTAATTCAAGCACCACTGTTTGTCCAACACTAATTTATGACTCATACAAATTCTACTACTACTAAAAAAGGAATGAGATTTTCATAGACTCAGCTGCACTTTGTGCTTAGTACAAATTAATGTATGCAAAGATTTGCATACTAACAAACTAAAATAGGAATGTTCTGGATAAAGGTCATTTTCAACAATAAGAAAACTCTGAATTGCACTGTACCATAGAATTTGTGGACAATACAAAAGCAAATCATGATGATTTCCTTAATGCAAGATGTGTCCAAACTTTTATTATGTATTATGTACTATTATGTACAGTTACTCAGTTACAGTTACCTCCTGCCTGAACACCCTCATTCAGGTCTAGGATCCCTCTCTGCAAAACTCTTTGGCTGTTCAACAACAACGGAACAAGCTACCTAACTCTGCACACTCAGCAGCCTTATTCCCAATATTTTAAAAAACACTAACTGACTTATCTATTCTGCCTTGTTCCTCACTTGTTAAATGTAAATGTAAAGCAGATGACTGTGTTTAGATCACTGCAGCCAACCAGCCCTGCCACTTTCTAATATCATCTTAATCACAACCTCTTTCAAAAGCAGAGTTATAATACTTCAAAAGGGCAGCACTGATGACTGCAGTCCCCCTGGACAAGGTGGGGGCACCAAGGTTCAGGGGCTGTGTATCTCTGAATCAAGACCCTGCCACGATGCACCATGCTGGGGGCAAGACTACCCTGAAGCTCCCCGGAGGCCCCAGAGGGTTGGATCTGATGAATGTGGGTCACAGGGAGCTCCCTCTCTATGGGTGTGTGTGTGTGTGTGTGTGTGTTTGAGACACTCAGACAGCCTTTGGGGTTATAATGAGAAATGGACCTATTTCTCAAAGCAGGCAGTGGAGCATAAAGAGGACACATACAAATACATGAAACATGAACAAACCACACATGTGAATGAAACATGCAGTCACATAAACACACACACGTGTAATAGTGTATGAGGTTCACATTCATACAAATAAAGAGACAAAAAAAAAGGAAAGTCTGAATTTTCAAATATCAAGATGATTTACACTTTGGGAGAAGGAATCGTTCCACTTCACAGATCACAAAGCAAACACAAAAACACACAGCAGATCCACGGAGCGTATTGTGTAACTCCAACAGTATCCTGCTGAGCTGCTTGCAGCGCACTTCCACCATGTTTGCCGTATCTACCATCCTGCCTCGCAGATCCCCGTAACTGAGCCATGAATACTGCATGGCTTTCCTGAAAGCACAAGGCCCTGTGGAACTAGCAGGCAAAGTGTACGGGTTCCTCTGCAGGTCACTGTGCCACACTGCCTCCGCTCTATATTTACTCTACGTGAACCTGACTGTGAGTGTGCATGTGTGTGGGAGGGGTTGTGTGGGCCGGGATGAGAGAGAGACGGTGAAAGTGTGTTTACGTTTGTATGCAGTGAGGTTATGTTTGTGTGTTTGAGTGTGTGCGGGCTCATATTTATATGCTTAAGAGAGAATGTGTGTGTGTATGGGGGTGGAGGCACGTATACGAGTGTTTGTGTGTTTGTACATAAAGGTGAAAGTGTAGCTATGTATGCACTTACACGCGTGTTTATGGTTGTTTTCTAAAACACTTGTGTCTGTCTGTGGTGCAGGAAAAATGATGCTCTTTTTCTGGTAATGTCACATGTTTGCCTGCATGGCCCGGTGCTCAGACTGCATGGAGAATGTATTCAGTGTACCAGAAGAATCATGATGTCTCACACTGGGCAGGGGTGGGGGAAGGGGTGTGTGTGTGGGTACATGTGAGATAGACAAAGATGACCAGACACTAGCTACAGACAATATGTGCGCCACATTTCTCATTTCCTTGTTGTTAAATGTGGGGAGGGGGGGAGCTGCAGCTCTTTCAGTGCTAATAGCAGGGAATGCAGACAATAGTGAAGGTGATTCAATAAACAACCCAGATGCTTCATTTTGAAACTGAAAACACACACATCTATTCATGTACACACACACACACACACACAATATAGGTGCACAATGAAACCTCCTTTGCAGAACTTGACATATGGCGCACACAATTTCCCTCTCAATTTCAGATCCAACTCCCACAGACGTCCTCACACGCCGGCAAATTGCCACACCTCCCCCTCCCCCCTCCTCCCTCTGCTCCTCTCTCCTCATCTCCCCATCTCTTCATCCCTACCTTCCAATTCACTCTTCTTTCTGAAAGTCATCTGCTCGCTAAGCAGTAAGCAACATCACAGGCCGCTCGCAGAAATGAGAGTATACAAATGATTTGTGGCACAGGCGTCCCACTGGCGCCAGCCTAGATGGCTATGAGGAGGAGGAGGGGGGTCTAGGGTGGGGGGATAATGTCACTTTCACCTTGTGTTTCTCTAGCAGGCCCATGATGATCATTTTTCCCCATTTTCATCGCAAATGTGTTTCGGGCAAGGGCTAGAGAGGGAAGGGGGAGAGCAAGAGAGCATGAGAAGAGAGAGAAGTCTCTTATGCCTTACAGAGAGGAAGAGGAGAGACAGGGTGAGAGGGGGGTAAACAAGAGAGAAAGGGGAGGAGGGTACATATTAAGGGGGATGGAGCAAAGAGGAGAGAGGTGGGGGGGCGCATCTGCACAGTGACCTTTTTCTGATCCAATCTCACTGATGAATCCTAATGAAGGATTTAATAAAATCACAGTTTACAATCTGTCTCTGCATCAAAGCGTGCAATCCAATTCAAAACACAGGCCCATCTACATTTCCAATATTGTTGCAAACCCATCAACCCCACCAAGCCCTTCCCAGAAAAATAAGTGAGCACATGTTTGTGTATGTGTGTGAGAAACGGAGAGAGAAAAATTGGCCAGGCTGGAGAGTGAGCGGCTGGCACATTTGTTCCAGCTGTAGCCTAATGTCAGAACTCGTCATATTCATTTGGCCTTCTAATGAGGCTAAAGTCAACAAGGTGCAGCATACATGAGTGGAATTGCTGCTGTGGCTCACTGCTAAATGAACAGAGAGAAGTAGACGAGAGAGTATAAGGACATGATACAGAGGGAGAGCAGAACAGGGGAAATCATTTCAAACTTAATAATGTACAGGCCTGCCATAAGTTCACACAAACGCACTCTTCAAACACAGCAGCACACGATTGCACTGACATTTCACTGAAATCAAAAGGGCACACCTGTTACACTGTCAGTAAGATTGGAGTCTGCAGAGTAAACAAGACAGATGGGCAGATCAATGCAACAGTTTGAATGTCTGTAAGTTGATGCAGTAAAGATAAGAAGGCCAAGGGGTGTACAGAGAATCTGTGAAAAACTGTGGATGGAGTAAATACTCTGCAACAGTGACATCTACTGGTAAGAAGTTACAGTAACAATACGCTATCATGGCTTTTAATCGGGACTACTGTGAAGGGCCAAATTAACAATTTAAAAATATTTTAGCTCATGGAAAATAGATCTGAATACAAAATGATAAAATTCTTCAGAAGTAAAGGTCGAACTGCTTCAGGTAACACAGGCTCCTCAGAAAAAACAATTACTGGGAGGAAAGTGCAGTAATTGGAAAAGAATTGGAAAGTTAATACAGTTGTAGCAGCACACGTGCTTAAAATTCCCATTATTATCACATATTTCAACTCTATTAGTGCAAGAAGTTGGTCATAAGCAAAACAGTCGCTGTTACATGTATGTGTGGAGAAACAAAACCTGCCTCAGGCCTTTTAACCCGTCAGTGATGAAATTACCAAGCTTGCAATGATTCACTGTTATGATAGCCTATTGATTCCATAGTCTAATCGCTTTTCCATTCATTCCACAGGAAGAGTGTAAGCTTAGCTGCAGAACAATGCCCTCTCAGCAGGGTGGATACATGGAGGTTGGTTCTCTGGTTGCAGAATAACTTGCTGCATGATCCTCCTGCCACAGTTGGAGCCTCCCTGCTACATCTGCACAGCGTGTTAATGAATAGTATAACTCCATCTGTACTGTATCCACATAAATGCGATCAAAGCCACAATACCAATATCATGGACCACTGGTTTCTCCGAGGAATAGGTGCATTGACTGGATATGAGATCCAATGTCTGACTGCTGCCTGCTTCTCAGCTGCTATAATTTCATTCTGATTACACTTCAGATTACAGATTACTCTCAGCACACAGTAACAAGACTGTTTGTGCCAGAAGCACAATCTACATGAAATGCACTGGGAGTACGTATGGTTTAATACGGATGTTTAGGTGTGGGGTGTGGTGAATATTTGCTAATCCTGTGTGTGCATGTGTGTATGTGTCTCTCCAGAAGGCCTGACTTGATCAGAGTGTGGAGCGACAGCTGTGCTACAAATCAGAGCCCATTTACTGGTGACAGAGTCATTAAAGCCTGCTCATCTCATAAAACACAATGCACACGGTCAAATACCATTCACTCCATTCATGCCCATAACTCAGTCTACTGGGCACACACATGGTCACACAGTAACACACACTGCTGCGTGCACATACACACTCACAGATGCAAATACAAATACACAGTCTCTCGCAAAGCTAAACCGAGTGTGTCGATTGGAATGAGCATAAGGGTTGGTTTTCTATAAGTGTGTGTGTGTCAGAGTGAGGTGATAATGACACAGAGGTAAGGATGGATTATTGCTAAAAGCACAGAAGCAGTAAATGCCTTCATCACACTTTGTCTAAGAGGTTGTTTTACAATAAGTGCACACGACAGTCTATCGTCGTGTTAGTTTATTTGTGCTCAACTCTCACAGCACCATGTATTGACTAAACAGTTCAGTGCATGGATAAAATACATATGCCTAATCACATGCGTTTTCCTTTCATACACATTCATCTGCTACATTTCTTCACCTGCCACTGCAACAACTTCTCTCCTCTGTATCCTATATCCATTTCTTTTGTTCTTTCCTCACAAACACTGACGGTACCACCCAGTGTTGAAGGAGAGCGTGGGTCAGCCTTCCCCTTCACAGATTTATATGTACGCCACATTAGAAAGTGCTATCTGAGGATTAATGTGCCATAAGCAGGCACTGGAGTGTTAAATGTCTCTAACCTCAATCTGATCTGGGGTCAGCTGCTACACAACCAGAAGGAGCTCGCCACAACACCTGGGCTGAGTCAGTGCAGCAGCGTGAAATGGAGAGAAATAAGTGTGACAAATGCATGTTTCATGATCCACAAATAAAGCATTTTTAGAAAGATTAATCAAGTTTTCACAAATATATCATCCTAAACACCCAACTACACATACAAATCCATACAGCCCATCTTATGATAAATATGGCTGTACTTCAAGTTTCCAGCTGAACACTGCAAACTCAGAAGCAGGAAACTTGGTATCAGAACTGTCAGAACTCAAATTGTCATCATAGGCAAAGAGAGGGCAGTGCACGGCATTCTGCAATGCTTGCAGAAACTGGATCAGTTGTATTTAAAGAACGACAGGGCAGACAAAAACTGGCCGACAAGCACGTTCATCACAGATACAGAATTGTATTGTTCTGTATCCATTTATGGGTCAGGTGTGTGAGGTTAAATGACACAAACACCTCTCTATACAAAGCAGTACAATGATTTACTCCCTAATGACAATTAAATCAACACCTTGGTTTCAACAAAAACAATGATACGATTTATCATAGGGTTGTTGTAACAGACTGCATTAGTGTTAGTTTTAGCTGTATCTAATAAACTATGAACTGAGTATAAATCCAGAATCTATATACTATTAAATTACTGCTGCGCTCTCAGAAAAATATTCTCTCCCAGAATTGTTTAATTAAAAATCCTGCTGTATGTAGATAATATGATTTATTAAGCTTCCTGCTTAATTATCATTTACACAACAAATTCACATACATTTCATACATCTATGCCAAATGTTGTAGTGATTTTTTGCCCAGCTTTGTTCATGCATGTGTGTCAATGTGACTCTTCCTTGTTATTGTTATTATTACTGTGTATAGTTACGTTGAGAACCACTAGAGTCAAGAGTCAAATTCCATGTATCCTCAAAAACACACACATACAGAGATCAGGTATCTGTTTTACCTTTCTCAGAGAATTCGCAATCCTTCATGGTCTGGTCCCAGTCAGAGCCCGTTAGCACAGATAGTGATGACCCGCTGACTTTGAAATGAAGAATTCGGCTATACATCACCATGTGCCTGTAGAGGAAACTCAAACTAATTAGAGCTTCTTTTCATGTCTACCACCATGGGGCCATTTTATTTATAAATTAAATTACATTTCACTTTATTTTTTTGCACTTTATAAACTTGTCACTGTGGTAAAATGGGTTTGTTTTCTTCTATTCCAACCAGAAAAACAGAAAAGAACATGTGACATGTTATCATCACTGATGTAGCTGAATATTCTAAATACAAGTCTAATAATAACTTACAAATAATGAGTATGTAAAATTCATGACATGACACGAAGGAAAACACTTACCTCTTCTGCCAAAAGTTTTAAATAAACTCCCAGTTAAAGGTTGGAATCTGACTCTTCAAAAAAGAAACAAGAAAAATTCCTCTAAACTTTGCTGAGCTATATCGCAGAGTTGAACAACCGCCACGATAACATGACAACATGAAAAAGTTCCTCTTTTTTTTTTTAAAGAATGCTGTCGGGGTGGTTTTGTTGCCACTTAAGCAGTCAGGAAGAGAAAAAACTCACAATGCTATCCTTTCAGGGGTGAGGAGAGAGAGCAGAACAAGGGGGATCACACAAACCAAAATATAGCCTGGGGGCTCAAAACAGCAGACCATACTGTACACTTATTGTGAAAAAACTGTTACCTCCGGTGATCTCCATGAGCATTGAGATTATCTTTTAGGGGTGTCAAGCTTTAAAACACTTTGGAATTTGCAGCAGAGTTAGTTTACAATGTCTCCAAGAGTTTTTACAAAAAGCAGGAAATAAAATAAAATGTAGTTAAGCAAACTGTTGTGCCCCAGGCAACTCCAGTAGTCTCATACACAGTTCCCCATTGTCCTTCCTTGTGACTCTACTGGTGTATCTCCTCTGAGCCTGTTCGTTTCACACTAATGTTTTCTTGGCAACTCTAAAAGCAAAGTGGCAAAAAAGTCACAAGACCCATTTGCGGCGAGATTAAAAGTCACTCAAAAAAATAATAATCCTTACAAACAGATAGATGTGAATGGAGTCAATATCCACCCATACAGCAACACATATTTGTTACCAGCCTGTACAGATACTACAATAGTACAGCAAGACGCCCAAACTCTCACCTGGATTTTGTCAGTTGAAGTCCGTTGGACGGTGAAGGAGGTGAGTACAGGCAGGTGGGGAGTTGCACTGATTTCCCTAAACAAACAGACACAGAAGAGCACCTGCAATTCAAATACATATGGGCATGTAAAACGAAGCTAAGTCATGTCTCTTAAAACTCCATTTGCCTGCATTTGAATAGGACACAAGCACCAATCCTCCATCTAAGCCACCGAGGTCCCTGAATCAAATAAACAATCTTTTAGAAAACTTTAATGTTTGGGGAAAACCTGAACTGCATGTCCTCTGAGCTTTTAGTTTGCTGTTGTTGATATGTAATAAACGGCACAGATGGGAAACTAACTTTTAGAACATTTACAGTAAATAGGAGCTTGTTCAACTGGTTTCATTTTGAACTGTGACCACAGCAGAAAATGTCTGCCCCCATGTGGAAAAAGGCTTAACATGCAGCATGTGGGTTAAAAAGGAGAAGTGTCACACACACAAATCAGGGGAAGTACTTGGACTGGTGTGTAGGTTTGTGGTTAGCACAGCTTGTAAATATGCAATTACTTTAGTGCATGGCAAAGTTTTTGATTCCCCCTTTGATTCACTCTAATTATCCTGATATACATCTATACTTTTTAATGTTTTTATGTATAATGGTATTTTTCATCTCTATTGGAATTGAAAATGAAATGCAAGAGCATTTACTACATGTAATTAACCCTCAATCTCCTGTTTCTCTAAAACTGACGAATGATAAATAAAAATAAAATAGTTTAATAGTGTTAATAAAGGCCCTACATCAAATCCTGCCTGACACATAGATCTAAAGGCCTTAGGGGTCAGACAAATAAAGACACTAAACAAGTACAAAGAGATGCAGAATATAATCACAGACACACATATTGACCATACAGTGAAATAAAACAACCACAACAACATGCGTGCATAGTTCAGTGTGTCGGGCCTTTTACACATCTGTGCCCAGGGGTCAATTGTGTCATCGTGTCATCACTAAAAGGTTGTATTTATGTTTAAAATACGCTCCAACCGATGTTCTGTTGATGGATTTTTATCTAAAGAATGTATTTAAAACAAAGTTTACAGTGGTTCTGGCAAAAAAAGCCTAACCAGGTCAGGTCACAAAATGTCATGGGTTACAGAATT
Source organism: Anabas testudineus (assembly GCF_900324465.2). Taxonomy (NCBI): domain Eukaryota; kingdom Metazoa; phylum Chordata; class Actinopteri; order Anabantiformes; family Anabantidae; genus Anabas; species Anabas testudineus. Next base: position 3,643,517 of record NC_046616.1, on the reverse strand, counting down.
TGATGTAACACCTCTGTTGCTCACAGGTTGAACCCATGACCTCCTGTTGAAGCAACACGTCTCTAGACATGTTTCCACCAAACATATTAGCACCGTGCAGGCATCAACATGATGACAGGAGTCTTTTTATCATTTCTGTAAAACGACTAGCTGTCCCCTACCAGCATGGACGTCCACATGTGTCCCTCATGTCTTTCTGTGTATCAGCAAGCATCCCTCGCCGTCACTGAGCGGCTCATCCTATTGGTCGCTTTCACTGCACCTGTTCGACGCATCCGCCAATCACGCGCTGCGGTCGTTACGCTCCAAGATGGCGGCTACTAACTGTCAGTTTCGCACATCATCGCAGTTGGAAGCCAAACATGACCGACTCCCCGCCGCTTAAACACATGAAGAGCCAGACCGAAAGGAGCCGAGCGGGGCTGAGGTGTCGCCAGTGAAACCCTCAAACAGGTTCCCCATGGTTGGTTCATGCGAGGAGCCGGTAGCGGTATCGGTCTGACGGGGGTTGTGTGATCCGAGAATGGCCACCGACAACAGGATCAATTTTTGGAGGAGAAACGCAAAGGTTCCCGGAAGGTGGGTTTGCCACTTTTAACGGAGCACGACTAGCTAAATGACCTCCATTTAGTGATTATTTACACTGAAACTCTTAAAATAATGTTAAATATTATCAGGTGTATTTACATAAACGTGTCACAGCGTGTTTTAGCTTGAACTCGACGTGTAACGTTAACTGTGGATAGCTTACAACTGTTGTTTTTAGCCGACTTTAGCTTGGTGCTCCTGTAAACACCTCAAGATTAGTAGTTGTTAACGGACTTTCATCCGTTCACTTTAGCACTTTTCAGACATTTCCAGCCTTTTGTTTGACTGAACGAGCTGACAGATGTGAGAGGGACCTCCATGTCTTTCTTCTCTGCGGTGTCTGAGTGGAGCTGTCACTGTCCGTGCGTCGCCCGCCATATGCTTTTGTCAGTCGGTGCTCAGAGACAGTGGCACCTAACAAAGATGACAGCGAATAAAACTGTCACTGATCCAGCTCAGATTTCCTATTTCGTTATATCTCATAGAGGGTTTTGTTAAATTAGTCATGAGGACAGAAGCTAAGTGAAATACATGCTCCTTTTTTGTGGCAGTTTTATTGATGAGCCAGCAGAGAAGCAGTGTCAGGTCACAGTTGGTTCACAGAGGCAATGATTACACATGTAGAGATTATATTAGTGTTGGAAGTAGAACTCCAATCCTTTAGTTAGGTTCAAGTATCCCATAGTCTCAAAATACTAGTATAGAAGTATAGGTCCTGCACATACAATCATGCATAAGCAAATGTCAGTGGAAAGTGAGTACATGTACTCATGTGTTGTACTTTTTGAGGTACATGTTGATTATTCTAGTCCACTATAATTTAAAGTGGAATGCTGTACTTTTTACTTCACTGCATTTATTAGATAGTTTTAGTTACTAGTTAATTGTGCTTTGCAAATGTATATTCCTAATGTACAATGTAATCAGTATAATAAATTATTTATTATTATGGCTTAACTACCTGGCAGTATATAAATTAGTTAAAATCAGCTCCACCTTTTAGCATCTGTAACAAGACCTGAATCAGCAGAAAATGTATGATGCATGTGTCAAACTCAGACTAGCACATTTATATTATTAACAGCAGTGTGTAAAATACATACATACAATAATTCCTATCACTGTCAGATTTAATGTACATTTTCAAACATGTACTTAACGCTTCAACTTGACTAAAGGACGTAAAGGTAACTCAAGTTATTCGTAAGACAAACAATGTATTAGAAGAATAAGAAAAGGTTATGCTGCATAAGTTTCTATTTAGTTTATGGGGCTGTTGAAATGTTTGGAAACTACTAAATTACTTCTCAAAAATGTATTGTATTTTTTATTTGCAGCTTATAAAGTGTACATGATTGCAATACCAAAATCATAATCTCAGAATTAACTAGTTGCTAAAATAAGTGTAGTGAAGTAAAAAGTGAAGTTAACATTTCCTAGAGTAGAAGTGTAAAGTAGCATGAAAGTTAAATTAACAAGTACAGTACAAGTAACTCAGAACTGTTTGACTTCAGCACCTTAGTGAATTCTGTGGCTTTCTATTACAGACTATGTGATGTGTTCTGAGGAAATTAAAATTGTTCCTGAAGTGGGGCCATTAATTTTAGTGATCTTCTGTATAACAATATAGTACATTTGAGTCACAGTGGCAGTTAACATTTGTTTCTACGAAACATAAATACATAGTCACAGAGTTTTGTAAGTAAGCTTACAGCTGTTATTAAGGTGTTTCCAAACTCCTTAACGTGTCCAAACATCTGGATTTAAAAAACAAAGTCACCTTCTGCAAAAGACAAATGCTTTTACCCCACCACACAGGTGGCACCTCTGTTTTTAATAGCATATTATCTTGTTTTTTTTTTTTTGGGGGGGGGGGTTGTACAACATAAGATTACAGCAGAACACATAGTATATTTATGTTTATTTTATCTCACATTCACATGCCATTTCTGGCTACAACTTGTGTTTGGGTTATCCCACAGATTCACAACAGATTACACATCTTTCATTGTTTAGCAAACAGAATATGTCTTCATCCAGAAGATTAGAAGCAGACTGTCTGATTTGATTTTAGAGCACAGCAAGGCAATTCTCTTTCTGATTAACATGTGTTTACCACCTTAACTTGAATGTCAAGGTAATGTATACAGTGTACAAACAGGCTAGTTTAGGCTAGTCCTAGCATGTAGAGCTTGCTCAATAGATATCATTCTTAAGTGTTTTGAGGGGCATTGAGCACACGTTTTCATAATCTTTTTTCTTTTATATGTACTCACAGACTTGTGCATGAAAACATTGATAAGACATTACCTATCTTTATTAGCCTATGACTGTGAAGGAGGAAGGGTGGAGCAGAAGGGGTGCAGTGTGCTTGGGAAATCTGAGGAGAGGGGATCTCTAAGGAGAGGGCGTTGTTGCCTTTGTCACACACTCTGATCGTTCTTAAACTGCGGTGGGTGGAACGCTGGAAACACAAATACAAACATATGTTTGAACAGGAAAGCAAGAAGCTAGTCTTGTTGCCTGTCCTTGAGCTGCTCCTGATAAAACAAGTCTGCAGCTGGTAAACAAGAGACTCTGTCACTGCCAGATAATCATCAGGCCCAGTTCTCAGCCACCAGGCTTACTGTCAGTTTATTCATGCAAATGACATGAATTAGTGTTGATGTCTACCAGCCTTAAGCACGAGAAGCAACAGTTTCACAAGATCTAAGCACTAATATTGCTTATGCCCTGTGATGTTCACACAAAAGCCACTCAGCTTCTTTGAATGAAGTGCTTATCATGAGAGAATTTTGGACAAACAGTGAAATTAGATTGAGTTTCGGAGCGGCATTGTGGTGAGGAAAAGGGTAATCATTAGAAAATTCCTTTGCCTCCAATCTGTAAATAGAATCCTTATCAAAGAGAGCGCTCTTCAGTGAAAGACCTCGGGCAACAGTTTTCAGTTTTTCAGAGATCTGACCAAAACCTGGCCTTTTTATGGCAGTTAAAAAAGAAAAAATATGACAAACTAATATCTGATTTGTTTTCTTAAAACAGACACAGACATGCATAATCATCTGAGTTTCCACTCATCCCTCAAATTTTTTAGGAAAGCCTAAAAGTTTTAACGTGGTGGTGGAGGAGGCTGCAGCCCTTTGCTGTCTACAAAGGAAAAAAGATAAGGAAAGGAGTATTGTTGGCTCTTGTTTGTCTGGGCCAGATTCCATCCTACGTCTCAACGTTTTGTCTGATTTCAGTCGGTGGAGAATTGGAAAGAAGCTGAGTATTAAGATTCTCACATCCGCTGAACATAATGCCGACCACAGGGTGGTGAAGAACACGGGGGATGTACAAGCTGTCCCTTAGTTCTGTTCAATACACACTAAAAACAACACAATTTAAATAAGACAGGGTTTGGGTTATTTAATAGGAGGGAGGAGCAGAGCTGTCATCTCATTAATAGAACATAGAACTCGAGGCTGTATTTGCTGGCTTTGTGTTTCCATTGTGTTTCAAGCTTCGTACAATTCTTCAAAAACATCAACAGAGTTAAATCCAAATTAAAACACATTTTCAATGATGTGCTACACGTCCTTTAGGTATGCTCTCACAGTCACATTATACCTATTCACGGTGTGGTAACCCGCAAAAAACATGTGTCATTTACTTATTTGTTGCGCATGTGGTCTGTCTTTTGTTGGCAAAACATGAAAGCAGAGGCTAAACTCTCTCATCAGCAAACCTCACACCAACAACAGAATAACAGTCCATTTCAAGCAGCCTTCAGTTGCCTGATGTATAGTGGTAGTGACAAAGTAAAAAGGTCTTGTTTTTTGCACATTTTTCTCAATTAAAATAAAGTGTAATGCAAAAAATGATGTTATATAGTATATCTACTGCACAGTATGTCTGTCCAAGTCCCTTGCCTGTAGTAGCATTGGACACAGTGTATGGCAGCTACATATTCAACCATGGTCCAAAGTGTCATTTCCAACTGTGGTTCTTTCTTGTCTGTGTGTTGGTGTGTAATAGGTCAACTAATTTTAAAGAGATTGAGCAATTTACTGCAACTAGGCAACAAGGGGAAATAAGTGAAGAAAGAGCAACACATTAAAAGGACAGGCCGTTCGTCTGCCAACTTTCCTCTAAACAATAAATGAGTCGATGTTCTCAAAGGTCAAACTTTGTCTACAGTGTTATAACTAGGTACGTTAAAGACTGGGGAAGCTGCATGTGTTTTTCTGCACAGCAGTGACCACATTTCACATCATCTTCTACAGTGTACAACCAGTTTATGGAGCACAGCATCCACCTCTCGATCCACGATTGCGTCGCACGTAAGTGCTCAGCACAGCCAGACTGTACTGTATGACATCATGTCATCCACGTGGATGCATCCCCTCCTCTTTTCAGTCTTGTTTTGCAGCTGATTGTTCCATGCTTTCAGTAAATGAACGTGTGAATTGCATGCACCAGTGTGACCCGACATTGACATTTACATAATGGAACTTCTTTGCAAGAATGTTTTCTTGTTTTGTTTTGTTTTTTGTTTTTTGTGTTTTGCCTTTTTTGTTGGATTTGCAGTTTTGTTTAATGATTTCTTTTCCTTTTGTGGTATCCTCTGATACTTGGTGTCTATAAAATAATATTGCTGCCATGAGTTCTATTCATTATATTATTTGTTTTTCTGTCTTTCTTTATAGTTTGTGCTCTGTTTGACCTATGTATCGTTCCCTCTGCAGGTATCCAAAAGACACAAAGCCCAAGTTCAACAATCCTAAATCTAAAAAGGCCTGTAGCTTCCATGAGTTTGCCCGCAGCACCAACGATGCTTGGGACATTGAGGATGAGGAGGATGAGGATTTCCTCGTGACCCCTGCCCCAACTTCATCCCTACCATCAGGCCTTCATCCTACATCCACACATAACCAGGTGGCTACATGATCACTTTTTCACAAAATTAAAAGTAGTTATTATTATTATTATGAGTCAGTCTGATGTTGATGCCTGGTTTGATCTCTCAGCAGCAGCATAATGAGGCTGGTGACACAGAAAGCAGGATGTCAGACAGACTGGCACCTTACAGGACAGAAGGTCAAAACCTCTATGATGTGCAGGAGGAAGAGACAAACTGTGAGCACATCAATGGCAAGGTTGTCAAGTCTAATAGTGAGGCCCACCTCAACTCTTCCTCAGGTATGTGGCTAATATGCTGCAGCCTTACAGTCTACTTTAAGAACTCCTGAGCAGCTTATCAGGTGATTAATAGTGAACCTAATTACAGACTTTGTTAGGGTGGACCTGAAACTACAGTACTGTCAGGACTATTGGGATTATATCAGGCCCTTGTCAGACCGGACCATGACATTTAACTGATTTTGTTGTTTTCAGATGAGTAATTGTGATCAAACCGAGTGAACAAATTGCATCACAATTTAATATAAGCATTTTCAAATCAGTCTGTCCAATATAGGACTGTGGTCTATATACTTAAGTAAATAGACCACATAGAGGACTTGGTTAATACAAAACTGAAACATGCATACTAAATCTAATTGCAATAGAAATGACATGCATTTTTCCCCATCTTTGTACAACTCACACACAAGTCATACATAATTAATGCTTCTTAATTCTTACAAGGCAACTCACATCTGAAACTTTGCAACGCTAAGTATTTATGAGACAGGATGTGGATAAAATTATCTCCAGATATAAGATTAAAAAAAACATAACACTGTCACATGAGTTGCAATCATGCAAGACATGATTACAGGAAAGTTTAAAGATTTAGCGGTGTAGCACCCACGCCCTCATGCAGCCCGACTGTCATACTTGGGCTGTTCTTCATGTAGAAAACTTAGTTAATAATATAGAAAAAGGGGAACTTTTGGAATAGATGCTAAATCTTAATTACAGTACTGATTTATTAAATTGAAGCTGAAGGTGATCTGTCTTTAAAAGGTAACTAATGAAGTGGGACAAAGATTGAAATTATGTTTAGTAGTGGTTTTGCAGTAGAATTAAATTATTTGTTGTTAAATTTAAATATGCACTTTGTGTAACCAGAGGTAAAATATGGAGATTAATTGTTGGCTGCAACAGTTCTCTTTATTGTTGCTTGTTGGTGGCTATAGGAAAAAACAAAGATTGCAATTAATAAATATAGTATAGTACAATTTATAAAACAGTGCATGGAATTAATTGAAAGTAACCTTTCTAATGTCATGGTCTAATTCATACAGATCATATATTGCTCATACAGATGAATAGATCTTACTCAATTTAGTTTTGAAATAGTGAAATCTGCACATAACCTAACTGCAGTTTTTTTCCACCTCTTTCATCGCATCTTATCTGGTGCCTCAACAAAAATAAATGTCCTACTGGGAGAATTCATGAAACATTTTAGCTTAGGTTGATATAGTATAGTATTTTTCATTTGCAGGAACTTTGAAGGTTATTTTAATATTCAGGTTTTTGTTTTTAGGTTTTATTACTTTACTGTCAGATTTTCTTATTTTTCTTTTGTGGCCTTTCACAGTTCGCTCCACACTACAGAAGCAGCAGTCTCTCCCAGTTCGTCCCATCATCCCTCTTGTTGCTCGCATCTCAGACCAGAACGCGTCGGGGGCACCACCCATGACAGTGCGGGAGAAGAGCCGGCTGGACAAATTCAAGCAGCTGCTAGCTAGTCCCAACACTGACCTAGGTACAGTACATGAACAAATAACACAGCTGCATGCTTTTCATAGTGCATGGAGACATCAGTTACAGGCTTCATCCTGGCTTACAGCTAGTTGAATGTGCCGTCTGTCTCTGTGTGTTGTTGTGTTTCCTAGTGAGTGTTAATTTCCATCATGTGTAGATAAGTTTTATCTTGCTCTGTGCTCTTACAGAAGAACTGCGGAAGCACAGCTGGTCAGGCATACCAAGAGAAGTCCGGCCAATCACATGGAGACTTCTCTCTGTAAGTCTCGTGATCTTAAGTTTTGCATTATCACATGTTCTCTGGTGTTGGCCCACAGCATTTAGGTTGTTAGTTTCAATATAGCCATTTGTATTACACTTAAAAATGACTAAATAATGTCAGAAGCAGGCAACCTTATCTTCTCTTCTCTCTTATCTCAAACAGCCAGACTGTTCTGTTCCTCTGAAACTATTAGCACAATCAAAAATGTTTCTTTTCACCGACACTTTCTCTTCTTCATATTCTCTCCACTCCCTGGTTTCTGACAGGGTTACCTCCCAGCCAACAAGGAGCGCAGAGAGCTGGTGCTAAAAAGAAAGCGGGAAGAATACTTTGGTTTTATAGAGCAGTATTACCACTCCAGAACAGACGAGCATTACAAAGACACATACAGACAGGTAATACTGCAATTAATAAAGATAGACTTTTAAACTGCTACTACTACTCTGTCAAAAGTATATGCAAACACCATGTTTAGATCTTAAAAGAAACATACAAACATGTTTCCACTTTTATTGTCCTGATTAACATCCCATTGATCTTTGTTCCTGTTAGATTCACATCGACATTCCAAGAACCAACCCTCTCATTCCCTTGTTCCAGCAGCCTGTAGTACAAGAGGTACAATTTAAAGACAATAAAAACACATATTTTTTGGGTGTGTATGTGCATGTGTCACGCCAAAGGAGAAAGGCATTTGCTCATGGTGTCATCTTTAAACCAGCAATAACTTGTTGTTTGTTTTGGTTCATTTGTCATTTTAAAGTGAAGCAGGAGCCTGTGTCATGCAGTGAGATATGTGTGTTAGCCAGGTACCCTTGGGCTTAGCTGAGATTTTCCATTATCACAAACCTGTCTTTCTTTTAACCATGGTAATTTATGCTGCTCCCAGCAGGTGATTGGCCCTCTGCTGACACATTACCTCTTCTGGATCCTGACTTAGAGCAAAAGTATTTAATTTAGATAAAGAGCAAAAGAGCTCTTCCATTAGAATCACTTAGCTTGCACTGTTAATTTTGCAAGTAAAATTATTTCTTTGTGCACAACCATGATCCAAACTGGGTGTCTGAGATGAGACGAGGCAAGGAGAGGATCCCAGAGGATTTTCAGAATTAGTCTCCAAATGTGTGCCTTCATCTGCACTGAGATATGACATCATCATACCTCTGCTTTAAATGACATACTGACTAAGCCTTGATGTGACCACTACCTTAGAAAATTCAGAAAGCTGTGATTAAATTGCTGTTCTACTGTAACAGAGCATTTGCCAATCATTGAGGAAGATGCTGCATCAAATACAACATTGCAGAGGGACTTCCCTGTAAAAAAAGGAACTTCATTAAGCATGACATGTTCCTCAAATGTGGTGATTTTCTGTGACTTGTCAAAAGATTTGTGTCCAGATTTAGCAGAAGCCTGTGACATTATCATTATCAGTAGTAGTATTAGTACAATTGCTGTGGCACATTTTTCACAGTTTCTGTTTCAAATTGTTGTTCTCAAAATCTCAAAAAGTTAGATTTTGACTTTTAAAGTTCACACTACATTTACATTCATTCAACAGACTGAGTAATCTGATCACTACACATTGTTCCACTGATTTTTGTAGCTCAGCTTCACTTGGGAAATAGAAACAGTCACAAAGTATAAGCGCATTTCTGGAGTTACAGAAAATGACCTTCATAACATAAACAGGGTTATTTCAAATTAGACTTCACGTTTATAACAGAAAACCTACCAGGGACTACCTGAAAGCATAAATGTAAGCCTTTACCAGGCAAGATGTCGTTAGTTGCATTGTGGGAAATGTAGAATCTAGTGTTTTTGGATCTTGTAATAACACAAAGTCTGTCTCTTTGCATCAAAAGATTTGTTTTACATGTTCTAAAATGGATCCAAAGCAGCTGTAAAATACTGTTACTCAAAGCAACAATAGCTTCATTTATAGCTTTTATAGTTTGTAATACCATAATATATTTTGTGTGTGCAGTAATCAGACATTTTCCTCGTCCTTCTTTCCTCAGGTGTTTGAGCGTATCCTCTTTATCTGGGCCATCCGTCACCCAGCCAGTGGTTACGTCCAGGGAATCAACGATCTTGTCACACCTTTCTTTGTCGTCTTCCTGTCTGAGTTTGTCAGTAAGTTACTAAATAATAATAGTAACAAATCCCTGCACATAATTTGGTCTAGTGCTTATTCATGTTATTCTCTGTATGAGTGAGGCCATTTCTGATTCATTGAGTGGTTTCTGTTGTTCCAGCTGAGGATGTGGAGAACTTTGAGGTTGCAGCTCTGCCTCTGGACACCCAGAGAAACATTGAAGCTGACAGTTTCTGGTGCATGAGCAAGCTGCTGGATGGAATACAGGTTTGCTTCTACACACACATCAAAATAATAAACAGAAGAAAATAAAATGTTCCAGGTTGTTGACATTGATTTCATTTCAGGACAACTACACCTTTGCTCAGCCTGGAATCCAGAACAAAGTGAAAGCTTTAGAGGAGTTGGTCAGCAGGATAGATGGTTAGTAGCTCCTGTCAGTGTTTCCTGTGTCATATCAGATTTTAAGAATCAATATGTGAACTGCGCACTCCTCTTTGTTTTAGTCTTGTTTCTTACTGCCAACTTACTACTACTTACTGCCGATAACTAAATGTAAATGTACTACGGGTTCAATGTGCTGAAAGTGATACAGGGATGTGTTGCTCACTTGAAAAAGGTTTTAACCTCTGTGTGTCTTGTTTTTTCTGTCCCCAGAGGACATTCACAATCATTTCAAGAAGTATGAGGTGGAGTACCTGCAGTTTGCTTTTCGGTGGATGAACAATCTGTTGATGAGAGAGCTGCCACTTCGTTGCACAATACGTCTGTGGGACACCTACCAGGTACAGCATCATCAAACCTTTACAATAGAAATTAATCCAGTAGAACGGAAGCATGAACTACAGCCTAAAAAAACTACTATAACACTCACACTGCAGCAAATATGCTTCATTTTTGTGGCTGCAATATTGTTCCGTTTTCCGCAGGCTGAAGCAGAAGGTTTCTCCCACTTCCACCTGTATGTCTGTGCTGCTTTCCTCATTGAGTGGCGCAAAGAAATCCTTTCCATGATTGACTTTCAGGTACTAATATCTTTGTAGTCACCCATGCAGTGCTGAGAAAGTATCCACTAAATATTGATTTTAGTACTAACAGGTTGTAGCAAGACACAAAAGTATTGTAAGGTTCATAGAAATAAAAAAATGCTGTAAGAATTTAAGATAACTCTAAATACATAATCATGTAGTCACTATTGTGTTATTTAAAGGTACTGTTATACTGTTAACACACTTCATATCATTTAAATAGTTTGAAATCCATCTTTACAATTAGGTCCATTGGTATTTGAGTAACACAACTTTTATGATTTTGGCTCCACAGTGGACTAATAATAGAACAGTGAAGGTGTGCTTAATGTGACTGTCAGTTTTAATTTTTAATTTATTTATTTCAATTGATGGCTTATAAATACTTTAAAAAAAAACAATCATAATGATAAATTACATTGTCAGTTTTAATACTTGGTTGACATTCCTTTGGGGTCAGTGACTGCCTAAAGGATGGAACCCGTGAACATCACGAGATGCTGCTGTTTCTTCTCTGCTGATGCTCTCCCGTGCCTTTACCGTAGCTGTCTTCACTTGTGGCTTGTTTTGGGGTGTTTAGCCAGTCTTGTTTTGGAATGTGAAAGTTTAACTGGATTCAGGTTAGATGATTGACTTGACCAGTGCAGAACATTAAACTGTTCTGCCTTTAAAAACTCTTGGGTTCAGGTCATTGTCTCAAGTTCTTCAGAATTCAACCTGCTGCTTTTGTCAAGTGATACAAGAGAACCAGTTCTTCTGGCCATAACACTACCTCCACCACGCTTCACAGATCATGAGCAGTTCCTTCTCTTTATGTATGTAAAATATCCCCTTGTGTGCACAGAAGTGAGGCACATAGATAAGTCTCGAGTAACAGGCTGTAGCAGCTGTTATGTTACATTGTAAAACTGGTCCGATGTCCAGCACCACGTATCAAGCACATTTCCACTGGTAGATCAGTCGTTATAGCTCTTGCTTGTTGTGGGAGAAATTAGGAGATTAAATTTCAGTTTTTGAAAATGCTATACCCAGTCTATCATTAACTGATGCCTTGTTAAGAAAAATGCTGATGTTTTGATATTATTTTCTGCTGCCTTTTAGGGCCTTCTCATGCTACTGCAGAACCTTCCGACAATCCACTGGGGTAACGAGGAAGTGGGTCTCCTCCTGGCTGAAGCTTATAGACTGAAGTACATGTTCGCAGATGCACCCAGCCACTACAAGAGATAGGCCTCCACATCATACCAAACACAGTACTTTTAAACGTACAATCAGATGGAATATTTGAGATACTCCAGACATAAAGTGCTGTGTCTAAGTTAACCAGGAAAGAGACTGAGTCAGGTGCAGCTTCAGGAGACCTGCAGGTTGTATCTCAGAGCCACTAATCTGATCGTGTGAAAACAAAGTCTCCTGGACATTACACTGGATTTGGGTTCATGGTGCAGCCATAGAGCTCAGTGAATAAGAGACTCAGCAGTCAACGTGCTGCACAGTGGACTGTTACAGTATAAAAAACCAATTCCATGCAATCTTGGTTTACTTATACTGTTTTTGTTCATGCAACATTTATTGTCTCTAGTGTGAAATGTACACTCAGCTGAAGATGCTGTGATATAAAGGGATGATGAATGTTTGTGAGATCATCCTTTTAGTGAGAGTTGGTATCTACAGATTATATTTTTTGCAGATTTGTTTTAGTAGTTGTTTTACAAGGGAAAATATTACTAAGCTTAAATCAGGCAACTAGAAATAATTTATACCTTTTACTTATTTAGTCTGACACTGTCAAGCTGTTTGAAAGAAGATGGACTTTGGGTTTCCCCTCATGTTTTCAGATAACAAAGCTCATTTGTAAGTAAACATACAAACTATATTTCAGAAAAGCTGGGATTTTTAATAAATTAAATAAAAACTATAATCTCTGAAATCTTTGACTGTTGACAGATGTACAAAGATTTTCACTGACCAACTTAATTGCAGCAAAACTTAATTGAAGCTAAAGTTTTATGCCTTTAATAAATTACAAGTTTTGAGTTTTCATAGGATTTAGAAGAAGTCCCAGCTTTTCTGGAAACAGAGTTTGCACTTTACAATCAACTTATAGAAGTCCATCTTCCAGTCTGATCTCAATCAATCAGTTGGAATTAATCACAATGCTGAATATTTGGATTGTATTTAGGTAGAAGACCTAAGAGTAGCAAATAGTACATACAGTATTTTATATAATATGTGTGGACAAACCCATTTGGTAATCATTTGCTTTCCTGGACTTTGACAATTAGCTGCTCAAGAGGATTGTGAATCATTATGAGGCTCTTGGTTGTAGCTATGGGAACACAAATAAACCTGAATAGGTCAGGAAAAGTAGACACTTTCTGGTTAATGTAGCTTTGAACGTCCTTGTTCATATGTTGGTTCTTAGAACTTAAGATGAATCTGAACTTTTGTAAATTTTAAAAAGTTGAAATACAGGTTTAGTCAGAGATTGTGTGGCACATATAACACTGTTCAAACGAGCACATGCTTGACGGTACTGAAGGAGTCATACATCCTACTTGAGACAGTCCTGTGGACACAGTGCAGCTCAGCTATATGACGATGCCTTTTTAAAGTGTAACATGGATTAATGCTTAGTTGTCATTAATGCTTGTGTTTTATATTTGCTTCAAGTTCAGGTTGAGTTGTCTTTGTTATCAATGACATGATCCAGGAAATGTTTTTTGTTTTGTTTTGTTTTTTTGTAGGGGAGGGTTCTTATGTATGAATGTGTTTTAGTACTCATCTACCTTCATTACCAGTGATAATTACGACACCACATCTGTTTGAAAGACATGACAATCACTTGCCTCTGGTACGTTTCCCTACTGTTATTTATAAATGTAATGATTTTACTCATTTTCTTCACGTGATGTTGAAACACTCTGAAGCAAAAACCTTGATAGGCAAAGTTACTTGATAGCATTACATACAGGGAAGTGCTACTGAAGACACTGCAGCACTTAAATGGAGTTAATTATTTTTATTTTTGGACGAATTCAGCACTGTGTCACCCAATTGTGATTAATTCAGTGTGATTTTGTGTGATATTAAGGCAGCCTTGTTTAACTTACCTGAAACATTCTGAATGTTTTCAGAGTGTTAAATTATGCCTTTAGCCTTAAAGTTGGTTTTCTTCATTCAGGTGCACCAACTGATTGTGTCCCTGCCATGATGGCGTCTGTCACTCCATGCTGTTTTTATGTAAAGGTCACGTATCTTTAAAAGGATGATGTTAATAACTAAAGGCTGACAAAATGAAAACTTGATTTGGTTCAAATGGGCAGGTGTTGTTTCAACAGTAATATGCCAAATCTTTACTGGGCCAATCCAGTCTGTTTCAGCGTGCTTCAGTAGTCAATGCTGGCTTCAGCCTTACACAAAGAACTGTTAAATTATTACAGTACTTGCTGTATATCCAATATTTCACTTTTTGTTTATATTAAACTATTGTCATTCTTCACTGTCACATTTATATGCATGTAAGTATAAACAATGTGAATATTTATCTGTTTCCTTAAGGTAATTTTAGATACATTACAGGCTGATGCTGAACCCCAGGGATAAGAGAAGACTAATAGACCATATGTTCATCATGGAGATTAATCCGTTTCTGAATGGTTCTAAATTACATTGGTATTAGTAAGTCTATGCATCATATGTTCAGGTTTGCTTAATTACATAGTAGATATAATGGATGTGGTGAGAATGCAAAATTTTTCTTTTACATGAGCAACTTTACACACTCAAATCTCACTAATCAGGCACAGAGGTGGCACAAAGTACAAAAAGTCAGTACTCAAGACCTACTTATTTGTCTAAGAAGTACTTCACTACAATTTCACAATCTGTATTTGAGTTGATGTTTTAAGTTTGGTGATGACACATAGAACATGATGTCATCGGGATCCAAAAAGCTGTTCCAGCCTTTTATTTTCAGCAGGCACACGTGAAGGGTGAGCAGGAGACTTGATAGATGGAGGATATTGTACCAAACATATACAAAGGATATTCCATTAATATGGAACAGAATTCAACAATATAAAATATAGTACATTGATAAGGTAGATAAAGTGGCAGTCGTCACTAACATCATTAATACATCCACAGTCTGGGTTTTTGTTTATCTTGTGCTTCACTAACACCATATAGTACAAAACATTAAACATGAAATCCTGCCATGCCATTAATATACACCATTTATACATTTATATACCAAATAAAATCTATATTTTAACCTACACTGTCAAAAAAAAAGTCACACACTCTAATATTTCGTCGGACCACCTTTAGCTTTAATTACAGCACGCATTCCCCGTGGCATCGTTTCCATAAGCTTCTGCAATGTCTCAACATTTATTCCAGAGTTTCATAAAATCATTTCATGTATTGATGATGAGAGAGTTGAACCACTGAACAAAGTCTTCTCCAGCACATGCCAAAGATTCTCAGTGGGGTTAAGGTTTGGACTCCATGTGTGAAAATGATGTGTCATGCTTCCTGAACCACTCTTTCACAGATTGATGATCCGATGTTTTCTTTGATTCATTCCAATAATTTGACTCTTCTGAAACAGATTAACATCTTTTCCTCGACCACAGGATGTGTCTTCACACATGGTTGTTTAAGAAATGAGAAGCTACTCACTGCATCAGTTAGGGTTAAATAACTTGGCAGCTGAAACATAATCCTCCATGCAGTATTTATCCAGTGGGAGGCTCTTACCATTCGCTTAGTTAAATCCAGGTGGTGACTTTTTTCTTCAGTGTGTCTTTCACACACTTTGGTCTGAAGTGAAAGGGATTTGCACGCCTGAAGGATGGAGTTTTCTATCTTATGGGTGGGTCTAATTGAATGAGTAACGGGAGGTGGTTTTTGGATGAGTCAGCTATAGAGAGACTTGGGATTTAATAGATTTTATCAAATGCAATAAAAAAGCAAATGTTGGCTGCTGCTCACTGATGAAACTTTACTTTGTAGAAGGAGAAAACAATTATTGTCATCTCATTTCACATTTGTAGACACCATTAAAAGAGAAATGTATAGTTACAAGGACAAAGATCTCAGTGGATGTAGGGAGCTAATGACGATTTTAGACATGAATCCCCTAAAATACATCATCAGATATCAGTTCTATGTCAAGATCAAGACAATATTAATATATTCTAATAAAGTACAAGTACCTGACTCAAAGTTCTACTGTAAATGTGTAAAACTGCAGTACTTGATGTAATTATACTGTAAAATTATCAATCTACACTATTTAAAACTAAATGCACTGAACTTTGTGTCCGTACGTTTGGAAATTTCAACAAATCATATTCTGTGCGTGCACCGTGAAACCTGACATCAAACATGATGATGATAATAAATAATAAATATAAATATAAATATAAATACGTGTTTATTATTATTTTTATTGTTGTTGTCGCTCGTCACGTCCACGTCGCTGAGGATTGTGGGTACTTTCCCGACCAAAGTCCGGTGAAGTCCGCTCCTCTCCGCTCCTTTACGGACTCTGTGGGATCCCACACACTCAGTCCGGCTGAACAGGCCCCCTGTGGCCCCCTCTGGACCCCTGTGGCCCCCTCTGGACCCCTGTGGACCCCTCTGGCCCCCTGTGGACCTCGTGGAGCTCGGGTCTGGACCGTGTTCGGGACTTCTCGACTTCGCGTTGAGTCCCCGAGTCTCTAAGTGCGGACATTTGGATTCAGCCAAACTTCGGTTTCACTTTTGCAGCCATGCCAGGAGGGTTTGTAGCGGCGGAACCAAGTGTTAACGCCACACATCGTCTTGGTTCGGCCGCTTGGAGAGACACCAGCCGCCCTGCAGTAGTCTGAGAGCCACGGTAAGCTGGTGTGGAGAGCGGAAATGTGCATTTCTAAACAAGTTAGCGCAGCTAGCTACGAGCTAATGCTAGCTAACACGGAGCTGAATGTGGTGGTCCCGTCACCCAGCACCAGCATTAATGTCTCACTAAATGGACCTCCAGTTGTTCTCTTATTATTTAACAGATTGTGAGGGTTTCTGCAAAAATAAATGCATTTGCCAATAATGGAAAATCTGAACAACACAGTAAGAAGCTAATAGGAGGCACGTTTCCCCTTTTCCTTGTTAAGTCTTCATTAGCTGTTGGCTGCACATCACTGTCAAGCAGCTTGGATTCTCATTACATCAAACACCATAAACAACTGTATTTCCTGTGTGTGTTTTCCAAGCTGATGTCTCAAACTTAACTGTCTTCATTAAAGCAGGAGAGGAGCTTGATGAAAGAGGATGGATGGAGTCAGCTGGAGCACCACAACGACCCAGGAGTCGTTCAGTCGCTCCAAGACATCATCAGACACTCTGTCCAGGCTGGCTAGCTTCATCGCAAGGGCTGAGACCAAACAGCATGCACGAAACCAGAGACAGGAACCATCCCATCTGTCCACCTATGTTTGTCAAGAATGTGGTAAAGGCTTTCCTTATGCAGCAGATTTGTTGCACCACCAGGAACTAAAACACACTCTACCTAAGCCTCATCGGTGTCCCTCTTGCGGGCAGGAGTTCTCCTTGAGGTCATCCTTGCAGCTGCATAAGTGCGATCAGGAGTCCTCCCCCTGTGAGCTTTGTCTTGGAGAGTCACGGCTTGATTCTCCATGCACCGCATGTACGACTCGCACTTCAGATCCGGGCAGGCTGCCGGACAAATCACTTCACCGCCAGCCGCACCTCCTGGACAGCAGCCCTTATGCATGTGCCCCATGTGGGAGAGGTTTCAGCCAGAAGCAGGCTCTGTTGCATCATCAGCAGGCTGGTTGTAGTGAACCACCATCTCCATCAGATGTAGTTGATGCCAGTAGCCTTCCAGATGATTCTCCTCCGGTTTCTGAAGGAGACTCCACCCGCTCCGATTCTTCTGACACACCGGGACCTAGCAGCAGAGGTGTCAATATGTGCCAGTTCTGTTCAAGGACCTTCCGCACACCGGCTGCCCTGCAGCGCCATAAACAGACCAACCATGCAGAGGAGCAGCTCATGGCTCTACATGGACAAAAGACCAAAGGAGAATGTACTGTTGAAGAAACAAGGAGAGGAGGAATTATAACGGTGAATGGAGATGCAAATAAAAGGCCAAAATCCAAACGACAGCTTCTGAACTGTCGCTCTTGTGACATGGTTTTCAGGAGCACCGCAAAGCTCTACATGCACAGAAAAGAGAAACATACCAGAGAGAAAAATATTAGGAGAGAACCGAGGCCGGTCATAATCAAGCGCAGGAGAACAGGCACATATCCGTGTCAGGTGTGCGGCAAAGTCTTCTTCCATCATTTATCACTAAGAGCACATTACAGACAGCATACAGCATCAAGTTTCTCCAGCATCAAAAACAAAAGCCATTCGGTAGGGTGTATAACCAAAGATTCCAAGTTGTCAGAGCATAGTCCAAATAAAGTAAAAAGCAGCCTAGCAGACAATAAGACTGTTAGAGCTGGTCCAGGGAGGCCACGGAAGAAGGTACGATTAGAAACCAAGGGCAGTCGTCCAGGGACGTGCAGAGAAGTGCCTGAAGTAAAGCCAAAAGAAGAAGTGGAAGATGATGAAGAGGAGGAAAGAGAGTTCCCATGCCCTTCTTGTGTAGAGGTTTTCTCTCTGCAGTCGCAGCTGAGGGAGCATGTGGAGCTCCACCAGTCCTCCATGAGGCGGAGACAGTGCAGTGTGTGCACAAACGAGATGGACACATGTAAATGGCCTGGTTCAAAGAGACAGAGGCTGTACCACTGTGTGCCCTGCCAGCAGGGATTCACAGCACTAGACTCTTTCCTAGAACATTGTCAGGAGCACCTGCGAGTTAGGGTGGAGGAGGACAGCATCGCGGAGGCCAGCAAAGCCTGAGATGCAGTTTGAATGTTGTCAGCGTTTACCTTTTTGCCTTGAAGGGTTAGAGAGTGAAGGGCGATGAAATGTCAATGAAATTCTTGTTGATTAAACAGTTCACTGATCAAGCATTCAGGAACACTGATTGTTATCCATACCTACATTACAAGGGTTAAGGAGGACGAGTTGCTAAATGACAACACTGGGATTTTTGCATTTTTTTATTTCTCCCTTTTAATGTAAACCACAGTTACTTTTCTAAAGCACATCAGACAGTAAATCCTCTCAGATTCGAAAGGTTTCCTACATTCTAGACAACTACTTGACTCTCCTCCATACAATATGTAAATCAATTTATGTGTGATCCACAGCATTAATTATTCAGTTGGCTCCAAATGTGATGTCCCATCAGCAAACAAATGTGAGCAGTGCAGAAATGATGTAGCTCAGATGCCAGAGCAGTCGTCTATAATCCCCAGGGCCGGTGGTTGGACTCCCGGTTCTTCCTGGCTACGTGTTGAGGAGTTTTTGGACAAGACACTGACACCCCACAGTAGCACCATGATCTACTGCAGCTGTCCAAACAACAGTTTTGTTTGGTAGCCAACTCTAATATGTTGAACCATCCTGCAAGTGCCTGTGTGCACCAAAAACAACTTGAGCATAAAGCCCACATGTTCAGTGTGACGGGCTGCTAAACACTCTGGAAGTTGAATTTCTTACTTTATTAAAACACACTTGATCATGTGGCAGCCTGACAAGGTTTAACAAAACATGCAAAAGCACCAGTTGGCTTCTTTAATAGAGTTTGACATAACAATTCTACTTTTATTATCATTAAAAAAGCTACTATTCATACTGATCAGGACCCTGTTTCCAAAAAACATTTAAAGCTAAGACTCGCACGCAGACTTGGTGAAACTGAGATCATTTTGGCATTAAGGGACTTTCTGGGGGGAAACGCCTGCACAGTCATGGTACATTCTACCCAAAGCACTGCCTGTTAACTTGTTCGCTAGAGTTTGTTTTAGCAGCAGGCGTTTGGAACCTGTTCAGCAAAGTGGGTTCAGTCTGACCCTCTTGGGTTTATTTGTCTTCACTGAGCCTAACATTGCCCATCAAAGATAAATAGTACTGTGCCACAAAGCTGCTTATGAGATGTGTCTGTTCTCCTGCTGTGAGCTGGTTCATGTAAAAAGGCAGAAGTGTTAATGAGAACCAGTGTCGTCAAAACCCTAATTTAATACAATTTAAGATGAAATTATTTGTTATAATTTGCTTATCTTTGGGTAGATTTTGTTAACAGAGCACTAGGTGAATTATCAGAAATATGACTATTATGATTATAAGTAAAAAGAATTGAATGAGAGACTGGAGAAATAATAAAAGTAATTCCACAATAAATACTAAACAGTCCTCTGCCAAAACAGAGAGGAAAGAGTAGCCCACTAAATTATCTTTGTGCAGTTAAAATGAAGCTATAACGATTTTTATTTAGCGCTCTAAACTCTCTGAGTTTAATGTAAGCTCTGGTTTGAACCTGAGTGAGCCACAGTTAGACTGAAAAATCGAACATCTATAGTTCGTCTTTTGAAAACCTCTTTGTCCATGTTGTGATTCTGCAGGAATAATTTCCCACTGATGTGATCTGGTCAGTCTTTGTGCTGTTGACAGCTTTTGAGCTGATCCTCTGAAGTTAAATCGCTCCACAGCAGGTTAGTTGTGCAGCATAATGTTGTGATCTCGTCTACTTACTAAGTAGTTTTGGCAATAATTAGCCACAGATTGGTGCGAACTCAGGTGTTTCACGTCCTGCATTGTCACTGTTGTGTGTTGGACCTGGATGATTGCATTGCAGTTGAAGCACTATTCTGTATGGCCAAGGTTGGAATAAAATCACAGACAAGTCTCGAACATTTTAATGTGCCATTTTGAGATTCCAACATTAAATAGTAGTTAGTGTCATAATCTATTGAGCAAACCAACATTTTACTGGCTGTCATAGTACAGTTCCCTACAGTTCCTGTCATTGTAGCCTGTTTTGAAGCTGGCTTGAACTCTGGTGGTGTTAACTAGCTATGCAAACAGACTGATGGCAGCCCTTCCTTGTGTCTGTGATGCTTGATAAGTGCACTTTGGTGAATGAACAAGGATCAATGTGAGGGTTTTTTTTTCTTTTTTTTTTCGCCCAGCTACTGTTTTCTAAGTTCTACTGTGAAAATGTAGAAAATTATTTAATAGGTTTTGAATCTTCCACTTTAAAGCTCTCTCATAAATTAGTTTATCGCTCTTTATAGATTGCATAACTATTAATTAAAGGTTAACAGTCGTCAAAGGATGTAGATTGTGTTCTTTCTGTTTATTTTGTGAAGTTTCTCATGATATTCAACATGGATTAGTTTTCTCTGCGAAGTGTACAATGTGCACGTTATTACATACTCCACGCACCCAACATGGTGTGATAGCAGAAAGTATATAAACTCAATTCCCTTTACATTGTGTGAAAATGTATGTATATAGATAATACAGTAAAACAAAGTGTTCCACTTTAAGCTGCAAACATATTTGTTTTCTCAACATTTCTCAAAGTGAGATGTTTGTGTCATTTAATTTTCAGATTTGATGACAACACTTGCATGTGTACTTAAGTCTGTTATTTTGTGGAACAAATCTGGACTGGACTTGAACATTTATGTTAACAGCACTAAAGTTATTATTGAAGAAAATCTTTCATTTTGTGAACCTATTTATTAGAATAAGAGGCAAGGGGTCCTATGTGAGTTTTAATTTTACTTGTTTAAAAGTCTTAAAGTTTGCAAAAAACAAAAACACACGAACATTTGAGTATTTACCAGAAGACACACAAAATGCTCATAAACAGTGAGAGACTGTGGAAGTTATTTTATATATGTCACACTGGCTGTTTTCATCCTGGCCTCCTGGTGGCGCTGATCAGAGAAACAACAACTCGACACGGCGGAAGTTCATCCGTGAACTTCCGGTTTTTCGTTGCACGCTTTCCTTCCGCGGTTTTGTGAAACGAACGTTGAACGAGTTGCTGCCGGCTCATTAAAAAAGACAAAATGAGTAAAGCACATCCACCCGAGCTGAAGAAGTAAGTCGAGGCTCTTGTTTAAATAGTTCATGTTCTTTTTTTTTTATCGTGAGCGTAATTTGTCTTTTGAATTTTACCTGCACGTCTGTATATTTTGCAATGGGAACATGCTAACGTTAGCTAGCCTGCCCCGTCTGTAAGTCTGTTTAATGAGCTGTTTTCTTTTCTTTTTCAGGTTTATGGACAAGAAGCTTTCATGTGAGTGTAGCTTAAATCTCATATTCAAACCTATAACGAGTTATATTAAAAGTTCGCAGAGTTTTAAATGAAACCTGGACCTGTGTGTTTGATATGCTTTCATTTGATTTGTGTGTTGTCGGTAATAACTTTTGAACATCTGCTTTGTTTAACTGGTTCTGAAACAGCCTCTTAAAATAAACTTAGAAATTAAGACAGCAGCTAAACTTTTTCATTAATAATTCAGTCATCTTCCTTGTTTATATCATGTGAGACAATTACTTTTTGTCAGGAAATTGTTTTTTGAAGGCCTTGATTTATCCGCTCAAACACAAATTGGTTCAAATTAGAGAAGATGGAACCAGTGAGTGTTTAATATTTAGCTAATAATCCATTGATGAACAAATTGATTCAGCTGAATAGGATTTATCACATTGTAATGTGTGTCAGTGTTTGCATTATTATTAGAGAAAAAAACAGTTTAACAAATTTTATTGTACCATATATTGTATATGTAAGGTGAACAGAAACTGTTGACTTGTAAGATAGTTTAATGCGCCTCAACGTTCTCTGTTGCCTTATACATAACTCATAACCAGAAACTCAAGTAAATCAGAGGTATACTTTTGAACTGTGTGCAACATTAACCTAACATGCCAGTTATATCTTGTCTTTTAGTGAAGCTGAATGGAGGCCGACACGTGCAGGGAATTCTACGAGGCTTTGACCCCTTCATGAACCTGGTGGTGGACGACTGTCTGGAAATGGGGCCAGGAGGACAGCAGAACACCATTGGCATGGTGGTCAGTAACCTTTTCCAGCTGTGCTTTTCTTAGTGTCAGTGAGCTCTGGGACTGGCCGTTTACTCTAATGAACCTGTTACACCTGTTTAAAATCATTGTACAGAATATTCAAGTAACAGATTTTCATATTTAGCTGGAGCCTGCATTTAATTTTCTTTACACACTTTGGCGGCAGTGGATAATTCCAGCTATTGCTAATTAAGTGGCCAACTTCATTAACATCAAAAACTATGATTTTGATTATCATTATCATTATTCAGTATTCAAAATCTCATGAAAGTATAGTTTATCAGATTATTTAGATGAAATCTGTATTTTTGTCAACATTTAACTTGGAAAGAAATAGTTCAAGTTCAGTAGATTTTGAACAGTGCAGTTCTGTGGAACATGGGAATAACATGTCAGCTGCTGCAGACATACTATATTTATAATAATATAATATGTGTAATTGAATTGGTTTTAGTACTTTTTTTTTAGGTTTTGTGCAAATGCATCTGAGTTAACTCTGCATGGTATCGTTTCTCATAGGTCATCAGGGGAAACAGCATAATCATGTTGGAGGCCTTGGAAAGAGTATGAGAGAAGATGGAGCTGCTGCAGGTGGCGAAGAGAAATACCTATGTAACCCCTTTCAGTTGTTTTTGTGAAAGCGTCAAAACCATTGTTTGTCTTTGATATGAGAGTTGTCTGTTTGATTTCCATTGACAGGTATTTTTTTTTTAGAACAAGTTTTGAATTGTGTAATCTTGTGAATAAATGTTTTTCTTTATATTTTGTGTTTGTGTGTTTATTACGAGATGTATATTGTATTACCATCATACCACAGGTTATCACTAAAAGGGACTAAGCAATGATTTCTTGCAACGTAACTAGATCAGCAGAAATATCAGAATTTGGTCAAACACTTGATAAACTAAACACTGGATATGAGCATAGGGCAGCTTGAGTGTATGTGTAGGTACGTTTTTCTACTTTAAAGCCAAGGATCACAACAGTCCTGCAGCAGATATAACATCAATGGTGGATGTGACTTTTCTCTGAGATTTTGTATGATCTATTATGTTGATGTAAAATGCTATCATATAGTTTTGGTTTTTGGAATGTACATATCACATTTGGACAAATGAATGTGATGGAAATATAAAGGTTTAGGACATTTATTTAATCAGATCTTGTGGATATGTCCCAGGATTAAGTCTTTTTAGTATAGGGCAGTAACAATAAAGGAGTTTTGTACCTAATAGGCTCCCATGTTAAGATGACTAATTTGGAAGTTTTTCTAATTTATTTTTTATTAAATGTTGCTCATCAAAAGGAACAACAGTCCCGTGTGAGCTTTTCCACAGCTGTTAGATATGATCAATACATTTCATTTTCATGGGATGCATCTTTTGGTTTGTATGATGATGAAGAACAACGGCAGTACCAGACCGTTCTCGTGTTCATATGGGCACCAGATCCCTGATGAAGGGACTAGAGAACCTGATCCTTGATGTGATGATGCCTTTGCACAGATATTAATATGCAGCATGGCTCTGACTTATTACAGTACAGAAGCAGAACAACAGGGGGCGCTGTGTCTGCGGCGCACTTCCTCTCCAGGACTTTTATTTTGAAAGCCGATTGCCGTCATCGCGGACACGTTTCTTTACGTTTCATGTCGTCGCCGTTTGACGGTATGTGGAAAGCAGCAATGTCGGAGGAGGTGAGGAAGGCACTACAGTCGGTGATAGAGCGGGTGAACCAGGCGGCGGCACGGCGGCCTAAGGTAACTGCAGCCCGGGGAGGCTCCGCTCGGCAGCGCCGCTGCCCTCACGCCGCACTCGGGGTTCGAGAAAGCGGTGCTGCGGCAGCACGACTCGTTATGTAAGGCTGCCAAACACCTGAACCTTTGGACGGGAGACAGCCGAGCTTGGGGCAGCACTTTCATAACACCATGCATGTTCCGTCAGTGGCAACGTGATGTGCGTGGGAGCAGGAGGATGAAGCCTGCAGGGTGTATCTGCACGGCGGCTCCTGTTGGCATGATGTTAAGATGTTAAGACTCGGTTTGGCACCAGTCTGCTATCAGCACAGCTCTGGCACCTAGTGAAGATGTTATCATCAAGAAAAGTAGCATCAAGGTTGATATCTAGGTCAAAGCATGTAGGAATTCCCAGCATCTTTCCAGATTTCCCTCAGTGACTTGTTCTAATGATCTGGATCATTAGTGGATTCTGTGGAGCAGCATCTGAACATGGCAGCAGCCACAAACTATCAGTTCCAGTGTTGTTATGCAGGACTATGACAGGGCTGACTCACTGTTCAGACTCAGCTAACACACTGTGCTCCTCTGCTGATGCATTTGCTGATACAGATGATAAATGAGTGTGTGTTGTCCTCCCTCAGACTCTCCCAGCTGTGCCGCCTCGCCTCGTCGCTGTCAGCAAGACAAAACCCCCAGAGATGGTTGTGGAGGCTTACAGACAAGGGCAGCGCAACTTTGGAGAAAACTATGTGAGTACGAAACGCCGCTGGTTTCCTAATGTCACTGCATCACCACAGGAAGGGATGTAGAGATTGATTGTGTGTTTTATCCCGTCAGGTTAATGAGCTTGTGGACAAAGCTTCAGATCCTCTGGTGAGTTTACACGTTTTATTTTGTAGGATTCATTCTCCACCAAATGATGATGATGAAGATTTTTACGTTTCTTTTTTGCACCTCACAGATTTTAGAGTCATGTCCGGAAATCAAGTGGCACTTTATTGGGCACCTACAGAAGAAAAATGTGAACAAACTTCTGGGTAAGCGTCTGTGAACTGTCCTGTAGAAGCTGCATGTTAAAAAACATCCATACAAACTCTGAGTCCTGATTTTCTGTTTTTCTGTTTCCAGCTGTGCCAAATCTGTTCCTCATGGAGACGATCGACTCGGTGAACCTGGCTGATAAAGTCAACAGCTCATGGCAGCGTCTCAGAGGAGCCGGCACACAGAGGTTAAAGGTCATGGTGCAGATCAACACCAGTGGAGAACAAAGTGAGTGCTAATTTCATCTTCATTAACTCCTTATTGCTCTCATTTTGTAACCAGGGGCAACTGTGCACCAACACTAAGTGAATTGTTTGTCGTAGGTAAACACGGCCTGCCACCAGAGGAGACGGTAAACACAGTGAAACACATTTTGTCCCATTGCTCCGCGCTGCACTTCTCAGGACTCATGACCATCGGACGTTATGGCTACGATCTCACCCTGGGCCCCAACCCCGACTTTCAGGTACAAACCTCTGTAGTGAGAACAGTGTTGTTATTTGCTGTGTTTCTGTGTCAAACTGCACATTAAATCTATATGAAAATGTAAAGAGAGAGCATGTTAAGAAGTCACAGAAACTGAAATGACCATATGGACCAACATATTCTGAGTTTAAACCTGCCAAAATAAGACTGTTGTGAAGAAAATGTCTGCTGTATATCTGCGTTTAAGGAAAAGAACCCATATACATAATGCTTCATGATGTCTCTTCTTACAGACCTGACTATCAGGACAGATTGTTCTAATTCATAACAGTCAAAACACTGCAGCTAAACTAGTGAAGGGCAGATGAAGTCAGATGAGGCTTTGGGGCTTTTTGTCTGTTGGTGCCAAAAATAAGATTCAAAGCTGCAGGCTTCAAACGCAGGAAGCACAATGAAATCTGATGATTTAACAAACTTCCTTAAGACTGAGACTGAAGCTCCTACAACATCTCACTAATTTAAATAGCTTTAATCTCACATGTGTAATAAATATCCTGGATGCGTTTGCGTTATTATTACATTTGTATTGACTTAAAAGCCGTTACAGAAGTGCTGCATTCAATTTAGATGTTAATGTGCAATATGGTGAAGGAAAATAACAAGAAAATCATTTTTCAAAAAGCCTTAAAAAACAAACAAATCAGCAATTTGTTTAAAAAATACTTTTCAAACTCTCAACTATCTATATCAGTGTCGGCTGGGTTATGTTTCCCTCCTGTAGATGCTGCTGAGTCGGAGGCAGGAGGTGTGTGAGAGTCTGAAGCTGCCTCTGGAGGACGTAGAGCTCAGTATGGGTATGTCGACAGACTTTGAACATGCGGTTAGTATCACTCCTCATCAGTATATATTAATTTATTTATTAAGTACTGGTATGTTTAGAATTTTAAAAGCCAATATTGTTTGTACAATAGAACCCTCGTTGAAAAAGGATAGGTTCATTCCTCATGAAGAGCTCTTTTAATCTTTTTATTTTAGTGGATGTGATTAGAATCCACAGTCGTTATTTGATAAAAATAAAATAAAGATCAGATAAACTTGTAAAGTTGATATTTTTGAACAGATGTAAGAAAATAATTTTGTCCACCATCACCTGTGTAGGAGCCGTGTTTTGGAAGGATCTCTTAAAGCACTGTATGAACAGGATGAACGATCACAGCAAACAAACCTGTTCAAATGTCTTTAGGTCATCAGACCAGTGTTTGAAGACACACTTGAAAAATCATGAACCTCTTCTTTAGTGTTGATGAAAGGTTGTGGAAGTATGACGTGATAAAGGCCGCTCCTTATCTCACCTGCTGGCTCCAGGCTGGCCCCCAGTAGCTGCGGCTTTCATACTTTAGTTTTATTCAGTGCTTTTGATTGAAACTATAGTTCTGTTATTTCTTCTCTCTTATGTGCTAATGGTATCTGTGCATTCTCCCATTTCTTTTGAAGATTGAGGTGGGCTCCACCAACGTGCGAGTTGGTAGCATCATCTTCGGCAACAGGGAGTATCCCAACAGTGCAGCAAACACTCCAAATCCCAGTCCGGCCCCCAGTCCAGCCCCAAGTCCAGCTCCCAGTCCAGCTCCCAGCCCGGAGAAAA
The DNA here is from genome assembly GCF_900324465.2 of Anabas testudineus. NCBI lineage: Eukaryota > Metazoa > Chordata > Actinopteri > Anabantiformes > Anabantidae > Anabas > Anabas testudineus. Next base: position 3,615,992 of record NC_046616.1, on the reverse strand, counting down.
CAGCCAAGGTGGTGTCAGAAGAAGCTGCCAAGAAGATGCAGCATCTCACTGTGTCATAAGAAGACGTTTCACTGCTCTGAAATACCTTTAAAACGAAGCACTCTTCACATGCAGAATGAATTCCTGCAGAGACACGTGGAGCTGGGAATGCAAAATTCTTGCGTAATTTTCAAGTGTATTTGCTGATTCCTCTTCTATTTTTGTGTGCCCTTCTTGCTCTTTTAAGGCATTCGGTACAGAACTAGTTGACTTTTTTTAAAAGTAGTGTGTTACTAACCTGCTGTGCTCTGACTTCCTCTTCATGGAAATCTCTTGTACAACCTTACCGACAACTACTGAAAACATAACGACTAATAGAAAGTTGTTGGAGTTATGCGATAGTGAGGATTTGTTTGGATTTGTTGTGCTGGTGTGATATTTTCTACGTTTCCAACCCAACATGTGACAGTGCTGAAATGTGCTTGACTGTGTACATTGTCCCAGAGATCAGATTTCCTCAAAGTACAATGTACAGTTTTTGTTGCACAGATGAGACAAAGACTTGATTTAATAAATCATTTTTCCCTTTATAATGACACATAGTATTGTTTGTTACATATTGTTTCGTATGGCATGACAAATATGTCAAATCTCTATTCTTGATATTAACAAATGCAAGAATAAACCTGCAGAAAGTGTTCAGTTCTGTCAACAGTGTTGTCTGTGTAATGATGTGGTACATGTTGGACATGAGAGAGAGAGAGTGAACCTATGCAAAGCAGTGATCTTGTTTCAGTGTTTTCAAGTCCTTTTGTTTTACACTACAGATATAATGGTGTCACAAGCTCAGTGTGTGTTTTTGTCTCCTGTGAAAAGTGCACTCATCAGTCAACTTGTGAACAGATATGTGGTTGCTGTCTTAATGAGGCGCTTCAGCGTTGTTTGGTTTGGAGCTGGATCTAAGGGAAGCCAAAGCCAAGCAATAAATTTTACTGGTGAAAGATCTGCCATTTGCTGTGTGTTTCTTGTAGTTGGGGCAAAGTGGCACAAATAACATTAGAAAACAGAAGTTTGGCCAAAGTTGCTTTATTAAGCACAAGGACTGGACCACAGTACAAATTTGAGTAGTTGATGTGTTTAAAAGAATTGATCCCAGAATATACTGCATCATGAATTTGACCTAAACCTAAACGTGTTACCGTTGGAACCTAAATTGTTCTAACTGAATGAGTGAATGAGGTATTAAAATACTGGCAAGAATTTATAAAAGGAACAAAATAGCTAATGCTAAAGTAATAAAATACAAACCACAGCTGCTCAATAAATAAGTGATGATGAAACAAAAAACGTGGTGGAACATTAGATAAAGACCTGAAGATCATTCAATCCATGTGAAAGGCATTAGAAAGTGAACAGTAAGTTCAGCTATTTACAGCAGACAGTAGAATTCTGTTTTTAATAGAGACGTATGACAAACTGTATCTGCTGTACAGACCTAGCTCAGGAAACTAGACTACCAGAAACTATATACACTGGGTAGAAGGATGGATGGGAACACTTCCTGATCTTCCCATACTAAATTAACAAGAATATAATTTAATAAATGGTTTATAATCTGAAAATCAGAGACAAATTAATGGAAAGTTTTAAACTGCTGCGTTAATGATCTGTACACCTGTACAAGTTACATGTTTTATATCAGTATTATAATTACAGCTATGTTAAAAAGTGTTATTACTGATTAGTTACCTGATTATTCGACTGTAACAAATGCTTCATAAGAGGTTGTATTAGTCACAAACACGTAAACGACTGTATTAGAGAGGGTTATAAATCATTTACTAAGTGTTAATATGCTGCTTCTGAATAGTAACTGTGAGGGTTTGAGTAGTGGTGTTAATAAATGAACACATAAGGAATCAAGGCCAGTGTAACAAGTTGGTGAAAACAAATAAAACTATGTGCAGCATGAACAACAGAAAAATGGCATACATCAAATCAGGTCTTAATAAACTACAAGCTAAGTTTTACTTGTAAGAGCTTTAACATCCTCATCGTTCATCCTCATGTACGAATGACCATCAAAAACAATCTAGGTTCACTAATGTTTCTGCTTCGTGATAGAAAATTTGCCTTCGTTTTCTAGCATGGTCCAGAAAACCCAACAAACAAACTAGAACATTTACAAGAAAAAAACCACACGTAGCTGTTCTGTGAAATCGTTTGTACCATTTATAGCTGATATTAGGACCACGTGTCTCCTCCTGGATGTTTCTGTGCTGTGAGTGGCCGTCTCTCCATTTCCGGTCTGTCAGGACTGTCTACTCGTGTCTGTGTTGTTACACTAGTTTCTTAGCTTCAAAGAAGCTCTTGAGGTGCTTCATCTGCCAAATTCCTGTGACGATGAGAATGAGCGTCTGAGCAATGGACCACCAGAGAACACGCTGGTTGGTGCTCTCGCTCGTCATGCGGAAGCGTTCCTCACGATACTGTAGAGCACAACACAGAGTAAGTCAGGAGACCAATCAGTAGCTCGACCTATTAAACTTACTAGTAAACCTTTCCTCCTAATATGACTTGATATGATTTTTTACTGACCCTCTGGTAGTTTTGTTCCTTCTGGATCTGTTCGACTTGGTCCAGAAGCTGTCGGACTCGCAGCTGCAGCTCGGTCAGTTTGTCTTTGGCTGCAATTTCAGGGTAGTTGTTGGTATGTTCTCCGACCTGAATATCTAGATGCACTCTCTGCAACATCGGGAAACAAACTGCTTAGTTTAAAAACAGCAACTAAAGAAAACTATGCTATTTAACTGTCAGACATATCATGTAGTTATTTTAAGCACGAGGGTCAAATTTCAGGAAAACATGCACACGTGGCAGTTTAGGACGACAGTGGTTTTCACCCTGGAGCAGGATACATGTCATTAACAACACGAATGTAAACTATCAATTCAAAAAGAACAGATCTGACTAAAACAACTGAGCATTATGGGCTGTGATGTGAACATGGACTCAATGTAATGCAGCTATTCCTATTGGTGCATTAAGTGTGATAACATCATTCCCAGCATTCCCCTGCCTACTTTCAACATGTGCAAAGACCTGGTCCGCCAGAATAACTGGAAACACCAGTGCAGGTGTGTAGCACCATTAAAGAAAGAACTGCTTTTTCTCTTCAATTTGGCAAAAAAACAGCATCGTTTTAACCAATGCTGGTTAAAAGCAGTGACAACGTTCATACCAATTTCCCTCCTGCAAACAAAGCCATCTTGGTGGAGTTGGAGTGCAGACAGATCTGATGTTCTCCAGGAGTGTGGGAGGTGAAGGTGAACCGCCCCTCTGACCCATACTGACGTGAAAGGATGATCTGGAATAGGTGAAAAAGTAAAATGTAATGTAAAATCAATTTAGATATGTACAAATGTGCTCTATATTACTACCTACTCTATCCCTACTTTTGTATCTGGATCCTTGATCTCAACGTGCATCCCAAGCCCAGGGGTGGATGGGAGGAAGGAGCTGCTCTGTTTGTCCCACAGCTGAGTCCTGTACTTTCCTGTCAGGCATGCAGCAAAGACATCAGGTCATCCAGTAATCATTTAAAGGACGGCAATAAAAAACATATCAAATGGAAAAAGTATTAAACATACAGTGTGTAGATGTAGAAATATGACTGAATATTAAAGGCAAATAAAGTTGTTTATATTATTTTTTGCTGAGTAAATGACGGAAGAAGAAGCTGTAGTAGGTGTGGAAGGTTATTTAATACATATTTCATGCACTTCAAGTGAGAACTGACGAGGCTATTTTTCAACTTTAAAATGTTCCACTTTGTCACAACACTTTGAAACTTGAAATAACCATTTTGGTCTGTTGTGAAAAAACACGCAGCTGCAGCCTTTCACAGCACTGAGAGTGCAGAAAACAGACCATAAAACCAAAACCATACTAGTAAAAACTGACTTATGTTCTTATTTTAAACTTCGTTCATTATGCTGTGTGTTAACATCAGTAAAAAATCCTATGATTACCCAATTGTTTATCAGCTCTTAAATATCAAAATTCCAATATTCTTCCCAGTATGTATCAGTCAGACTGCACCTTATAATCCTAATTCTAACAGGACACACAATAGAGTGAAACATTTTCACTGGAAATCTGTATCTTTTATCAAAAATAAGACAATCACATGTTCAATGCTGCAATATGTCTCTACACAGATACAGTCTCCAAAATAGACTTTTAAAATCCCTAACACCATCATACCAGGAATTCTAGGTCGCCTTTCTGCATTTCTGTTGATCCCCTGCAAACATTTATATAGTTATGATGGAAATACAGAAATATAATCATGTATTCCTTGTTGATCTGCATGTTGCAGGTTGCTGACAGACCGGATGTGCAGTGTGGGCGGTGCAAACTTGTGGACTTAAATTAGAAATAGTTCCTCATCACAGTGTTATTGTGTTATTGTCATAAATGCTTTTTGCAGATTCCCTTTCCATCACCTCCAGTTTCAGGTGGAAAATGATGCTTCTTTACTGTGAGCTTTAAACCATGTCCTGAGCTGAAACAGCCGCCAACAAGCAAACAGCTGTCGTGAAGGAAAGGTCAGTCGATTATAAAATGAACGTTTATCTTCGCACTTTTAATTACTGCGTTTAAAAATACAAAGGCACCAATCAGGTGTCGTGTGCCACATATTGCATTTATTATTGTAACTGTAAAACATGAATTTAATGCAATGCTGTCGCTCTTTGAGACTGTCTAACGTTAAACCTCTAGATGCAAAAGCCAATATAAATCGAAATTGTTTGCCATTTGAGGCTTGCAACAAGTCTGAACACTGTAAACTAGACGATTTACAGCAAAGTCTTTTTTGTTATATCCACTGCAGCATCTTTGCAGTTGCTAGCGTGCACTGCTAGCTAGCTACGTGTGGCTAACAACCTCACTAAAGCTTACCAATAACCATGGTCTCGTCAGGAATTTCCTCAATGAAGCATTTTTTCTCTGTCTCTCCTATGTGGAAGTAGAGGGCGGAACTTGGATAAATCCAAGCTAATATTAAAACAAGTTCAGCAGCAGGGGTAGAGAGCATCATTAGCGTCGTTCACTTTGCGCACATCAGCAAAGGAAGCTGAAGCTGCGGCCAGATGACGTCATCTTCCACTGCGGAAGACGGAAGGGGATTTCCTTTGACGTGGGTCAACGTGCCCGGAGCTCAGCCTGTCAGGCAGCTGTCACCCATCTCAGTAACTACCCTCCTTAACCAGAGCATGGAGATGTAACTGAAATGGCAGAAAGTATTTGTATCTACAAAGAGATGTACAACATCTTAGTAAAAGATCACATGTAGATGCACACAACTACAAAGGTATGTCAGACATTCACAGCCTACTGCAACTACATCACTAAAGAGATGGAAATGTTGTCAAAGATACAAAGAAAGATCATAAAAACGCACAAAACAACTGCAAACAACACGTGTGGTTATGTTTCAGTGTGGGTGTATGCGTCTGTAGAGGTTTTTTAATATTGTCCAGGAGCGTTATGTGTCATAATCCATGCACAACTAATATAAGATTTGATTTATATTATTTTTTATTTATTTATCTGCTGGAGCTAAAGGAAAAGCAAAAAGATCTAGAACAAAAAATTAAGAATATGGTAAAAAGTATAGAGCAAGAGTATTGATAATAAGAGTAACAGATATGTACATACTATGCTCAAGTAGTGGTGGAGGAAAATATGGCTAACTATGTTGTGTGCAGTCTGGAAAATCAGTCTGTAGTTTTGAGCTTATTTGAGTTTGCTGGGTGCAGTAATGTAATGTAATGTAGGTCCTTAGGGAATGGGAGATGTTTGGCCATCATCCTTCCACTCCACTCCAGGACAGCGCTCGCCTTCTTAGTCCACCAGTAGTTACCGCTGTAGCTATAGATGATGGCTCATGCCACGACAAAGCTTAAAGCTGGATCTGAGGCTTCTCTGCAAGTAGACTCTTCTTTTGTGAGGGGCAGTGATGTTGTTTGTCCCGTCCAGCTTGCTGTTGAGGTTTCTACTTTCTGGCTATTTACCAGTTTACCAGGTACATTTTAATTCTGAATTAAATTCCATCAAATAAGAGAGTTTCATGTGTTAATTTACACTCAAGGCCAAACTTACATATTCTAATGTAATAGGGATTAAATAAAGATCAAAATGATTTAAGATTTGTGTGGTTAATCAAAACAAAGGTTGAATTTACAGAGAAGGAAGTTATGCCTGAAAGGCAAAACCCTGGGTTTAATGTTCCTGGAGCTTCCTGGGCTAACAAGTCGCCTCGGTGTTTTCTGATAACCTCAACCTTATCTTACACAAATACAGCGTCAGGACAGCGTTATGATTTTACTAAAATGCTGTTCGTGACATATACAGTTCGTTGAAGTGGATCGGTGTTCGTGTCAGTCAACATGTGCCTCATTTCACGCAGCTGTTGGTTTTGCTAATTAATCGGAGCTAGCACTTAAGCTAAATCGTTAGCTGGTTAGCATTAGCTTGTTTTCTAACGTTGGATAAAAACGCTGTCAGTGACCGTTTGGCTGCTTGTTACCGACAACAAACCTGAAAAGAGGGTAAGAGAAGTTTTTTATTTAATGTTCAAGCGTTGGCTGTTAAATTAGCGTATAGCGTGTGAAATACTGTGGAAAATTGGGAAGAAATGTTATTAAACTGTAGTAAATGTGGGTTGGTCGTGTGCTTTGTCGTCACATCTGCTAAAACTGTCGAGTAGTCGTTTAATTTTGCATTTTGTTCAAACTGTGTAACATTAAATTAATTTCTGAGTCTCAGTCGAGCTCTTTGCTTGATGCTACTGGGAATGACGTAATGTTTTTCTCCCGGTTACCGGTACCTGTGCTCACCTTTACGGTCCGAAGAAGCTTCACTTCACCGGTGAGTCGTTTGGTAAAGTCCGTCACTGATGTGGTTCATCTGTAATAAAATGAAATATTACTGTTGAACTAAACTGAAAGTGAAAGTTTCCATCCAGGCCGCCTAACGGGGCTGAGGTGTCGTGGTCCATGTGTCAGGATGTGAGTCCACTAACGCAGGCCTCGCATGATCAGTGATGATCCGCATTAAGAACAGTGTAATGGCGCTGAAGTTGTACAGAAAAGGCCTCAGACTACTTTGAAAATCTGGGTTATTTTATTCCAAACCTACATACAATAAGAAAGTTGAAGAACTCAGAGATACAGGAAGTTGTGACATGTAAAATAAAGAAGGAATATTTAATAATCTGCAATTATTTTAGGTCAGAAATTGAATTGGAGCAAGTTTTTGCTGTTTTATCCCCTCAACGAAAGCACGTGTGTAGATGACACTGTGGATTTGAGGCTTGTTCGTGTCAGTCAACTTGGAGCCTTTGGTCACCTGTTATAAATGTAACTCAAGTTTCCAGCAAACCATTGTTTAACAAGCAGCAGCGCGATTGATGGGAAACTTGCCATCAGAAGTAAGTGAAAATGTCAGTAGTCAAGTTGTTATTCTAAGCAACGAGGGGCTTTCTCATTATCACCGGTGACTAGGCTGAGGATTTCTAAAGGGACAGCCCGTGGCACCTAACACACTTCGTAGAAATGGCTCGTGTCCGAAACACAATCAGGCAGCAGAAAGAAGATCAAGATTTGTTTGCTGAGAGATAGAAAATCAAGTATGGTCAAAAAAAGACTGTCTGGTAGTGGTAACAGAAGAAGTCTCCATTTTTGAGAAGTGGTTTAGAGACTGCTGGTCATGTGAACATGTGCTTCTGTGGAAGTCAAGGATTTCTTTTGTAACGGTCAATGCCACAGATTTGCTTACATTCGTTTTTTTTTTTACAAATACTACAAATACTGCAGTATTAAACATTTCTTTATCATCTGTATTTCTATCCCAATCCCCACATTTTCTGGTTAATTTGGTCTTTTCTTTTTGGAGCTTACTAAATATATAAGATGATATGCACATGTTTCCTCAGGGATGGTGCAGCCCCAACCTGATGGCACGATGCATTGGGACATGTCAGGAGAGGAGAGCGGAGGGGCCCTCAGGGTCCCACCCGAGCTGGCTGCCAATGAAGTGGTGACCAGGTTGCTTGGTGACAACCAGCAACTTAGAGGTAGGAAAAATTCCCATAACTTAAATATTGAAAACTGTTATGTCTCTGATATTCATACTGCAGCAGACAATTATTGATGGATCAAATAACTTCATTTACAGTGTAGTAGTACAGGTTCAGAACTATTTTCACAGTGACATATTTTGTGTATAGAAATGGCTGGAAAAATGTAAATGTGACTGTAATTCCTAAATGATGAATCAGATACATGTATATTATATATAATATTCTATTGTTATTGGTGTTCTACAGATACAAAATTTCAAAGAATGTGTCACTGTTCAAAGACCTTGGACCCAACTGTTCTTGTGTCCACAATAATGTGTTTAATAGTTTCTTTAGTCTCCTTCCCTTTATTTGATGTTCGCCACTCTGCCCTCCAGATGCTTTGCGGCGGAGCAACCTGGCCTTGCGTCAGCGCTGTGAGGAAATGGAGGGATGGCAACGAAAGACGAGAGAAGAAAGAGAGTTTCTCAGTTGTCGTTTCCAAGAGGCCAGGGCGCTTGTGGAGAGGCTGGCCCAGGAGAACCACTCCTTACAGAGCCTTGTGAATGGACCAGGCTCTCCCTCAAGCTACTGCTGCAACTCCAGCCAGACTGAAGACCACCAGGGACGCCCAGCTAGGAACGGTCCACTGGACGGACCACAGGTTAGCTAGTTGAGATTCACACAATCTGCTTCCACATGTCCACACACTTTCAGGCACATTTACATTTTGGTTGCAGTTTTTCAAAGTTTCCACTGTTTGTTTTATAATGTGTTGGAGGTACATGTATGCCTATGCAAAGATTACAAATGTAAATTTATATATATATATTTATATTAGTTCTGTGCAGTCCTATTGCTTCTGGTATAGTTATTATAATTTCACCACATATGTAATGTGTGGTGATGTGTACTGTGAAGCTCACAAACCAGTGAAAATATTAACATGTACTATAGGTAACCAGTGGCCAATACTGTGGCTGCAGGATCCACTGCCATTTGAGATTGCGTGGGTGTTTTTGCTACTTTTAATGTATGTGACCGGTAAAAGTAGCAGAAACAAACATTTCCATTTATTTCCACTGTAATATTTATGAGTTCTTGACTTAAAACGAATATTTGATTATGTAGGTGTTACTTATTTGCATTAATGCTCTAGTTCGAGAGAGAAACTGAAAAAAACAGAGACTAAGCAAAATGGGGATGATGATATTCCTGATTTTTCATCCTCAGTAGGCAAAATGAAAAATATAATGTCGGAAAACCTAATTGGTCAATCAGAACAACGTATTTCTATTGTGATTTTCAGACTTTAGATCAGCGGGAGAGGAAAAGAGTTGAGGAGATGGATCAGCACACACAGACCACACCACCCCGCAGCCTGGTAAGATGTTTGACAGTGTGGATCCTGGTTGTCCATGATTTCAGTTTTGTATGTATGTGTTTGTTCCACATCTAACAGGTATGTCTGTGTGTCTAGGGTGATTGGAGTGTGCAAAGCTCCTTGAATAGCACCCTTCCCACTCCCCCTACCTCATTTTCAGAGGTACTGGGGGAGGTAATGGGCAGAGATAATGGGCAGGTGAGCCTGCTCACTGCATCCCTATTCCACCAATCAGATCTAGATTTGATCTAGTTTTACCATGCAGCCAGACCAAAATTCACCTGATCACATTTTCTTGTGTGATTTGGAGAAAAGCAAGAGGACACAGGATATGTTTTGGTAGGGTTGTAAATATAAATTGTAGTAACAATAGTTAACAAAACCCCACTTTATCAAATATTCTACTGTCATTGGCCAGACTTGCTGTCCTCACACTCACCGAAGAAGAGCAGCATCTCTCCTTCTCTACTTTAGCTATTATTTAACTTGCAGAATATAAAGTAAACAGACAATATTCATAAATGAGAGGTCAGTCCTACGTCTCCTCTCAAACCCTGATGTCAGAAAACCTCATGGGTCAATCAGATTTAACTATGGATCTACCAGGTTGAGGGAGGTGGGACAGTTCACGTCCAAAAGCAAATTTTTGTCTGACTGCACTGTTAGTCCTAACCCCACCTTAACTGTCATCGCATTCAGGCAGATGTTAGAAATACTGACTTCCAACTCTGAGGAATGCAGCTGGGTGGCATTAGAATTGAGAACTCCAATTACAAAACCCGGCACTAATCACCATGTTGCTGTAAAAAAATGTTTAAAGAAATCTGGTATCGGCTGTGTTATAGGAAACAGATTTGTCCTCTGACTAATGAGTTGGAACACTGGATTGAATGGGTGACAACTTTAAATCATTTTGTTCTTACTTTGAATGTAACACTGTATTAATACACAGCACTGGTAATACCCTATACCCACTACTTAGACGTTTTTAAAATCTCTGTCTACTTATTCCTTTGTATTTGTTCCCTCTAAACATCTTGGTTTATTTCCACTTTTTGCTTGGTGTCGGTTCTCCAGCCTAGGATGGTGGTGGTGTTTTGTGGTTCTCCCTGCATTCAATCATCCCCTTTTTTTATTTTCACATCTCTCTGCAGCCGGTGGAAGGAGCAAACGAGTTCCTGCAGTTGCTGAAGAGTCACAAAGAAAAACTGGAGGAAGGGATGAGAGAGCTGAGGAGGAAGAATGAAGAGCTGGAGAGGGAGAAGGAGGAGGGTGATAAAGAAAAAGAGCGGATGCGTCACTGCATTGAACAACTACGAGCCAAATTAGCCCAAGCACAGGTAAAACCATGATATAAGCTTGTACACATTCTACTTTAGGAACCAGTTCATTAATCTAGTGATACAGATGAGCAGGATAGACAGATAAACAGATAGATCTGTGCTGAAAAAACGTTTTAAATCCCAAAGTAAAAAATAATAACAATAATAATTCCCAATTTCACACACATTTTAATATATCTCTTAAGTCTACATGAAGCAAGCATATTGTTGTCTCTCACTGCACAGGGATTTGCTTGTAGTGCAGCTTTCCTGAGACTCATTTCGTGTTCAGGGGTAAACAAAACAGCTAAATGAGACATCAGTGCGCTATGAGAGCAGACTTTATTTAGATGTTTCTGCATAATTAATTTGAATCAGTTTAATTTTCCTCACTGTGAATGTCTATTTTGCATTTTAAATTATGATCAAGGACAGTTAAATTGGATACAATAGTTTAGGGACCTGGTCCACTTTAGTTCCTTTTGCTTGCCGCAGCTACTGTTTCCCTGTGGTACATCTTGTTTGTCATAGAGAAGACATTCCGTTGTTAGTGACTGAAGTCTCTAAATGTGAATGACCAATAGAGATATTCAGCATGTGGACAGACAAGAAGCAGCTGTAAATATGACCTTTTGTGTTCACAGGCAAACAATGTTACTGAGGAGGTTCTGCATCGCTCTGAGGCGCAGCACTCCTCTGACTGGTATGATGCATCTTCCTTTTAAAACACAGTACTTCAGAGTGTCGTTTGAAACTAACAGCACTAAACAGATTTGATGTGTGAACTATACAGTATTTCTGCATTTAATTATGTTTAATAGCACATGTATTTCTAATTTTGTGTCTTCTTCTTAATTAAAGACTCCATTTATATCCTAAATCTTCTTGCTCCTACTTCCTCTCTCTCTCTGTTGCCTTTTCCAGCTCTAGTCTGGCTAAACTCACAGAGCAGCTTCAGGCCACACAGGGCAGGTGAGCCCTCAGCTCTGTGTGGCTTTTACTTTCTCACTGTGTGTGTATAGGTGCTTTCCGTACTTCTGTCTCTCCATCTCTGTCGGTTTGCAGTGTCCTGCATCTTCCTCAGTTTTACCTTATTTTGTTTCCTGCAAGTGTGTTTTTATTTTTTGTTTAGTTTTGAATATGGGACATATCATTTCTACAAACCTGTAGTTGTTGTCTTCATGTGTCACATTCAGCTCTACATCACTGTAATAAAGTGTTTTTATTACATGCTATTACTACATTTATTGATTAACTGATAAATAATACATGATGGAGGCTACACCCAAACCATCATGGTAATACCCAGTGTTTTCATATTGTCTTTTTATTTTATTTTTTATTTTTTGTCTTGTACTAAAAAATCTATACAATAATTCTTCTTCTTCAAAATAATTGGCTGAGTAAAGCAGTGGTTGGTGACTTAATATTAATTGTTAGTTGTGTAGGTTTAGTTCAACAATAAAACAAATATGAAGATCTTGTGTTTTTGATTTATAAATGATGAATTTCAAAACTTATTTTTAAACCCTCTTTAGTTGTAATAATATATCCATATACATAAGTTGTATAAATCCATTGGAATGTACAGTAGATTAAATGCTGTCCTTCTATATGTAATGAATCTGTTATTTGTGTAGGTACCGGGAGCTGGAGGAGAAGCTTGATTACCTGCAGAAGAGTTCAGCTCAGCGGGACAGAACTGAAGCTCTGCTCAAACAGAAGGAGAAAGACTTTGCTCAGGTATAAACTATGAAAATCCAAATCTTACAGCTAAATAGGTTACAGATGTGCTGTAGAAGGCAGTCTCAATAGTTAGTTAGTCCAATATCTTAAAATCTTTTGTATTTTTGCAGCTCCAAAAGGACTGTGAGGCTCTGAAAGCACAAGCAACTTCCCTATTAGGAGAACTGAACGAGAGACAAAGCAGTCTGGAGAAAAGCGAGCATGAGCGCAAAATGTTGGAAGAAAAGTATGTTGTTAAAAAACTTACATAGAGTTCTTTCTGTGTTTACCTGTAAATGTGCACGTATACTAAGGTGTTTTTCTTTCTTTGTTTGTAGGCTAAGCAGTAAGTTGAAGTCGCTGCAGATGGTAGAGCGGGAGCTGGAGCAGCAGAGGAAGCAGCATAATGTGGCCATGGACAAGCTACTGCTGCAGACCCAGAGCCTGGAACAAGCCCTGAAGACAGAGAGGCAAATCGTAACAGAGGAGAAGTGGGTTTAACGCACAGATACAGTAACAGTGACTCTGTTGACTATTACATTTCTCACCATCAGTTTCTATTTTGTCTTCAGGAAAAAACTGTCACAGCTGCAGCATGCATACACGTGCCTGTTCAGAGACTATGATTCTAAACTGAAGAGTGAGGTAAAAACATTTAAACTTGTTGTTCACCTTCATTAGTTCTCCTGTTTAGGCTACAGATTCATGTGTGTGTTTTGTGTTCAGGGAGGAGATCTGTCCAGCCGACTAGAGGAGGCGGAGAGAGCACTGGCCTTGAAGCAGGATCTGATTGATAAATTGAAGGAGGAGGTGGAACAACAGAAAGGGTCTCTGGAGACCGTTCCTGTCCTCACTGCGCAGGTACAGTCACACAGCTGTCATGTTCAGAATGGCTCTGGTTTTATTTAAATCGTTTAGTTCAAAGATCCTTAGTCAGTGACTTTTACTTGATTATTTTCTTTCTGAGTTAAGCATTACATAGTAGATAATGATGAGCTACTTGAGAACAGACTGGGAAACCCTGTGTTAATGAATGAGTCATTAGCTAATCATTCTAGGACAATGAGTAACGACCACTTTCTTCCTGACAATGTAAACATGAGGGTTGTTAATGTGGTCCATCCCCAAAGACATTTGTCAATTATACATATTCATACATTATACATACAGCATACTCAGTCACGACCGCGTGTTTATGTCATACAGAAACACTGAAATGAAACAAAATGGCAGCAGTTGGATAAAGTCTGTTTCACTGTCTTTGCCCAGGCTGAGATCTATAAGGCTGATTTCTTAGCCGAGAGAGAAGCGAGAGAGAAGCTGAACCAGAAGAAAGAGGAGCTGCAGGACCAGCTGACCCAGGCCATGACTGAGATTGAAAGGCTCAAGCAGGAAGCCACATCACGGTAAGTGGAAGATAGTTTTAATCACACAGCTCAGTCTGTCTTCAAATCTCAGTGCACATCATTGCTGAGCCAGGGTTTCATTGTCCTTGTGTACAGAATTTCTCCCCTGCCCTCAATTTTAATTGCTAATCAGATGCTGCATCAGCATGTTGAGGTGACTTTGATGATAGCTGCAGTAAAGCTAAAGTCAAAGCTGTTGGCATATTGTCAAGACTGACACCTCATATCTGAAGTCCAAGCCATATCCACTTGTACTGTGTCTTGATGTTTCTAGGGAAGTGCTGCTGTAAAGTGTGATTAAACATGTGTCTGTGTTCACCTCTGTAGTGCACGTATGGAGCAAATGAAGATGAGACACCTGGAAGACTTTGCAACACGGCCCCCACTCATTCCACCTCCACAAGGTACATTATATCCACAAGCTGCACACATTCAAAACAACATCAAGTAAAATCATTTTAAGCCTTTAATGCTTATAATTAAAGTCCCCCTGTCCCATACTCTCAAGCTCTACTTAGTGCTTAGATGATCAAAATGCTATACTCAGTAGACTGATGCTGCACAAAATATTGTGTTTTAAGTAAACCTGCTGCAACAATAGTAACATAAATGTCTTACAGTGAAAAAGTACCATAGATGGAATGTTTTAAATGATGTTCTTCCTTCATTGCTACTTACATAGGTCTTCTGTAAAGGTCTGACCAGCTTCCCTTAACTTTAATATGCAGGAAAATGACTTTCAGTTTGAATGAGCTGATGCGCTGGTCCTGTTAAAACAAGACAGAATAAAAAGAAGAACTGTGTCTATCAATGTATTTTCTCTAGATGTTTAACATGCTTTCTTTCTGTGTTTCCTAATATAGCATTTAACACGGTGCCCCCTGCACCTTCGTTCCGCAACCAAGGTTTGGTACCAGTCGGGGATCCAGGAGCAGCCGGAACTGAGGATCTGCCAGATTTATGTTGTCCAAAGTGCCAGTACCTGGCTCCAGATATGGACACGCTGCAGATTCACGTCATGGATTGTATACAGTAACACGAGCATAGTCTAACACACTTTGACACTGACATACACACACATACATTTATGTATACAGTATATTTTTTGACATTCAGCTTGTCTGCTGCCACCTGTGGACACAGCCTGGAGAATCATGATTTGTAGTTGCACCTTAATCTCTGCCCTGCAAACACACAAACCCAAACATGAACGCATTCTGTGGATCTTACCCTTCTACAATTTGTACAGTCAGAAGACCGTTTGAACAAGTAACAAGTGTGTCAAAGAACGACGGCATAATGTTTCATGAAAAATAGCTTTTCCATTCCTTTTCTCAGCTCTTTTGACTGTCAGCATCTGTTCAGTAATTTCTCCCCCTCTTTGTACCTATCCTCTGAGATGGCACACTGGTGCACAAGTTCATCAGTATTTGTAACTTGAGAGTTAAACACACACTATAGAATTAGTATGTACACTTTGACAGCATCATCCATGTTTTACAGTATAATCAGTAATTACTGAGCTAAAAAAACAGTTTTAGTGCTTATGAGTAATCACACATGACAATGTGAATAATTTAGAGAGTTTTACAAAAGAAAAAGTATTTAAATATGTATGGGTTATAAATGTTGCTTGTCTCCATTACCTCAAAATATGTATTACTATTATATATTAGAGATGGATTTACTCTTATTGAAACAGTAGCCATTCTCTGTGTTCTTTGCCTGTGTACACTTCAGACTGCACCACTGCTTTATCTCTGATGTTAGACCTGATCTTTAACCCCTCTTTTGTGGCGTTGGCTGTTACCTTTCTGAATGTAATCATATTGAAGATCCTTCACAGTGTGTGTGAATACTGTGTGTAATTAAAGATCTTTCTGTGCAAAGATCTTTCTGTTTCAAACTGCTGATAAATGAAATAAATCGGTTATTCGCTAGTCCTTGCGTGTTTAGTCCTTGTGTAGTGTAAACGGAAGAAAATGTGTACGACATGTGGTGGGAAACCATCTACCTCAGGTTGTGAGACCATTGAAATTGTGGTCCTAAAACACTGTTATGAGGTTTCACAGAAGAAGGCTCAGGTGCAGCCAGTAAGCCCAACAGTCATTTAATGGGTCCAGAGAAGCATTTGATCAGCACCAGAACTGATTATTACACCTTATAATCGGTCGTTTTACATTATTTTCACACAAAATCTAGACTTTAAAAGTAGCTTTTGTATGCATTTATACTTTAGTACAGCAGCAGGATCAATAACATTCTCCATCTGTACAATATACACACACAGAACAGCAGTTGACTTTATTTTAATCTTCTGGATCTGTGGTGGACATGTACCTAAATGCCTCGATGCAGTGGCAACAGGTAGCATTCGAACACAGTTAAATTGTTAAAAACACATTAGAATAAGGTGATGCAATTTTTAAATAGAACATGTAGCTTTCAAATCACGGCCATTAATAAAAGCACTGATACTACAGTAACCTGTGAATATACTCTATTAAAAGAAAAGGTCAATCCTAATCAAGCTAAAGTATTAAGTGAAATGAGGAAAATTACAACTTTCATATGTGTTACATATAATTCTTGTGACTAAACGTAACAAAAGCTGCCAGATAAATTTAGTAGAGTAGAAAACATTGTATTTGTAATTTTAATGAACTCGAAGCATTAAGTGCCTTATAATTAGCAAATTGATTCCGTCTCAGTAGTGTATACTTTATATACTTTACAAAAATATGGATTGATGAAGGACACGTGTTCCACCCAAGTAAAATTCTTTGTTATATCCTGTTTCTGTTAAGTTTTTAAAATGCAGACACTGATGAGATAAACTAATCAATATCCTCTGTGAAGTGCCATCGTTGTTCTAAACCTTTAATTATCTCTGTCTTTGTCATTATAAACTTGTGTTTTAAATGTGATTCACCGAACTCATTGATCTCATTGGTATTTGCACATACTTTGATCCGCTGTATAAATATGCAGCTCTCACATCTCTGACCTGCACTTGCCCTGCAGTGGAGCAACCAAGACATGAGTGAGCGCTGTGAAGAGATGGAGGGACTGGGAGATAGAAAGAAAACCAGCAGTGATTTCCAGAGGCTTAGGGCCATTGTGGAGAAGATGTTCCAGGAGAGATTCCCTCCAAAGAGCCTACCTGGGGATCTGCAGGAGACCACAAAGAAGAGAAGTAAACTGGTTGGAGCAAAGGTAGAGATGGAGGGACTGGGAGGTAGAAAGAAAACCAGCAGTGATTTCCAGATGGCCAGGGCCAGGGTGGAGAAGATGTTCCAGGAGAGATTAACTCCAAAGAGCCTACCTGGGGATCTGCGGGACAGAACAAAGAAGAAAAGTAAACTGGTTGGAGCAGAGGTAGAGACGGAGGGACTTGGAGGTAGAAGGAAAACCAGCAGTAATTTCCAGAGGGTCAGGGCCAGGGTGGAGAAGATGCTCACACAAGGGCTGCACACAAATGGACAAGCCTCCTCCTCTCACCACAGACAGCCTGGGGATCTGCGAGACATCACAGAGGTGATACAACAATATCTTTCTGAAACTATTTAAACCCTCTCTGGCCTTATTCCGCAGGTTTCCCAATTAAATGTGTTTAAGTCCATTTAAATTGGGGCATTTCTTCACCTGGATCTCATAACAGTGGTCTTTCTGACTAATGCTGATATGACTAAACATGCATTTGTCTCTGCTGTGCGTATTAGGGAGGAGATCTGTGCAGCAGACTACAGGTGGCAGAGCAAGCACTGGCCCTGAAGCAGGATCTGATTGATCAACTGAGGAATGAGCTGGAGCTACAGAAACGCTCAATGGAGACTGTTCCTGTCCTCACTGCACAGGTACAGTCACACAGCTGTCATGTCTTCAGACTGGCTCATAAGTAGTTTAGTTAGATCCTTAGTCAGTGACTTTGTACTTGATTATTTTCTTTCTGAGTTAAGCATTACATAGTAGATAATGATGAGCTACTTGAGAACAGACTGGGAAACCCTGTGTTAATGAATGAGTCATTAGCTAATCATTCTAGGACAATGAGTAACGACCACTTTCTTCCTGACAATGTAAACATGAGGGTTGTTAATGTGGTCCGTCCCCAAAGACATTTGTCAATTATACATATTCATACATTATACATACAACATACTCAGTCACGACCGCGTGTTTATATCATACAGAAACACTGAAATGAAACAAAATGGCAGCAGTTGGATAAAGTCTGTCTCACTGTCTTTGCCCAGGCTGAGATCTATAAGGCTGATTTCTTAGCCGAGAGAGAAGCGAGAGAGAAGCTGAACCAGGAGAAAGAGGAGCTGCAGGACCAGCTGACCCAGGCCATGACTGAGATTGAAAGGCTCAAGCAGGAAGCCACATCACGGTAAGTGGAAGATAGTTTTAATCACACAGCTCAGTCTTCAAATTTCAAAAATGCAGCTCCATTTTCCCAATTGGGATAATTATTTATTAATTATCATCACAGACAAGCCTGTTAACACACTGTCTGATATCAGAGCTCTGTCCATCTGTATTTGTACATATTTTCTATACATTGGTGTATTTAAATCTGAAACGTGTCTGTCTTCACCTCTGTAGTGGACAGATGGAGCAAATGAAGCAGAGACACCCGAAAGACTTTTTGAAATGGGATCCACACAGAACTGAAGAACTTCCAGACTTTTGGTGTCCTAAGTGCCAGCATCAGACTCCAGACATGGACACGTTGCAGATACATATTATGGATTGTGTACAGTAACATGAGCACAGTGCAGCATCCAGATGCAGATCTTCCTGAATACGATCATAATAGAGTTCTTTGACAACTTTTGTATAAAATGTCTGTAATTATATTTCACTCTGTTCCAAGAACATTGTTTCAAATTATGTTTATGAAATAAATCAGCTGTTCATTGATCGTTGTTTAGTTACATTATTGTGGGTGGTGCAACGTGTTGTTGAAACTCTCCCAACAACAACAACAAGAACAACAAAATAATACGTCTTACTAACCTTATGAGTAAATAATAATGCTGTTTTAAATGGGCAGTACGTTATTTCTATTTGGTTATAAAATACTTTTATCTAATAACAAAGTTCATTGCAAATGTTTGCAAGTGAACTTTAAAAGAACAATCTTGTGAATTTGATCTGTTTGGTTGTGGTTTGTTTCACCCCAGCTTGTAAATTACTCATGATACAATCCTTTTTAATTATTATGTATTCATATACAATACCTTTAAGCTCTATTTTTTATTAGAAGACATCAAATTGATCAGATAGGTAGTAAATTAATGATCATTATCACATTTATCAGACACATATTATGTATAAGGTTCATGAAAGTTACAAGATGTCTGGAAAGTATGTTAAGAAGGTTCTTTATGAACAGGAACTGTAATTGTAGAACGGAATTGAGCAAAAGGAGAAGCTGCTCTTTGACTGAAACATTTCTACATTGCTGGTACAGAGCAAGAGGTCAAATACAAAACAGAAAGACACAATCCAAATGTCTTGATTGAGAAACAGGCGTCAAGCATCCATATAGCAAAGATTCTAGAGGAGTGCTTGACACAGTTTTTAAAACTTTTTAAAAAGACGTGAAGGTTGGAGAAACAGACAAATAGGCATCTATCTTTATTCAGGCTAATCACACTGAGAATAATTATCCTGTCTGACACTAAGTGAAATTAAAACTACAGATTAAGAGCAGGGCTTTTCCATACAAAACATATTCACAGCAGTTTTTTCTTTATTCAGTGCATCGTTTGTAAAACAGCTCAAATATTCAGATTATTATGACAGTAAAATAAAAGGACAAGACACACTTCAGAATATGCCTCAGACGTTTTTTGTGTAACAAACAAACTGATTGTTACCTATATTTTCAGTTGTTTATAGCAACTATTAATAGTCAGTCATACATACTTAATGTCTGAAAACTTAAATACAAGAGAAACAAACTTTTATGAGGGCAGGAAATATGATGTTGCCACTGATCCCATAAGTTAAACATTGGGCTCCAACTTGGGGCCCTTTTTAAGTGTTTATTTGAAGAATAAGTAGGCCGAATTTTCTATTGACCGTATATGTATGTTGTGCATTATTCGATATCCTAATAGTTATGAATGAATTACTGTAATAACGGAGAAATCTTAAAAACCTGATGATTCTCAGGCAAGTTCGGAAACGTTTTAATTTCTGAACCGTCTCTTTTATTTTAAGATGTCTTTCTTCTGATTGTGAGATAGTCATAATTAGGAGATGAAGTCTACGATTTCCTTTTGCAGATGCAGTATGTTTTAGTCAAACAGTTTTTATAAAGTTAACACTTTATAAAACTGTTCTGTGTGTCAAGCTGAACAGCGAGACACGAAGGGAGACCGGAAACATAAGTTGTGCCTTAAAAATAAGATATTTGCTTCGACGTGTCTGACTACTTTGTATTTGCTATATGTTTACATAACATATATTTAAGATGTTAGTAATATGCAGTAATATTAATGTAATATTCTATACATTTGTATTTTATGATGTATGAATGTGAACGTACATGTTCGAGCAGGAAGTAGTCTTTTTTATTTTGGTGAACTCGTTTCCTGTTTGAAGCGGCGCTCCACTCAGCCTCGGGTCTTCATTTACCGGTGTCGGGGACCGGAGTCGTGTGTTTGCGGTGGTCTTCACACGGCCATGTCAGGCTCAACTTCCCCGCCTCCCTCGGTAGAGGCTGTGGGAGCCGAGGGGTGTTATCCCCCGGGGTACAAGCCCTTCAAACCCGAGGAGCACGGCCTGGAGCGCGGGTTCCGTCTCACAGCCTTCTCGGAGCTGAAGGGATGAGGCTGCAAGGTCCCGCAGGAGGTTCTGCTCAAACTCCTGGCGGGACTGGAGCCGGACCAGGCCGATGGGACAGGAAAGGCCGGAGACCAGGCATCGGAGTTCGGCCAACAGTTGACCGGACCCCGACTCGGTGAGGAGCAAATTCGGAATTAGCAGAGCTAGCGTTAGCTTGATGAACGTTAATTAGCGTAACTGTTGCTAACCGTGTTAGCTTATGTTAACAAGTCACATGGCAGACAGACAAGTGAGGGTTAATAATTTGTTTTCCAGTAACTGGCCTCTTATATTTGATTACTTACATCCATAAATTAACATTTAGCTCAGTTGTAGCGTTAAATGCATGTAACTTAACGGGTGATGGCTAACTAGCTAAAGAAGACAGAGTTCAGTGAGTTGTCTGATGACCTGCTGCAGGCATGATTCAGCAGAAATATGTTTGATGCTTTGAGTGCAAAGGTCATGCACCCGGTCAAACATTTCTTCGAGTAGCTAAAGTCCTTTTGAAAACTTGTCTGGACGTTGTGCTGACATGCAGAGGTGCAGCAATCTACTTTATTTTTGTGGAAAGCATTGTATAAGTTACACTTGGTGAGCACAAACAGTAACAGCTGGTATGATCACATGTTATAACAGTCCAGTAATGAATACTACTTTTATTAAAACACAGCCACAAGGATGCAAAAGTAGTATTGTCACTCTCAACAAACCTGTGCTGTGTTTCCAGGTGTAGGAATGGATTCCTGTGTGATTCCATTGAGACATGGAGGACTCTCACTAGTCCAAACCACAGACTTCTTCTACCCCCTGGTGGAGGATCCCTACATGATGGTGAGTTTCTGGGGGGGGTGTATCCCTCCATGAAGCACCTGCACTTTTACAAACACCCAATCAAAAAACTGTTCTGGAGCTCTAAGCATGAACACAACAAGACAGCTACACAACTATTCAACTCTAATGTGAACATGTAAGTGATCATGATGCTACATATTTGACTGATGACAATGCTGCTACAGAGGAAACCTACTGTTTCACAAACAAACCAGAAAGATACCCAGGATTGTTCACTAACTCTAATCTTAGGTCATGCTGTTATGCATGAATAATCACAGATTCAACTTTGTGTGCACTAAGTATAAGTTTATGTGGTTCTACACTAAAACTGTTAAAAATACTAATTTAATTATTAGTATTAACTAGCCTCATCTATCTTTCTCTCAGGGCAAGATAGCGTGTGCTAATGTCCTCAGTGATCTCTACGCAATGGGCATCACAGAGTGTGACAACATGCTGATGCTGCTGAGTGTCAGTCAGAAGATGAATGACAAGGTAAGATTATGGGTGCATGGCTGGATAAAGAGGTGTTAACTTTATTTATTGCTGCCCCATTTTTTTTTATCCTTTGCTAATTGATTTTCTGCACATTAAAATTGCTGCATATCTTAGGTTGCTTTTCATGATTCAGTATTGCCTTTATGTGCATGTATGGCACAGGATCGTGAGCGGGTGATGCCGCTGATGATTCGTGGGTTTCGAGATGCAGCAGAAGAGGGAGGGACGTCTGTGACAGGTGGACAGACGGTGGTCAACCCCTGGATCATCATAGGAGGAGTAGCTTCAGTTGTTTGCCAGCCTAACGAGTTCATCATGTGAGTTAAAGCTGTTACTGTAGCTCTAATGTACTGATTTTTTTTTTTTTTTTTTTTTATTCAGTAAATTAATTAATTCACTGAAAACGCCTTCTTTTAGATGTTGACCTCATGTTGTTTGTATACATTTTCTTGATTTCTAAGAATTCATTTTAGCCTGTAACAAAATGTACTTGAACCTGTTAATTTTAGCCAGTACAGCATGTTTAAAGTATTTATAGTATTTTTTATAAGTATTTTCACAATTAATGTGAATAGGAAATTTAGCAAAAGAGCAGGATTTGCTGACATTGTCAGAGTCGGAAATAATGATTTTAATGGAAATTATGAATATGTTCTTCAAACTTTGTCTTCATCAAAAAAACCTCTTGCAGCAATTGCAGCCTGGCAGACAGCATTTAGCTGTCAGTTTTGATAACTGTCCTTCCTTAAGGTCCCTTCCACTCTGTACAAATCCTCTGTTTTACTACCTTCAAAGCACTCACTCATCACCAGACTCCACCATGCTTGGCTAAAGGTATTAAACACTGTTCTAGCATCTTTTCATTTGTTCTGCGTCTCTCAAAGAAAAAGCCTTATCTCAGACTCAAATATTTTAAGGACATGTGAGACGTTCTTGTCTTAAACTACATACTCTCATATGTCTTCTTGCACAGTTGTGCATCTGGGCCTCCACTCCTAGTTCTTTCCCTGATAGAGCCAGTTTGCGCTGCTCTCTGAAGGAGTAGTTAACAGCATGTTAAGAAATTTGTTAATAAAATTTCCCCACAGGTTCTAGTATATTCGAGTAGCCTTCCCTTCTATAGGCAGCAATAGACTGATGGGTCTCTAATGCAAGGTCTTTCTATCTGGCTATTGGTACCTATTGGAACCTGTAAACAAACACCTGCTGATGTTTAGATACTAAACTAACCTAAAGAACTCCATGCTCCCTTGTTTCCTTCATCACTACAACTGTTCTCAGTTGAGCAACACAATTACAAAAAGGTTTTCTCATAATCAATCAGCCTTAAGAAATTATTAACTTGAGAAGTGTGGTTTTGTTTTTTGCCAGGCCGGATGGGGCTGTACCAGGCGATGTCTTGGTTCTGACTAAACCTCTAGGAACACGAGTCGCTGTGAACGCTTACCTATGGATTGATCAGGTCGGACAATGAACTCTACAAACGTGAGCATTTTTAGGAGTGTTGTCACCATGTACTGACCTCTTAATTCCTGATTTGTTTTATATTTTTCTCAGCCTGAGAAGTGGAACAGGGTCAAGCTAGTTGTCACCAAAGAGGAAGTTAAAGAAGCCTATCAAGAAGCCATGTTCTCCATGGCAACGCTAAATCGCACAGGTACAATGATCTGAATTCACTTTGACTTTTCTTTAAAAAAAAAAAAAAAATATATATATATATATATATATATATATATATATATATATATATATATATATATATATATATATATATATATATATATATATATATATATATATATATATATATATATAAAAATAAATTGACTACTGTTTATATGTTTGTCTTTAGCGGCCGGCCTAATGCACAAGTTCCAGGCCCACGCTGCGACAGATGTGACAGGTTTCGGGTTGTTGGGGCACGCTAACAACCTGGCAAAACAGCAACGTAACGAGGTGGCCTTCGTCATCCACAACCTACCAATCATAGCCAAGATGGCTGCTATCAGTAAAGCCTGTGGAAATCTGTTCAACCTGCTTCAGGGCACATCAGCGGAGACTTCAGGTGTGAACACTAAAATTAATACACTATGCATTGTCTTGTCTGTATATGTTTACATCAGGAGACCATGAAAAGGTGCAGTAACAGCAGATTCCCACTGTAAATTTACAATTGAAACAAATGTCTCAATTTCAGGATTAAAAGTGATCCACAATAAAAAAATATTCTACTTAAATAATATTACTATACTATTTAATAAATGACTCTACCTCACAGAGGTATCTGTGACGTTAGCTCTGTCACGAATTCTACTTTTTACAAGGTTATGTTTTCTCACTTTGTTAAGATTATAGTGGCTGGTAGATTGTGCTGGAGTTATTTTTATATAAGAAGTGTTTCTGATGTTTTTCTAATCTCATATTTGTAAATATGGCCTAACATACCTCCTCCTCCTCTCCTTCCCTTTAGGTGGGCTGCTGGTGTGTTTGCCCAGAGAACAGGCTGCTAAGTTTTGTGCCGAGATGAAGAGTCAGAGCTCCGGAGCAGGAGGTCAAGGAGCGGCAGGTGGAGCGTGGATAATAGGAATCGTGGAGAAGGGTGACCGCCACGCTCGCATCATCGACAAGCCCCGCATTATCGAGGTTCCACCACGAGGAAGCCAAGCTGCAAATCAGGACAACAGCTCTCCCAGCCCCGCTCCCAGCCCCAATTTGTCATAAACACTGTTGCCTGATGTGTGTGTGTGTGTGTGTGCGTGTGTGTGTGTGTGTGTGTTGCTGCTGCTGTTCATCTCATTTCCTTTTTCAGTTGATATGCTGAGAGCACATAGACCAAAATTAGTCTTTTCCTGTAGGAGAAGAAATGAACAGCAAACACTATAATTTATCCATCTTTAGAAGGAGATGTTGAAACAAAGCGCACATTTCACCATTTCTGATTTAATAATAAATTCCAGGTAGTATGCTGTACTACTGCTACACTTTTAATTTAGATCTGCGCTCCCTGCCTTTCCTTTTCTGCTTACCTAACTCCAGCAGACATCTAACTTTACATAATTTATTTGAATGCAAAAAAAAGAGAAATATTAAGAGAAAACATTCCAACTGTTTTTTGCCAAATTCAACAAATGATGAAAATTGAGTGAATGTGTGTGTTTGAGTGTTTTATTATGTGACGTGAGTGGTTTGCATTGGAAGGAGAGCAGAGGGTTTGTCTTACAATAGTTTTTTGGAAGTGATGTTAATGTCTCCTGATGGTGAATGTATCGCGTGGAAATGAAAAGGTCCGTGGGCACCTGGCTCTGCCCACACAGCCCAGAGGAAGGCTTGAGCAGCTTCCTTTGGAGCACCTGGGTAGTGTTCAGAATGTCCATCTGTGTCAGCTGATTGGCTGTCCAGCACCGAGTCCCTCCCACCCTTGCTCTTTATGAAGCTCTGCCTTTTAAACCCCAGCCATCGGGGGAAGGTGGAGTTGATGTTTGCCTTTGGACTGGGTTCGGACTTCGACTGCTGGAGGTCTAAATCTGCGTTTGTAGATTTCCCTTTTCACAATCAATAAAACTATCATCAACTCCAACTGGGGATGTGGCTGTTGCCTGACATCTTGTCACCCTAACAAACCTTTTTTTTCACAGCACTTGTAACAAACAACATTGGTTTCCTGTGAGGAAGCGTGCATAACGTTGAGGCTCAGGAGCTAGAAGACCCTGAACCCTGAAGATTGTGGTGTGTGGTGGGAAACGGCAGAATTTATTTATAGGTTTCCTAAAAAATAAGTTTTAACAGTATATTCACTACATTTCAGTGGTGATATTTAATTATCTTAACTTATTAGGTATTTTAAAATTTAAATGTTAAATGCAAAATAAATGTGTATAGGTGCCCTCTTATTATTAAACTATGCTGTCATGTACAAAGAGTTTCCCCACAATTGTGTACACTCACAGCTTATAATGTATTTGCTCAATACATTTTGTATAAAGAATATTTTTGCTACTTTATGTACATTATGCAGGTACTACTTTAGTGTTTTTAATTCAGCAACATTTTTGGACTATCATATTTCTACTCTTTAATTACTATGACTGGGCAGTTTGCAGAAGTACATGATCTGAATACTCATGCAAACGTGCAAGTACTTGCGTGAAACTTCAGTACAAGAAGTAGCCCTCCATATTCTTTACTACTACTTTAGTACTTGAACTTTTATTAAAGTACTGTTCTACTAAATATATCTAGTTACTTTCCACTTTGTGAATTTGCTATAGTGCCCATAGGCCGCGTGTAGTTCCTGCTTCAACCAGCAGGGGGGAGTGTTTGATTAAATACAAACACTAAAATAAAAGACGAAGAAGAAGAAAGCCGGAAGCTTGCACATGTAAACAATCCAGTCATTGATGTAGTTTTACGAATTAAATCCTCTATTTGAACTGCGTAACGGTAATATTCCTTTAAAAAAATCAAATTGATGTGTTAATTTACAAAGCCGAGGTTGTGTTTGCTAGTGTCTCTCTTCCGGTCTGTAATAGTTATGTCGTAAATGTGCCCTAATGTTAGTCACACACCAACAGGCCTGTGGAGTGTGTGTTTGCGAGCAAGCTAATGTTTAACTTAATGTGTGTGTTCATCTTCGACGGATTCAGCTTTATGTGTTTTGTTCTGTGTCAGTGAGCGGCCGTCATGCCTTATCTGGGCAGTGAGGACACTGTGAGGGAGCTGAGGAGAGCTTTGTCCAACCCCAATGTCCAGTCGGACCAGCTGCGCTACAGGAACACCATCCTCAAAGTGATCAGGTGGGTCACACAGACGGGCTGCTCCACACGTCCTCACCCAGCCCCACACCTGGCCACAAGGCCCGGTGGTTCGCAGTGGCAGGAAAGAGAAGATTTACTGCAATTATCTATATATTTGCCATAAGTATGGTCAAATCCTCACTTAACCTTCCTCTTATGTGAGTTGTCTGTTACTACTTTATGTTGACCCGTGTCTTAAATAAGCCTATAAATATCCTCAAGATTTACCATCCAATTTGTTTCTTACCTCTTGGTTTCCTTGTTAGGCTTCCTAATCCATGAAAAGATTGGTTTTATGATTTTTGGTGTGTCCTTTTCCAGCATTCCTCTCGTCAATTTAACAAATGATAAAATGAACCTCAAGAGAATTAAATTAATTAATCAAAGATTGTTATGTTACTTGAGCATCACTGAGAGGTATAAGAACAAATTTATTAAACAAATTAGTTTCATTTTATTTATTTTTTTAATGTATTATTACCTACAGTATCAACTATTGTGTTGAGGTAAATTTTAACCTAAATGGTGTGTATTTAGATGTATGTGTGGACAAAAGGGACACATTTAGTGCGAGATATTTGTTTGAGCATGTTTTTTCTTTCTGTCCTTATTGCTAGGGCAGACCTGGCAAGTCTTTCTTATAGAGTTTCCTTGATTTTTGTCAGGTATGTCCGTTCTGGCAAGCATTTAGTTTGCCTGTGAAAATCTGGCCCAGATTTTTATGCAGTTTTTGCCTGGTTTACTCAATATGTATTACAATGGGCATTTTCCATGAGAATCAACAAAATGTTTAGCCTTAGGTTTAACTTCAGTGGAAGGCGCTGCACCCACCCTCTAAGACATCCTTGATAAGAGCAAGCTTGTCTTTGCTCCTGTATCACTGTTGCTGTGTCTTCTGGTTGATACTCTACATTGTCCTCTTCCTCAGAAACCTGCTTATCCACATCACCAAGCTGCTCTGTGGCCTCTTCCTCATTTTCAGCAAACATACGATCCAGAGCTTGGTCTATTATAAATCGTATTCTCAATTCTGCATGCTGAAAACTGGAGATAGGTACCCTGCAAGCCACCAACTCTAAACTATGTTGGTCTATGCATCCCTCACATTTCTGGATATGGCCATCTGCACAACATTTTTAAGTCTTTGGATGCAGTTTATGAGTATCTAATAAATAAAGTAGCTCTTTGCTGTGTGAGCTGACAATGTGTTTATGATGTCAGTTTTCTTGCAATAAATGTTATTTTATAGTCTTATATTATAACTGGTCAAAAACGACCCTGACAACTTATTTTCATCAGAGAATTAAAAAATTTAAAACTTTTTTTTGTTTTACTTTGTTTAAGTTTAAGCCTTGACCTAATCAACAAATTTATGTGGTACTTTTAGGAATTTAAAACCTAAAAAAGAGTCGGTGCTGACACTAACACAAGAGGAAGGTTAATTTGAGCAGACAAAGATCAATAGGGAGGTACCGCTGTATAGAATAGCTAGCAACAGAGATTCTCACGGTTTTATTCAAAACATGTCCCTTACTTTCCCTTTTTCCCTATTGTATGTATTATGGTTTTACTTACACTGACCTAGAAAGGTTTTATTTGGTACAACTCCAGAAAACAATGAGTATGGCTTCCTGAAGAACACATGGCCAACCTCTAAACAGCAATACTAAAGCCTCCAGGAAATCATACTCATGTTTCCTGATGATGTGCCATCATAAGGGAAATGCGTTTAAATGTGTTGGTTTATGCTCAGATACGTGCAAAACGAATGAAATTAACATCAGGCTCAGCTTCACTATGTTTCTACAGATAACCATTTGATAAATGTTACTTTTGCTGTTACCTTCTGAAGAAATGCTCATATCTTATTAGAGATCCCTATTATTAACTTTGAAATGTTAGTATCCTCATTGTTGTAAAGAAATAAAGACTGTGTTGTGCCACCTCGCTGCCTTCTTTCACTCTTTGAAGAACCTGTTTAAATTTCAGCTTATGCATTCATACCTAGGTGGAGACCTGTCCTCTTCTTTTACCATATTTCACCTGTAAGCCCTACTTTGATGTAAACAGTGGAGTCTGGTTTCCTTCTTTCTTCTGGCCCTTCTGGAGTTTGTCATAGTTATAAAGTGTAATGCTGGAATTGCATTAGTGGGTTTTATGTCTATTGTGTATTGTTTTCTGTCTGTTTTACTTACTGTATCATATTTTTTTGTGTCCTCCTTTTTCCTCATCTCCTCTTGCTTTTGTCTCTCTCTGTCCCCTACTTTTTACAGTCTCTGTCTCACCACTTTCCTCTCTCCTTACTCTTAGTTTTTCCTTTTTCCACTCCCATTCCACTTCACCCCAAACTAATAAGTTTTTTCTCTCCTTCTCTTTTTGTCTCAGGTTAATGTCACAGGGTGTGGATGTTTCAGGCCTGTTTAGTGAAATGGTCAAAGCGTGTGCCACAGTAGACATAGTCCAGAAGAAACTGGTCTATGTCTTCTTGTGTTCCTATGCCACTTTGAACCCAGAACTGTCTCTGCTGGTCATTAACACACTGAGGAAAGACTGTCAGGATCCAAACCCTATGGTTCGTAGCCTGGCCTTGAGGAACATGACCAATCTCAGGTGAGGTGCATGTCAGTACAGGCCCTCATATCAACCTATCATTGCTAGAATAATCCGGTCTCTGACTGTGTGTCTGTGTGTCCCAGGTTACCCAGTCTAGTGGAATATGTGGAGCAGCCCCTGACAGTAGGACTCAGGGACAGAGCAGCTTGTGTACGGCGAGTGGCTGTTCTTGGCTGGGCCAAACTACACAATCTTCAGCCCAGCTCTGAGATAGGTATTGTGAATGGATGCCTTTCTAGTTTTTTCTCTTTGTGTATACAGATTTAGTGACAGATTTAGAGCTTTGACGAAACTTCACCTGCTTGTCAGGTGCGTCTGAAACTCGGGAAGCCAGTATCAGAGCTATTGTTCTTAGAGAAACTTTGTTATGATAGAAGCACAGTTTAACATGCACCATTTATTAGTGTCATCTGACAACACTTACATAGCATTTTTTTTATAAACATCTTTGTAAGGTGTGTGCATGCACAGAGGTTAGAAACCAAACTGTAAGAACTTATTATTTTGCTAAAAAAGCACAACAAACATCATACAGTCAGACATCGCAGCAGGGATGTTGCACAATTATGCCGGAGTGCAGAAGAGTGAACAGTCTGTGGTGAGGTGGGTGAGCGGAAGTTCAAGCAGCCTTTCTGCAGCATGTGGTGAAGTGCCTGAAGAGGTGACCTTTTGATCCACTCTGTCATCTTCACCACCCTCTGCATGGACTGAGGCATTTCACTTTCCATTCCACATATAGTTGGAGCTGATCCGCGCTGCTCTCTATGCAGACTTTGTAGAATGTGGTGAGGATGAGTTTCCCACTTACCTCATTTTGTCCACCACAGGAAGTCTAAAGAGGAGGTGTCTGGTTGTTTGTGATGTTCATACTCTATTTGCACGATTCCTACTGAAGTGATTGGTGCTCTTTTTAGATTAGTCAAGATGTAGTATTTTGCATATTTATAACCACAACCATAAACATCCACTTACTGGCTACTTTATTAGGTTTATCTGTATAATCTAATGCAATCCAATACAACAGCTCTGCCATAAATTCTACTTTTGCAAGGTTTTAATTTCTCATGTTTATTATAGAGGTCATAGTGGGTGGTGCAGTCATGTTGGAGTAGTTCTGCTGCATTGATTTTGATCCTTTAATCCTTTTTTTTCTCTTTAGTCTTACCAAAATCTTCCAAAGGTCCTAATTCTTCCTGCCATTTCAAATGTTGCTTATTAGCTGTTAAGCTGAGAAGTTTTTCTAACAGAAATATCCCCTTACATAAGCAGGCCCTTTAATAGCATTAGCTTGAACAAATAACTGAATTCTCAGCCATTATATTTTTTCATAAATTATTGTTGATGTGTGTCTTGTTTTTTCGTTGTCTAAATACATCCACAAACCTCTTGTTCACGATTGTTTCAGACGCTGCAGTGGTGAACGAGCTGTACGGCTTGCTGAGGGACCCAGATCCGGTGGTGATGGTGAACTGCCTCCGAGCTCTGGAGGAGATCCTAAAGGAGGAGGGAGGAGTGGCTATTAACAAGCCCATCGCCCATCACCTCCTCAACAGGTAACTCAAGTACCTTAATACAGTATGTGTACCTACAATGCACTCATATGCATCACCATTTATAAATATGGTTTTACTTTGTGTTATAACCTACTGTATAAACATGTTGCAGGTATTTACAGGTATATTATTATTGGACAATCAAAGAAGCTCCTGTGTAGCGCTGCGGTGACTGTGCCATGTTTTTACATGTTTTTTCTTCCTTGTGTTTTATATTTTTGCTCTAGAGGTTGAATGATTTTTATGTCAGGTTGTTTGTTTTCATTCCATTTTTTCATTCTGTGTCTGTTCAGAGGTTTAATCTGCAGCGCTGAGTCTGTCCATTCATGTGCGAGCATGTTAATCGAATCAGCACAACCAAATTGCCTCCTAGTTTTCCCTGATAGTTTTGTCTAAACTACTTTAAACAGGAAATTTAAAAAAGGTAGTGAGAGGTATTTAAAGAAGATTCACATCAGACAACCAAGTTTAAAACTAAAGGCTTTACTTCGTATTATGTCATAAGAATAACCTATGTTTCTTACTGTAAACAAATTCCATGATAATATCTAAACCAAGAAAAGTTCCTGATTTCCTTATTCGAACTCAGGCACACATGTAGAAAGTCTATTGCTTTTTTGTGAACATGTAAAGTAAATCCTTCAAATAGGCAACATAAATGTGAGCTTTACTGTAAAAAAAAAAATCATATCACAGCTTATCACTGTGCTTCCGCTTTACTTAAAGAAGGAAATCATTTGTCATTTATTGGGGACTATTTTGAGCTGCAGATTAATCCACATTTAGTGCCCTAGTGGGTATTTGGGGCAGCAGAACAGTCAGTGTGGTTGTGTCAAAATAAATGGTTTGAGTTCATTATGATGAAGGAACATATGATCCAGTCAAGCTGTGTGGCTCGCTGATGTGTTTGGACAAATTATTATGAATGTCAGAAACACACACAACACTGGTTAGAAGGATAAACCTAAAGGTAAAGAACATCGCACTGAACCAAAGATAAAAAAGAGACTGGGGTCTGGGGTGCTGTTACCAAATTTCATTCCAGAAAAGATGCAAAAGTATGCAAACTCAAATCTGCAGGAACATTGTACAAGTCTAAAACTTTTATCAAAGTCACTGTTGTGCTCATTTTAGCAGCACACACAAATTTCTAAGTTCTGAGGTTGAGGTCTGTCTTTGTCCTGCCAGGTTGAAGGAGTGTGATGTTTGGGGCCAGTGCGACGTACTGAGAATCCTCCAGCGCTACCGGCCTCAGTCGGAAGATGAGCTCTTTGACATCCTGTCCCTGTTGGATGCCTCTCTGGTCAGCCCCCACTCTCCAATCATGGCCGCCACACTCGGCCTCTTCCTCAGCCTCTGCTCTGGCCTGCCGGCTGTCAGCCTAGCGGCTCTGGAGCGAGTGCGTGGACCCCTGCTTGCTGCCTGTGGGAGCGCATCCAGAGAGATGAGGTTCACTGCCCTCTGCCACATACAGGTCAGTGTGAATGATTAAACTTTAGATGATAGAGGGTGGGAAAGTATGTGTTTAACAGGGTGTGTTAGACACGTGTTCATGTAGACTTCTGCAAATCACTGTTTACTGTCGCTCAATTAGAAAAAACATCTACAACTAAAAAGAGGGACGGGAGTCTTGAATTCTTGATTCTCTATGAGCCTGTTTAATGGCTTTTAAACAGAATCTGGCTCCTATTTATTATGTTCTTGTTTAAAGTGCTATTGTATCCTTTCAGATGTGAGTAATACTTTACATGTTGTGGGTGTTAAAAGAGAAGAGAAATAGGAGACCAAAAGGAAAATGTCTTTCATGGGAAAGCTTAGTCATTTATGTGTGTGTTGCCATGTAAACAGTAGAGACACAAAGTGCTTCATTTACTGCGTCACGACTTTGGTTAATTCATAAGTTTCTTTGTCAGTGGAAATTTCTGTTAGAGGATTTCTGTTAGAAACATTTCGAGAAATTTGAGAAACTTTGTGTGAAATCTGTCTTCTAGCTGCTGTTGCGCTCCGTCCCTGGTCTGATGGGTGCACACTACAAACGTTTCTTCTGTGGTTATGCTGAGCCAGCCTACATCAAGCAAAGGAAGATGCAGGTGATGCCTTTTTGACTCATTGTTGCGTCTTTTTCAATTAAGAGGGTCTTTATTGTCACCTTGTTAATTTTTTTATCCTACATTATGTTGTACATATTCTGCCCTCACTACTGGAATTTACTATTTATATATTATTAGACTGCAAGTAATAGCAATAAGCAATTTTATGATTAATGAATAACAGTAATATCCAGTCTAACTGCAGAATTACTGTGGATCACTACACCACACATTTTATAACTGAATTAATGAACTGAAAAAGTGTTAACCTGTCAGTATTAACCTCCAACTTGTATGAAGTTATAGCCACAATTACTAATCAGTATTAGCAGTAGCAGTTTAGTATAGTACTCTAGTAATGGTAAAGGTAATGCTTTTTTGTTTTTAGGTGTTGGTGGAGCTGGTGAATGATGAGAATGTGGCAATGCTTCTAGATGAGCTTAAAGGATACTGTACTGATGTCAACACTGACACTGCTCAGGCTGCAATCTCAGCAATAGGTAAACACGTCGAGTACACACCTATATTATTATGTGGGAAACACAGTTCCTAACAGTCACTTTTTAATCTTTAATGTTTATCCCTCTAGCTCACAGTAACACGCCCTAAGAAGACTAGATTATATGATTTTACATGGGCAGGTTGTAACTCTGTCTATGTCCATGACAGCATTACCTGTCTCTTTTCAATCCAAATGGTGCTTGTCCCTTGACTTCCTTTCAAAGTTTAATTCCCTGAGTTACGAAGAGCTACAGTATTCTCCTCACTCCTACTGAATAGCAGCTGGAGTATGGGAAAAGGACACAAATTCTGGTGTGTTATAAATAGGATATCATATATGAATATGTTCTGCTTTTACAGTATGTTTCCTGTGGTTAAGGTCATTCTCTCTAATGTTGCTTCTCTGTAGTTGTACAGCGTCGTTCATGTCCTGTATTATCTGTGCTGAATTGGTTGCAGGTCGTATAGGACGCAGCTACAGTGATAGATGTCTAGGGATCCTAACTGGATTGCTCGGGCTCAAACAGGAGCACATCACCTCCGGTAAAATGCGTTCCACCAGCATATACCCACTGAATACAGCTGTTTTTTTAAATAGCTACCAGACAATAGATGTTTACTAACCACCTACACTTTTCAGCGGTGGTGCAGACAATGCGTGACCTGGTCTGGGTGTGTCCTCAGTGTAGCAGCACTGTTTGTTTGGCTCTTGAGGGTTGTGAAGAGGCGCTGCAGGATAGCCAGGTTAGGCTCTAGCTTACACTGCTGTCACACACACACACACACACACACACACACAATTAATGTTTTGATATTAAACATGTCCTTCACGTACTGTATTTTAGTGAAAGTAGTCGTACCAGAATGTAAAAGTGAAATCCCTACCAACAAAGTGTTGATTAGTTAAAGTACACAAGTGTTAACATTTCCTGGTAGTAAAAAACTAACATACTTGCTTGTGCAGATGAAGTATGTAAATGTTATGTAAATAGTGTACATGGATTTCAGTAAGCCAGTGTTTAATTATTTGTTTAATAATATTCATAAGCAGATCCCTGCAGGCTGATTTTGTCTTGATTCAAATGAATAAACACAAGTAGTGTTATAGTTTCTACATATACACATGTATATTTAGTTTTTACCACTTTGCATTTGGTTTACCTGAATGACCTTTCTGACACATTTTCATAAACAAAACTCAGAGAGAAACCAGGCTGACGTGTGTTGGAAGCTGAAATAAGAACTCTGTGTCTGCTTGACATGAACTGCACGAAGATAATTTAGTTAAGATGCTTCCTTTGCTGGTCTGGTCTAGTTGTAATATCATTATGAGTCTCTAGCACTTCTTGTCTCTGTCTTCCGTAACGTGTACACAACTAATTTTTCATTAGAGGAGGAAGTATTTAAGTTGTTTATTTAAGTTAAAGTAGCAATACCTCCTTCGCAAACACTCAAACATTACAAGTGAAGATCCTGCATCAAAAATAATACAAAAGTATTTAAGTACTACGTAAGTAGTATGAAAGTACAAATTATGACAGTGTTAAACAACCTTTTACTGCTGTGTGTTGTATATCTCAGGTTCAGAAGTAGTTTTTTTGTAATCACAAAAGACCATGATAACATATCACAGACAGACAAATATACAGTCAGGTCTATATATATATATATATGTATATGTGTGTTTGTGTGTATATATATAGATAGATAGATAGATATGAGTTTAAGTCTACTATATTACTGATTATTATTATTATTATTATTATTATTATAAGCATTATAAGTAGTACTGTTGTCTTAGTTCTCTGTCACTCAGCCAACACTTGCCTCCAATATTTTATAAACTCATCTTCATGAAATATGTTTTTTTTTTTGTATGTTAACCTTTAATCTGCAAACATGCTAGTTATTATAGCTGTTGTGGTCTAAAAGTACAATATCTGCTCTGCTTGATACCAACTTTAAAATAACAAAAAAGAAATCAGGCAAGAAAACACACTATCCAGTGACAGGAGGTGGAGGATGTAGTTGAAGCTGGATTTCTTTTTCCTGTCTTTGTTTTAAAGACAACTTTAAATACCTTTAGTCACTTATTGTAATTACTGTGAAAGACTCTTCATAATGTTTTGGTCTTTTGCACTGACATTTGCTTTTGGACTGTGTAATTTTAAATATGAGAAAAATCACATGTTGAAAGTGCACATTCTCTGAATTTATTTCCTTTTTCTAAAAAGTCCATTTCACTTTTACCATATTACAAATGACTTACATCCTCCATTATTGGCAAGCTGCTTCCTCATCAGTGTGTGATTGAGTGCTAACGCAGTTCTTTTGTCCCTGCTGCCATCACGCTCCACACCTACGTCACTGCTCCCACTAGACTCAAATAACTCAAATGACTCCAGGCTTACTCACCTGATTTTACATCACACGCATCACTTTAATGCTAACTTAGTATTTTTTTAGATGTTTGTTTCAGTGTAACACTGAAGTTTAGTTCATTCATTCATTCTTTCTTTTCTTTTTCATTCAATTTCTGTGTTTTTAAGTGTAGCTGTTTGGAAAATGTAAAAAAAAATAGCTTCAAAACCCATTCAAATTAAGTATAATGAGCTCTTTAATGTCATTGTTGCCACAACTCTCTGTGCTTACTTCTAATGCACATATCATTTCTGCACGCTTTACTATCCAACTTATTTTGTTAATATTTTATCTTGTTCTACAGTTTTACTGATTATTTTATCTCGATCTTTGCTGCTAACACGTAGATATACCCAGAGCAAGTGTTATCTATGTTCTTTTGGCCTGCCTGTTTAAGTGTGGCTGCTTGAAAGATTTATCGCTTTACCTGGAAACAAGGTTGCTGTTCACGTCCATTCAATTTGGGAATAATCCAACCATTGCTTTGTCATTCCCTGTACAGAAACTCAATGAATCTGGCAACACCGCCTAGAAGCAACTGAACAAACAACACCCATGTGACAGTAGTGTCAATCAAAATGCAGTTGTTATTGTTATTTTAGTTTACAAGTACAGTAAATTATGTTATAGTTTGAGCTGCTTCTGAATGGAGTTTTTGTGAGAATAACAGTTTGCAGATTATAATAAATATGACTGATCTCAGATATGACTGTTTAGGAAAGAAAATAATTGGTAGCTTGTGCCTTTGTCCTCTAAGCAGATATCTGATCATCTTAGTGGGTGTCCGGGGCTTTTTAAATACAGTTTAAACCCTCTGCTCATCCTCCCTTAGGGCAGGCAGGCCTTGCTGTGGTTGTTGGGTGTGTACGGAGAGCGGGTGTCCAGCGCTCCCTACACACTGGAGGTGTTTATTGACGGAGTGAGGAGCGAGGCCTCTCTGGGAGTCAAGATGGAACTGCTGACAGCCACCATGAGGCTGTTTTTGTGTCGGCCTGCTGAGACGCAGGACATGCTTGGAAGACTGCTGCACTACTGCATAGGTAGTATCGTGTGTGTGTGTGTGTGTGTGTGTGTGTGTGTGTGTGTGTGTGTGTGTGTGCGCGCGCGCGCGCAGCAGATGTAACTGTAAAAACTCTTGTTTTTTTAGAGGAGGAGACAGACATGTGCGTACGGGACCAGGCTCTCCTCTACTACCGCCTCTTGCATTGTGGGATAGGAGAGACACGAAAGGTCCTCCAAGGTCGAAGGTCAGACCCTTCTCTGGGTGTTCTGATTGGCCGTCCCGCTGACCCTGTCAGCCAGTGGGCATGCAGTTTTAACACGCTGGAGCCTCTTAGGCATGGAGCTGTAGAGGCAGAGTCAGCAAGCAGAGGAAGCCCTGAACATGTGACCTATGACCCCAAGCCTAAAACTGACCTCTCAGACACACTGAACTGTAGCCACCCTGAGAAAGCTCATTCAGGTGAGTGTCCCTGCCATCTCTGCATGGTAAATAGCCCTACATCAAATATGTTTACTTCAGCCTCTGAATGTAGTGAAGTGCAACACCTTAAACTATGATTTCAGTAACGACGACAAACTCAAGAAAAACTGAACAATAAACAAAAAAGGTAGAATGTCTAACGTCTCTTTTCTAATTCAATAGAAATATATAGGTGTTTCAAAAAAAGAGTGTATATGTATATGCATGTGTATATTGCACACACACACACACACACACACAAACTGTAACCTTGCTGTAATTCTTATAAGGTGGTGCAATTTTTTTTATACCTTTGCGTATAGTTTTCCATTCAAAGATTCCACGGAGTCACTGGCTTTTCTCTGAAGCTGCTGGTATTTCTGGTTTTCAAAACTTGTTTTGCTTTCCTGACCTGATGCAATGTCAGCGTGTCAGAGTGTGTAACCAACAATTACAGCCACTGAACAATAAATCATTAAACCAGATTTACTGTATAATTTATTATAGTTGTTTACTTTTTAGTATAAATTTTTTGCAAATGGTCAAAAAATAAGAATCGGCATTCTCTGATTTCTGTGCAGTAGATAATCTCAGGTACACCTGAGATAATGAAGCACAGGTGCACCTGTGTTCTTTGGCTGGTTGATCATGATTTTAGAAAGAACAAATTACCGCCCAGAAATGGCTAATATTGGAATAAAAACACCAGATAAAGAGAGATACATTATCAGCCACTTCAATTTTGGCACACCACTGAGACTACCCACCCTTGCTTTCTCCCTCTCCAGCCTCAAACAGTGCCAGTCAGAGTACAGACCCCTCTGCTGATGTCCTGGCTTCTAGCGTCGCACCCCCCCTTAGTTTGTCCCTCTCCCCGGCTCTCAGCCCGGAGGATTTTGAGCGCCTGTGGATGCAGCGACCAGCTCTGCATGCTGATCAAGGTAATTAAATGGAAAGAGGTCATATTGTAAACAATCAGAGATATTCTTCCATGCTGAAAGCTGCTTCTTTTTAGGCCAGGAGTTGTGGTTGGCAAGAGCAAACTGTCCTGCCATGAAAATGTAAAACCAGTGTAAGCACAAAAGGAACATTAAAAACAGACAGAAAAAAAATCTACAAGATGTAAAGACACGAATATTAAAATAATTTATTGTTATTGTAATTAAGTTACATATTTACTGTGTCATTGTGTATTACTGCAGTGATGTATTGTACAGTCATTTAAGTAAATGTTCATGTACAAATGCCAAACATTATTATTAATTTTATTTGGATCCCGATTAGCTGCTACTAACGCGATAAAGAACATAATAAATCCATTACATATTAAAATTACTCAAATTAAACCGAGCACACTGCAATTTAATACAATATACCAACACAAAATTCTGTCTAATTTAGAAATTAGAAAGTAATCAGAGATATAAATCAATACATTTCATGTTACTTGAGAATCAATATATACAAGTCATTAAAAACTTCTTTACCTGTTTTTGTGACCTTTCCTTGTGATACATTACAATTTCTATTCATTTCTAATAATAAATGTGTCCTTATTGCTGTTGTACAACAAGCACAAATAATCAGCAGAACATTACTGCATTAACACGAGTAATACTGTTATTATATCATAGTATATATTGAACATTGTCTGCTTAAACAACTTTTATTTTTAATACTTTACTACCTCCCTCAGTGGAAATCGTAAAGCCAGGTTAAATATCAGCCAGAGAACATACATGTCATGTTGTTTGTTTTGTTGCACCTTAACCCTCAGTCTGTGAATCTTTCACTCATTTTATTTTTTTATTGTATGTTAAACAGCAACCTTATTGCTGACCTTTTCATGAAATAAATCTTTAAGACGATTTAAATTTGAATTTACTTACTTAAATGAGCAGTACACCTGTGTTAAGGTGTAGTATAGTGTCCCACATGCAAACCATTAAGTGTACATTCTTTAAACTGAGTCTACAAATATAACTGAAGTACAATGTCAAAATAAGTAAATAAGGTAAAAGAGACAAAGGGGTTTAGATGTTCCACATACACAACTGTTAATTACCATCTCCATTTCACCTCACCTTCCATAGTATAAACGACCTGACTACTCTAGTTACAGGAGCTTGTTGTGCCAAAAAGCTAGAAATATTACCTTGAGACAACAAGATGATCAAATAGATCATCTTGAGAGAGAAAAACCTGTTTGTCATTTTGTACTTCACT
Organism: Anabas testudineus; assembly: GCF_900324465.2. Taxonomy (NCBI): domain Eukaryota; kingdom Metazoa; phylum Chordata; class Actinopteri; order Anabantiformes; family Anabantidae; genus Anabas; species Anabas testudineus. The sequence continues at coordinate 3,576,214 of NC_046616.1, read as the reverse complement.
GAGATGTAACTGTTAAGACCATCAGAAAATGCTGACTAACTGCTGCTGACTGGGAACTTATCCGACATTGCTGCTTTTAAGACTGATGTAATTGAACGAACCTCACCACACCATCTAGCCAGGGGTGGAGTATTGAGGATTCATAGTTAAACATGTCTCATGTAGTAAATAAGAAACCCCGGATTTTTGCGATTCTGTTCTTGCCCTAGAGGATATTCAGAGCATTTCACGACATTCTAAAACTACTTGTTTTGTCGCGTCTAGGTGCTGAACAAATTAAAGATGAAGATTATGTGTGCTTGGAGAAACGTGTCCAGTGCCCTGTGGTACCCCACTGTTCCCCACAGAGCCTTCACGCTGCGATGCAGCTGGTCAACATCCAGACGCTGGCCTTCACGCCACCAAACACACTCCCCTGGAGGGTCTACCTGTACACGCACGCCCACTACGCAGGTTCGGCCAACACGCCCCAAAGCACACTCATACTGGGGGAGCTGCTATACACTGGAGAAGCACAACAGGAAGCGGGAGTAAAGAAAGCTGCAGGTGATGGAGAGGTGATGGCGGAGGGCAGGAAAGACGAGCTCGTGAAAGAGGAAGCAGAAGCCACAGCTGATGGGTGGAGCAGGAGAGAGATGACAAGAAAAGGAGAAAAAGAGGAAAGAATAAAAGTGACTCTTAAGCAGCAGCCAAGAGATGATAAAGCTTTGAAGGGGTTCCTCTCAATCCTGACCACCGTCCTGCACACACTGTCCTCTTAAATATGCCTTACACACATTCAGACACACATCACTGTGTCTTCTGCAGATTCTCACTGTTTACACCTATTTCCTGAACACAGCTGTGAGAAAAAGTCTCTCTAACGTTACACTCGCTCACGTACAACAGTATGAAACCACACAGAATTAGATACCAAGAATGCAGTCGGTAGAGAAGCAAACTGCAGCTGAAGGCCATTAATCTCCTCAGTTTGGTTCACACTCGAGCCGTAATAAGTAGATTAAAAGGTTCACTTCAGATCAGGGGTTCCTAACTCTGATCCTCAGGCCTTGTTTTTCTACCTATACCTGTCCCACCAGCTGCTAATTACCTGAATAAGGTGCGTTCAGTTAGTCAGAAACTGAAGGATAACTAAGGACCAGCTTGGGTTTAGATCATTGTGAGCCCAGTGGGGGTTCTGTGGGGGGCTTTTTCCCTTTTGGGGCTGAGAGATAATATTATTCATCTGCAAAACATACCAAGGTGGAAGCTGAGGAGGTGGTTTTACTTTACAAACCCATTCACAGCATGCAGAGCTTGACAGAGGCTCTGAAACCATAAAGCAATATGGATATTGAGGGTGAGCTACAGAGCTAGAGGCCCCAGATGTGTGCACCAGAGGCTGTGGCCAGCTTTAACACCACAACTGATGTAAAACAATAAAATCCTTGCATTGCACTGTGAGTTTGTGTTGTTTTTGCCCTCGGTAGCTCTGTGTTGACAGGCTGCACCGTCTGTTTATTAGACGTGCGGAGCAGGTGGTTGGACGCTGCTCGACGGTGACGACACACCCGGTCCCTAACGAGGCATGGCCACGTCCTGACGGCGTGCAGCGCCGGGGAGACGGCCAGCAGAGATGGATCAGCACCGTGTGTTTTATGGACAGCGGTACGAGGCTTTTGTCCTCGCCTGGTGGGATTTCCGTGCCTTATAAAGACAACATTACCCGGCTGACAGGGACGGTCCGGCGCCGCGCCGCCGACTTACGGAGGTGGGTGAACAGTAACTGACAGGTTACCTTATTATTATGGGACGTGAGTGACTTCTTTAGCCCGTGTTTTACACTTTTAACTAACTTGTTTTAGTTGTTTTGTCATTTTAAGGTAGACTTACGTGCTGGAGGCGTCGGCTTATTCAGTTAGCAGCTAATTTAAAGAACAAACTTCCAACTTTTCGCTAGCGGAGCTGATTGTCGTTCACTTTAAACGCAGCGTTATTACGGTTAGCGGCCGTTGACGTTAACGACTTAGCTAGCAAAGTCACTTACTTAGACATTAAAACTAGTTTTACAACCAATAATACATTTTTTATATTGTATTCTTGTACGGTTTTTAGTTAATAGGTAACTACAACTTTATGTAACACATTTAAAGCTTGAAACGCTGCTTAGATCTTATCTCTGTTAACGTTATCTCTATACGGGGCTAGCTTAGCTGCACTTTCCTAGGCGTGTTGTCGTAGCTTTTTATTTATTTTATTTATTTAATTGTCCTTTTATTTTGTCCCTTTTAGAAAGACCATAACTAACCTTATTACACACAGACACATCTGTCCTGCTGGTCAGGTTTCAGCAGAGCCATTCATCTGCCGTTTGATCAGATGAGGTGCATTAACATTATTTTGACTTTGGGATCAGTTTTACTAATCTAATTATAGATGAGGAGGTCTAATCTATTATTGGTGTCAGCAATGGAGACTCAGTATATTTGTTGACCTGGTTCTTCTATCTTTCACCCACTGGTGAATACCTGGATCAGGTGTGTTCAGTCACTTGAAAGCTGGAAGGCTGTGATTCACATTGTCTCGTCTCCATCAGCTTAGAAACCCTCAGGGCTCTTTTGTTTATAATATTCATCTAGTGACATGTGAAATGAAGGAGACAGGTTTCTCTTAACTTGCTGGACAAACTAGACACAGTCATTCCTGGCATACAATTAAATCTTTAAATGCCAGTGCATTCAGAGGGGTAGCTAAATCTACTTTGCAGTGTTTACGTATGACTTCCTTGTTTTGCTTACTGTAAACTCTACATGTTAAACATTATTCTGGCAGCAGAGTCATGAAAGAAAGTATAGGAAACGAGTAGATAGAAAATAACTGTAGTACTTTATTATTATTTGATCACAGCTAGCTCTTACTTTTAATCAGTTATATGTAAAATATGTTGTGTGAAGTAATATTTAGATTTAGGCTAACAAGCTTTGAATACAAAAATAGAAATACATAAAGTCACAAGATAACACGTAACACAAAGGTTTAGGATTGTCATTGTGGATGTGGAAAACCCAAAGTATAGGATAAATGAGACTTTGAAATTGGGTGTGGCAGGTTTCAAAAATAATTTTTGTATTTATAAAAGTCATGTTGAACAGGCCTCATTACTAGGTTAACAGACTCTTACCAGAAATGATAAGGCATGATTCACTTACCATTTAAGTCTCAATCACATATGAAATGAAACAGGATTATGTGTGCATGGAAGAACATGTCCAGTGCCCTGCAGGACCTCACTGTTCCCCACAAAGAGTTGAGCCCGAGTTGCTGGTTTATATCCAGACCCAGACCTTAATTCCAACAAACACACTCACTTTGAGGGTCTACCTGTACACAGACACTATACATACTCTGCTGACACACCCTAAAGCACGCTCAAGCAGCACCGTTACCTTTGTACTGCATTACACACATGCATAAAAACACACGTCAGTCCAACTGGCCTTACCACTAGATAAGGAATACAGACGGTTGAATCAGTCAGTTCAGGAAACAATGAGGCATAATTCGCTTAGCACAATGTTGTACTGAAAGTCAGAGGTGTACAGGGTGAAGAGGAAAAGGTCCCCTGTGGGGCTCTTGTGCTGCTGATCACCTGCTCAGACTCACAACCTTGCGGCTGTACAAACTGTGGTCTGTTTGACAGGTAGTCAGTAATCCTAGAAGCTGTGGAGGAGTCATCCTGCATCTTAAGGAGCTTCTCTAAGCTTGTTTAATACTGATGCTAGACTAAAGGAATCTTATCACACCATCACTTGTAGCTTGTGGGGTTGTTTTTTGTGACAAATGTATCTACAGTATATTTACTTTGCTGTCATCAACAGATAATACAGGATTAGCCAGTTTCTATAGGTAATGTTCTGACTAATGATATGGCTAAGTGATGACATGTAGCAGAAGCGGAACAGAAACCAATATCACTTGCTGTGTTTTGTGCTGCAGTTGAACTGCACTGCATTTTATAGAACCAAGTCTAGCCTCATGGGGTGAACAAAAAAATAGAAACACCTGTCAATATAACAACATACAGATGAAAACTGCACTTTCCAGAACAATAATACAGCTACATCAAATTATTATCATTATCAATCATTAGCACCTTCATAAAGCCAGCAAGCCAGAAAACACAAGCCAGCTGTGGATAAATGTATACATTAGTACTGTAAGTTGGTTATTAGGCCCAACAGTCAAGCAAAACCTGTTGCTTTGTCTGAGCCTCCTGAAACATTCATTATTAGCTGAATTATTTACTGAGTGATTATTAATTTATTTTGCTGACCGAGTTGTACACCAGTTTAACGTAGCAGTATCTGTGTGTATTTGTGTGTATCGTATAATGATAGGAAATGAGGCGCCGTTCAAAGAAGAAGAATCTTATTTTGGCCGTGGTTCTTCTGGTCGGAGGACTATACCTCATCAGTCACTCAGACATCCTCATTGCTGTGAGTATAAACCTACATGAGCTGCAAGTGTTACATTTCAATTTAAAGGAAACATAGATGGAAATATATATCCAAGTCAAAAAAACTGTGAAGTGAGATCTTATAAGAAAACAAACATTAGTAAGTGTGTAATTTAGGCATGTAAACCTATTCTAACCCATTCTAATTCTATTTGTTTTGCAGGGCATAAGGTCAGACAAACCGATTCCAAATGAGTTATCTTGGCAAGCAGATAGGTTGGTTAGTAAAGTGTCTTGGGTGGAGCAGGGAGATTATCTGCCTCTCAATGTGTCCTATCAGCTGCTTGCTGGGGCCCCATCCACTCAACAGAGTGAGTGACACATATTATTATTTTTTGTTATATTTAGGTGGGAGCTCAGTGAAGCCAGATCAGCCCCAAGAGAGCCAGAATAAGTGGATCTCTCTTTGTGGGAGAGGCTTTATACATTTCATAATGAAGATTGGTAGTTTTGAATGATACAAAATCCCCTCTTACTTCCTATTTCTGTGCTACATGTTTCAGGGTATTTATCTATAGGACTATCATCAGTAAAGAGGACCAAGGGCAGCTATCTAACCCATACCTTGAAGTCCCTTTTCTCTCAGTCGTCTCCGGAGGAGCGCTCCTCAATGGTGGTGGTAGTGCTGCTTGCAGATTTTGATGTCAGCTGGAGAGTCAATACAGTGAGGGAGATCAAAACTGCATTTGCCTCAGAGCTGGAACAAGGCCAGCTTGTGGTCATCCATGTTCCTCAGGAATGGTACCCTCCTGTTAGAGGTATAGTGCACTTGTGATACTACTATAGTACGAATGAATTCACGTTTATATAATGTTTTATTGTAATACTGATATAAGCTCTGGTTCACCTACAGGTATAAAGAGGAACTACAACGATGCTCCAAATAGGGTATCATTCCGCTCCAAGCAGAACCTTGATTACTCCTTCCTGATCCACTATAGTGCTGGCCTTGGCCAGTACTACCTCCAGCTAGAGGATGATGTCCTCTCTGCAAAAAGCTTTCTTACCTCAATCAAGAGGCACATTGAGAAGCAAGAGGCAAAGAAGACCACCTGGGCAATGCTAGAGTTCTCTGCTCTTGGCTACATCGGAAAACTCTACAAATCAGCTGACCTTCCTCTCCTGGCTCGCTTCCTTTTTCTCTTTTACCAGGAAATGCCCTGCGACTGGTTGATGACTCACTTCCGACAGCTGCTGACTCAGAAAGAGTCAGTCCTCCTTAAACCCTCTCTGTTCCAACACATGGGCACTTTCTCCTCATTCCAAGGGACATACAACAAGCTGAAGGACAGGGACTTTGAGGAAGGGGTCTATACTAATCCTCCAGCTGAAGTTTACTCTGATATGTCTACATACCAGAAAAACTTCCCTCAACTGGCATGGAATGCAGGGGAAGGATTCTTCTGGGGACGTTCCCCTGAAACAGGAAATTATCTGACTGTGGTCTTCAGAGACCCAACAGTGGTGACAGGGATATATGTAGAGACTGGGTCAGGAGGCAAAGACCTCCTGGAGTCGGCACAGGTAGAGATAGGCCACACTGTGATTAACACAGAGAGCAAGAAGACTTGCAAAGAGTTCCAGTCAGTAGGCTCTTTAAAGAACGGGAGGTTTGAGATTGAGGAGTTGGACAAAACATATGGCTCTGTGTCCTCCTGTTTGAGAATACAGGTTACAGCTGGGCAGAAGGACTGGGTGATCATTACAAAAGTCAGGATTAAAACAAAGCCGACAACACCTCCACACAACGGAAAACTGTGAAATCTTTCTTCCCACAAGGCTAATAATTTATTTTTATCTGCTGGACCTTGTATGCAGACTAACATGTGACTTTATTGCCTTGTTCAGCAGTTGAAACAACAATCCAGAGCTTTAAAAAACTGTGTAAAGCTGCTGTGAATTTGAAGAAAATGTTTACCAAACTCTGTGGCATACTGTTTCTTTACCATAATGAATTGGCTTTGAAGTAACAATAAGTAACTCCGTGTGTTATATATATTTTTATAAATTGAAATAAATGAATAATGATTCAGACAAAACAGACACACACACTAGTGGTGGCTTATGGAGCCTGGGAGAAAAAAATGAAATCATACGCACACTTTACTAAATTGAGATCACAAATTAGGTAATCTCAGCTCACGGGTTACTTAATTCATGCTTTTGATTTAGTGCCTTTTGTTTTTGACATCAGACAGCTGCTTTCAAGGTCCGTCTCTCCCACTCTCGCAGCTCACACAAATGCACAAAACCACTGGAATAGGTGAACTGCCTCTTCTTATCTGAATGTCAGGTTTTTACACACTATTGTTCTATAAACCTTACTGAACACTGAAGTCACAATTTGTGGCTTTAGTTGGTGTAGGAGTGTGTAGACACAGAGACCTCACCTCACCTCAGATTATAGAACACCTTTATTTTATTTTAGTTTGCTCATTGGCCACTTTATTAGGTACACCTGTACAATCTAATTCAATAGAAAACAGGAGCTCTGCCATGAGTTCTTCTTTTACAAAGATATAATTTAGAAATTGTTTTTGTTGCATTACAGTACTGCATTACAGTAAGGCGTGTTTCTAATATTGTGACCCTGTCATTTTTGTAAATAGGGCAGCCAAAACATTAGAAACACCAAGAGACTGAGCTTAAAAGCAGCAGTCTGATGCCAAAAACAAAGAAAATAAATTGAGGGCTTGAATTAAGTCATATGTACATGCACATTTCTTAACTTGTGCTCTCAATTTAGTCATTTGTGTGCACAATTTAGTTTTTCTTTTCTTCCCTATGGAACTGGTCACAGAGTGGCTGTTTGTATTGTTGATTGTTTTAAATGTGGATGTGTGGGGGAGGAAATGACTGAGATCCATGTGGTTTTATAATGAGTCATGGGAGCAGGCACATTCCATGTTGTGGGCCAGTGTGCTATAGTTTATTTCTAAGTACAACTATAAAAGACTGTAAAACACAATATCCTTAATCATAAAACATATGTTAGGATGTGCACTCGGAGAGCCATACAGGACGTCTTGCTTTAATTGTAAGCTATGGTTTCATGATGCTGATAAAATGGAACCATGTCTGTGCTATTTAAAAGCCAGGCAGATTTCCTGATGGTGACTTATGATAATTTTATAATCTGTGTGTTCCTGGAGGAATAGCACATCTTACTCTTCATTTTCTCCACATTCATTGCTGCCAGATAGTATAAATCATGTGATAATCCTCTTCTATATACAGCACAATATGTTGCTGAATATATCTCACAAAATCCAGCCACTGGCTAAGCTTTCCACAGATCTACTAACAGTTAAATTCTGTTTCCACAGAGAGGAGAGAACAATAGTTGTTTTTCTTTTTGTAGCATTATGATGCTGGAACTCTGGTCAGCTCACAGAACAATAAGATATTCAGCTGATGAAATAGTGAAATAGAAGCCACAGAGGAAGAGGAAGGAACAAAGTAGGTTGCAAAAAAAACCCCACACATTTACAGTTAACAGGAATTTATTTTTCTTAATATCCTCTAAGAGAATTAAATGCTCCTGGTTTTACTGTGCATCTTTATGTAGAGATTTAGAGGATGACTGTGCTCTTTGGCTAGCTGCTTTCTGAGACATATTGCTCCTTGGTCTCACCATACCAGCATCGGTATTGGTTCCCTCATCAGCAGCAGCTCTCACAGCTGGTTTCTCTTCTTCTGCAGGGCACTGACTCAGTGGCCTGTCATTCCCAGTAGCCTCAATCCCTTGTTTGCCCTCTGCGGGATGAGTGACGGATTCAACCACAGCTGTCTGCGACTGCTGGTTTTGGGTTGTAGTTACCTCGTCTGCAGTGTTGGGGCGGCTCTGAGACGATAATCGGACTTCAGCTGCAGAGGATGAGGCGGCATTGACCTGCTGCACATCCCCACTGGTCTGAAACAGACATCGGAGCAAATTTAAAGCAGATGTTTGATAGAAAGAATGATTGAATTTACAATAATAATAAGAGTTAATAACATTAACCTTTAATCCATGTATTAGTTTTGCTGCTGCTTGCTAATGTTCGCTAATATTAACCAGTTTGTAACACCAAAATATTACTCGTCATGTCTTACCTTCATTACTCTTTTCTACTTGTGCTATTTTCCACTGTTAGTATTGCCATTTTATATTTACTAGTATTTATCATTATAAATGTCTCACTTGTAACCACGGTGGCTGCTGTCAACTTCACCTAAAATATTCACTAGAGTTTTGCTGCCAAAGCCTTAAATAATTGTGCATATGATAGCAAACTTTAGGTTGATATTTCTCTGTAATACATAGTCATAGTCTCACTTTAAAAAGTCATAGTTATGCAAGACTCAATAAAAATAGAATTGACATGTTAATGTGTAAAACCTTAATATGTCAGACAGAACCATTATGACACATGAATCACAACCACAATTACACTGTCTTGAGGATAGGTATTTGGTGTCAAATGTCCGTTGAGGGCTTTTCCTTTAACAGTTATCTTCCATGAAGTAATGCAAACAACTTACTGAAATCACTCTTATTACTCACATTTCATAGGCATTGTGAAGAGGAAATGTTTTGAGGAAGTTGACAAATATTTCACCGACTCTCTTATCTACAATCCGTCTGTCCTTTAGATTATATTATGGTATATATGCATTGTGCAAAACAAATAGAGTTAATAGTATTAATTCTAATATCAGTTGCTAATGTATGTAGTCACACTAATTTGTCTCTGCTCATAGTTGTAGATCAGTAGTATTTTTGGGAAACATGCTGCATTTTCTAATGAAGCTTCCTTGAGTAAAGGTCGGGATCTTGATTACCATTGATATTAAACTTCACCTGGAAATTCTGGAAAATCTAGATAGCCAAGCTGACTCACACACTCACTGAAACACCCTCTGTATGAAAACAGAATGTGCTTTTTTAAATAGTTGACACGTTCAAGGAATTCACTGGGATGTTTTCCATGTCTTGGACACTGGATTTGTGCATCTGTGTTTGCCTCCTTATAACAGACTGTGCCTAACCTGCTTGCCGGCATCCTTATCTGTGTTTTTGCTGCCTCTTTGTGGTTGAGACTTGCCAGTATGTTGTGGGTCAAGTCCCCAGGACTTCAGCCTGTTCAGACCCTCTGCAGAGCGGGCTGTAGGGTTAACATGGTTGGCCGGGATACGGGCAGGTAGATCCCAGGTCCCTTTAAAGTCTGGCCATGCACTGCCCCTCTGTAGCATAAACACACAAAATGGGAGTGGAGTCATAGATTCACAATGACAGAAAGGCCATGTTATTAAAGAGGGAAAAAGAGAAAAAGAGGTTTAATTGATATCATCCCACCTTAACTACACCTGGAAGCAGGTGTCCTCTCTCATTAGTAATGAAGGTAGTGTGACCCTCCTTTGCAATAGGCCTCTGCATAAACACACAGTGAGTTTAACTAATATCAAATATCAAATATCTGGATGGAATTGCTACTCGGGCAATGTGAAATGCAACAAATGCAACAGGACATGAGCTCTGATGTACAACTAGAGTACCTCCTTGAAATGTTTAGTCTCACACCAGTTCTGCAGCCTCTGAGACTTGAAAGCATTATCATACTGTGAATGGGAAAGTATGAATTAGATTATGTCTAAATATATAAGCAAGCATAACAAGTTTTGTTCCCATTATTAATCATTCAGCCTGCAGATACCGATGTTAGTTACCTGATTTGCTGAGAAACTGGACGACATTTCTGCATCAGCTTACAGCCTCCGCGTCTGTTGTGTTGACTCGTTGCATAGCAACAAAATCAACTGATTAGCCAATTAGCCATTTCCTTTAACCAGCGTTAGTTAATAAAAGGAAATAAACTAAAGTGACGACATTTTAACAAATATTGATTGTTAAAAATCAGTTAATTTAGCTAACTAAGACCGGTTTAGCTAAGGAAAGCATATCATGCAACGCTAGCAGTTTAAATATGTTTATGTTCTCTTACACACACAGCTGTCATTTAATTTAGACACTACTAAATTAAATTAGACACTACATTTAATTTAGACACTACTAAATTAAATTAGACACTACATTTAATTTAGACACTACTAAATTAAATTAGACACTACATTTAATTTAGACACTACTAAATTAAATTAGACACTACATTTAATTTAGACACTACTAATCTCGTAGTTAGTACGATTCTCTCACTGACAAAAAATATTCACAAATGACATTTATTTTGGAATTGTTGACCGGAAGACCGTTTATTTTCCTTCCGGTAACTGTTCCTGGTACACATGGATGTATGCTAGCTAGAAAATAGGCTAAAGGTAGTTGAGACGTCCAGCTAACTTAATTATCCCTCTCTTGTTGTGTTCTATTTGTTTTCTGAATTATGGGCATTAACTAATCTTATCATAGAGTAATTTCACAGCCTCATTGATTGTGTTTATATCAAGTTATAACGTTAATTAAACTCTCATGCTGGCAGCTAGCAGTCACCCCCTAGCTAGCTAGTCAACCCTCCTCCCGTGTAACGTTACTACTAGATGTTTGGTTCGCCTTCTGGTGGTCCATGGGACATGGAGGGTCCGTCTTCTCTTTTATCTGCCACCCAAACTGGACCGCTGTGGCTGGCGAACAAGAGAGAATCTAGCAGGGATGCAGAGTCTGATTCTGCCCGGGACACGAAAACACACTTTCGCGTCTGTCGCTTCATTATGGAGACAGGTAACCTGCAGGGAGCTGTTCCGTGTGTCATGTGTCACTTCAACATTCATTTGATAATCGCCTGATGGGCTTCTCCAGGTTACCATGCACTGCTAGAAGTTTAGAATTAATAACCATTACTTACCCTGAAAAGCACCTGTCTGTGTTATATAGAGATCATATATTTGTGTTGTAATACCATTTGTCAATATAATATGTGCTTGTTTAACGATTTAGGTTTGTTTTTAAATTCACCACACTGCTTATGTTGGTGAAAACATTGGTATTTGTGCTGTAATCATACTGACCTTGGTTCAGTACTCATTCAGACTTACTGCCCGTTTTTAGTGACTAATCATGAGTTAAATTAATAATTAATAGTAATAAATTGAGAAGAAATCGAAACTCGTTAAATCAGTAGATCTGCAATAGATGACAATGCACAAATGATATGAAATAATCAAAGATGATGAAAACACGTGGCTTTTGAATTTACACCAATAAAAAACAGCTCCCTCCTTATATACAGGAGTGAAGCTGGGTATGCGCTCGGTTCCTGTGGCCACAGCTTGTGTATTGTACCACCGTTTCTTTGAACATGGCAGCATGCGTGTGTATGAACCCTACTTGGTGGCCATGAGCTGTGTGTACCTGGCTGGCAAAGTAGAAGAGCAGCACCTCAGGACCCGGGACATCATCAACGTAAGCCACAGGTAATATGTCTGTCAAGTGTGGGTACTACCTGCAGCACACATTGCTGTGTGGCCACATTGAAGAGAAAAGGTTTTTGTCCCAAGTCTCTGAACCAGTGACTACATTTCTAACCACATTATTATTTTGTTGTGTGTCATTACCTTTTCTTAATGCAATTCCTATAGAATTGTCTAACATTAACATTAATATATTAATACCATACATTAATTTGTCATAAAACAAGATCTAATCTTCATCTAGGTCAAGAATATTAATCTGATCTTTCATGTCTTTATAGGGAAAAACCATAAAAACCTTGTAGTGTTTGTGAAAACCATATAATTCAATTTTATATGTAGCAATAAATATGTTATATTCTGCATCAGAGTAATATCAGATTTTTAAAAGATTCATATTTTTTTTATTTTATTTGTGAGAAATGTTTCATTTAGGACTGGAAACAACAAATATTCTCATAATTGGTTATGATTCTCTCAGTTATTCTATCAAGGATAGCTGGATCAGGTCGGGCAGTAAAATGTCAAACTGAAAGATCTCCATCACTATTACCTGACATCTTTGAATTGCTACTTTTGTCCATAACATAAATATATTGCATTTACTATCAAAGACTCAGAAAAGCAACAAAAGCACATATCTACAACCTCATGTTTCGCAGTTTTGTTTAAAAAAAAACAAAAACATTATACATTACCGGTATTTATACAAGCAAAAAAAAAAGCATATTTCAGTTGTAGTTCTACAGTATTTTTGATTTCAACAAATCTGGAAGCTGTCTTTGAACAAAGAGACTACTTGATCAAATGAGGAAACAATCTCTGCTCAAAGTTCACTTACCTATTTGCTCTGAAGCATTAAGGCTTTTTGTTATAAACCAGTTGTCAGCAGGTAAAGTTTGGTTGGTTTTCATGGAGAAAGTGCTCAGACTGTTCTGTGTTCTAGTTGTTGCCCTAAAAATTGAGCTTTCATGAACTTGGAGACACTTGACCAATAAAACCCTCAGTTCACTCGTTCTCTAACTGTAATTTGACTGCATCACACAGTTGTCATTAGCAGAAATGCCTCATTGTTATCAGGAACTTGACCTTGCTTCACTCCTTCAGTTGGAATGATTAGTCTGCAGAACTAAAATCTACAGTCTTGATAATAGTTTATTTTTTTCTCAAGCTGAAGCAAAAGATATTCTCTGGCTTTGGCTTTACTAAAGTGTGTATTTCATACTTTTCTCTGCATCATTCTAACTCAAATATTTTTGGGTTTGGGGTAAACAAAAATAGATACAATCAGAAATTGCAATAAAAGCATTTTTCAAAAACATCACATTTCTTAATAAATTAAATAAAATACTAATTAGTGAAATTGGTCAGTAAGTTGGGTCACCGTTCAGTTGTGACCTGAAAACAGTTAACTGAAGTGGCTCAGAATACTGCAGGACATTCAGAGAGCAAAACTTTTTTTTTTGGTTCATCAGTCTTTGTTTGGCATGTCGTGTCTTTTTAAAGTGGTCACCTTGATTACTCTGTGCCTCCACCTTCCCACTCTCCTTCCAATCCTCCCTCGCAGGTATTTCAACAGTGGCAGCGCTCCTCTAGAATGTGACAAGGAGTTCTGGGACCTGAGGGACAGCGTGGTGCAGTGTGAGCTCCTCATCCTCCGACAGCTCAACTTCCACGTCTCCTTCGAACACCCTCACAAGGTGTGTGTGTGTGTGTGTGTCTGTGTGCCTGTGTGTGTGTGTCGTGTGTGTGTGTGTGTGTGTATTCCTGTCCCCCCAATTTAGTGTTGAGCATCCTTGTCTGTCTCTGTTACCGTCTGATGTTGTCATGGTTGTCCCAATGTGTTTGTGTGTACAGTGGCTGTAAGATCTGAGGTGTTGAAGAGGTGTTTTTTTAAATGATCGTTGAAAATGCTCTGTCATGTTCCCTGACTGATCTGATCTCTCTCAACATTCTTGATTATTTTTTATTTTATTACTCAACTCTTGCATTTAGACATCCAAGGGTCAAGTGTCTAATGCAAATGATAAAAAGGTCCATCAGAAAGATTCACTGGGCACCCTTACACACATTAGATTAATATGATGAGAAAATTAAAATGCTTTGTTTAATCAGTTATTAAATACATAATGTACTTTTTATGATTTAATTTCTCTCTCTTCAGTATTTACTCCACTACCTCTTGTCTGTGAAGTCGCTGGTGAACCGCCATGCTTGGTCTCGAACCCCCATTGCTGAGACTTCCTGGGCGTTGCTTAGAGACTGTTACCATGGAGCCATGTGCATCCATCACAAACCACAACACATCGCAATAGCAACGCTGTACCTGGCTCTGAACAGCTATGGAGTGGAGCTGCCTGTCGGGGAGAAAGAGTGGTGGCAGGTGTGTGTTTGCTGCAAAGTGTAATTATAGAGTGAAGAGAGAAGACTGATTGAAAGTGTGTGTGTGTGTGTGTGTGTGTGTGTGTGACAGAGAGAGAGGGGTTCTGTATGTAAATGTGGTCATTTGAGTGACATAATTAAATGTTAGTTAAAGTAAATGGATTGCTTTACCTGGTATATTCTCATTCTACAGCTAAATAGAACAGGTTGTAGCTTAAAATAGAGGAAAGTATTAACATTATCAATTATAACAGAACTTTTAAATGTTAAGTCAAGTGTACAGGTGAATGGGGTGATGCTGTTTAGTTGTATTACATTATTCTGCAGTTTCACTTCTTATATCAACCCAATTTATATCACTGAGTCTGGGCTCACTTGCCTCAAAAAGCCATTGTTCAAATCAAATTGGAACAAGCATACAGCCATTTCTTTTGTTTGTTTTAGGGCTTTTCTGCCATTTCTTTTTTTTGGCGGTCTCTGGTAAAGAGGTTGACAGTAGGAAAGTCAGCAAAGGTCCCTATGGACTTGGTAAACATTTGGCTACATTCAGAAACCTTTAAGAAAATTATCGCTCACATTTCAGTTTAATCTGAGCTTGAGTGACTGGATAAAAGTCACTTACAAGCATGAATGTGAACCATTAACAAAAGATTAGATCTGAGTTAAAGCCCTCAAAGACAGTGACTCTAGCTCTAGTCGGTGTTTACAGCTCGTTTCTATGTTGTTCTTGTTTTAAAACTGTTTTTTTATTTGTCTTTAATTTTTAGGTGTTTAATTGAGTTGTGTGTCTTCCCCTGCTAACCTGGATATTTAAGTTGTGTTGATACACTCTGGGATGTAATGTGCTATTGTTGGGGCCCTGTCTAAAGTCTAAAGTTTAATGTCATGATAGGCACATGCCGTACCATTCCACTGGTTCTACAGCAGCTGCATTGCTCTGTAAGATTGTGCACTTTAACTTAAGTGACATTTCCACCTCATCATCCAGCTCCAGACAGTCTTCAAAGCAGAAGTGCCTCTTGTGAGGTTTAAGTATTCATTGAGCAGCAGCGACAATTAGAGTTTTCCATTCTCAAACACTTTCTCAAACGATGTCTCTTTTGTTATGGCTTTGATTTTGTAAGTCACTATATCCAAATGCAAATGTAAAAGTCAGGATTTGTTATGGCTTTTTGGTTCGGTCCTCAAGGCAATAAAATCTAGGTCGTTTGAAATAGTGTGTGGACCTTTGATGTCCACTGTTTATTGAGGCCAGGTGTGGAGCTGAAGTCTCTTGTGTGTCTGTGTGTGTATTTCTGTAGGTGCTGTGTGAGTATGTGACCAAAGCAGACATCGATGCTGTGATCTCGGACCTTCTTCAGCTCTACGACATGGAGGCAAAGTGTATATAAACGACACGCCTACGAGACTTGTACATATGAGAGTTCTTTTGTCCATCTGTGTCTGTGCGTCTGTTTCTGTGTCACATGAATATGAGTGTCTGTGCGTGTGTTGTTCTCACATGTATTGGGGTTCAGGTGTGTTTGTGTCCCTGTGTGTGAGAAGAACACTTTGTATTGCCCCAGTTAGTCCGTGAGCTGTGACAAAAACACCTCCTGCACTACCGATTCCTGCCGCCTTGGGGAGACATTTCTTGCTTTCTGCTCTCTGATATCTCAGCTCTGCAGAATGCCGATGTGCTCTGGAATATCAGCTCCTGGTTTCTTAAAACCATCTCAGCCTTCAGCACCAGTAATGCCATCACACTACAGACATAACATGTTTTAACTATAAATACCACAGTATGGATTTAATAGGAAAACATAAAGTTCACCACACAGCTGTTATAAATAATTCAATCAATAATGCCAACGAATCAATGAAAATACTCGGCAATGGTGACTTCAATTAGGTATTTATTATTGAATAGTATTATCCCAGCACATGTTTGTACAAGGATAAAACTAGACTCTAATAAATATGTGGCTAAGGTTAAGGTTTTAATGACTGATTAGAATCCAGAGCACTTTGCTGCATAAATCTACATATCAACAAGGAAAATTGGATTTTCTGCACTGGATACCAGTTTATCCTTAATTAAATATACATGCCGTATCATCTTGACATTGCATACTTTGGTATATGTATTCATATTCACATATACATACAATAATTCGCTTAATGACCTTCGATCCAAGCATTAATATGTCATGTTGACTACAGTGGGATATTTGGCAGATCAAGTGCCTCTTGGCTGATTAAATATTTTCTTGTGTGGTTTTGCACTGCTGCCATTTCTAAAGATCTGTTCATGAATTAATTAGAACATAGTTTGTAGTTTTTGGAGAACTAAGCTGATTTGAAAATAAAAGCAGGCGTGTGATCTGGTGTATATTTTAATCAAATCTTTCTGGACTGTGTATTGTTTAAATAAAACTCCACCGGCACAGAAATGTGCTATTTTAGGATATGTATAAAATCTATTGATGTACTGTACCGTGTTCATCTGTACTATGGAGCTCCGCTTGTGTCCTTAATTGACACTGGATCACGTTATTACTATGAACACACATCACACTCAAAACAAAAGTCAGTCAGATTTAAATCAGGGACGTTGTACTTACATAGCATGCACACTAACCACTAGGGCACCGCTACACTCCCACTGCAGTTACTCAGTCCCACATACACGTTCCTGCTGCTCCAAATTCTCAATAGAGCACCAAATGTGTATTAATCCATGTCTGAAAAATAGTCCCTGCAAATGCATTATTTTGCTCTGTTTAAATAATGTTTCCAGAAAAAAAATTTTTTTGGAACCTATTCAGCTGTGTATTTGTTACCTGTACCGTGAAGTGTTCTGCTAAAACACAGCATAGTTCATAACCCAACCATCTCTCTCAGTGTCGCCAAATATCCTTTGATTACTGCTTATTTATCAGTCCTAAAAATGTTCCTAAACCACAGTATAATACTAGTTTGGAGTAATGATAGTATAGAAGAAATAATAACAGTTCTGTAAGCTGCATGATATTATTACAGAATGTATTTACTGTATTTTGATGCATATGCATCTTTTATGGCTTTGAACATAAGCCCACAGCTGGTAAGTAACTAAGTACATTTACTTGAGTACTGTTGTGAGGTTTGATGGTACTTTTATCACTTTTAAGGGGAAATAATATAATTTTTAAACAACATTTTCAGCTGTTATTGATAACTGTAGTAGAAGGTAGACAGAAACATGGGGTGGAGGGAAACTGACATGCAACCAACGTACTCAACCAGAATCAAACTGGGGACATTGTGGTCATGTGGCTACCAGTGCGCTTCGGGCTAACTGTTCACACCCATCCTGTTCAGATCATCAAATGTAATACTGTTATACCTGTTAGTATACATGCTTTGAGTGATAAATTTGAAGTGGTATTTTACTAGTAAGTTACTTTTACTTGAGTATTGACTGTAATTCTAATCCAGTGTGTCTGACCCACCTGCAAAAAAACACCAAACTCATTATCTGTGGTTTTTAATGGTTACAATAAGGACAAATGGAAAACATCTCCAGACTTATCTTTTCAGTTCACTAAAGAGATCAACTCAGATTTAGCCCAACATGTCTGTGTGAAACAGTGTGACAGCCCGGGGCTAAAAGCCCAGATCGCCTAGAGTGAGCCCGGCTCTGTAATGAAAATGCTCCAAGTGGGGTGTAAAATCATAGTGAGTGTGAGGGTGACTTGAGGACACCTTGTCCTGGTTTCTAATAGAGACAATGTTTTGGGTGAATGTGAAGAAACAGATATGTAACACTGCCAGCTGCATGACTTATGAAAACGCAGCCATCACAGCTGTTTATCATCAAAAACTTGACTTTGTGCTGCCTGTCTGCTAAGATACGGTGAATACTGTTAAATGTGGCTCCAGCTCCCTTCTCCTCACTGTACAAAGCTCTCAGACTCGATATTTTTAGAAGCTTTGGCTTACTTACCTTTTTACCTTTATCTTGTAAAATCAGGTCTGCCTATCTCGAGTGTGTATATGTGTCCGGGATAAAGAAGTCCCAGTCACATGATCAGCACTGACACATCTGAGCCTCTCTTTCTGTCTTTTCCTCTCCCTTCCTTCTAGCTCTCCTCGTGCATTCTGCTTCTTTTCACGGGACAAGAGATATTGCGTGCATCCCAATAGCATCACGTGTCATACAATATTCCTCATCCTGACACATTCTCTCCCTTCTCATCTGTCACTCTCCCCCAGATACAATGTTTATCCTTTCGTTTACTGTAGCTGCTGGGGAAAAATCTGTCCGTCTTACTCGCCACCTTTTTTTTTTCATTCTCTGTTTGGCCTTCATCTCCTTTTCTCTCCCTATCCCTGATTCCTTGTCCTCCTTCCACTTGTTTCCTGCTTCTTTCCATGTCTCCCGCTCTTCTGCACTGTGTCTCCTCCCTTCTGCTTCCTCTCCTCCTCCCTCCGTCTCCCTAATGTTATATTAATAATGAAGAAGGTGCGCGTTCAGCCAGACTCCATGAATTAACCATCAGATGGGAAGGAGTACTGAGGGAAGCAGTAGGGAAAAAGAGAGTGACATGGATAGATGAGAGGTGGCGAGGTGAATGTAGGGGCTGGAGCGAGGGGTGAGGAGAAAAAGGAGCCAAAGAGGGAGAATAGCAAGTGAGAGAGGGGAGCGCATCGTTCTATCAACACTCTCCAGCCTGCTCTGATCGCCTCTCCTTTGCACTGTTTGCTTCTGATCTGCTGACTTCAGCCTTTACTGTGGGCTTGAGGGGGGAAAGTCAGAAGGTCACACACACGGCCAGCTGTGTGTGTATGTCTCTGTGTGCATGTGTTTTATACTAAAATGTCAGTTTAGGATGTTAATGTTATATCAGCCCTGCAGACTAGGAGCTGAGTGCCCTTGAACTGATAAAAGCTCTGCAGCCTTCAGCCTCAAACCTATTAGACATGAAGCAAGCGCTCCTCAACACTCCAAATGCCTAATGCATAGACAATAGATTTAAGAAAACAAGTTTAAGTGTGTGTGTGTATTTGTGTGCTCTTAGTATTGAAGGGTGCAGCAAAGAGAGCAGTCCGCATGATTCATCATCCATGTAAACAGTAAGATGAAAAGATAGATGGGTCAGCAGAAAGACAACGCTGCCAAACTATCAGTCAGAAGTATATGAAGACCTTTTGAGGCTCACTAACATGCATACAAACATTGAGAAGCATTAAGGTGCCCTACACAATCAGTCCACAGGTTCTGTGTTTTGTGCTAAATGCTAACCTCAGCATGCATACTGATGTTTAGCAGGTATGTAGCAGGTTAGTATGCTAATTAGCAATAAAAACAAAGTACAGCTGAGGCTGATGGGAATGACAGTTGCTGATTTGCAATTTGAAATCTGAAAATGGTGCAATCTGCAAAGTTAACAGAAGACCTCCGTGATTATAATTTGTCCTGTGTGATCCATGTCTGGATCAAACTAAATGACAAACCATCAAGAATATTTTCCTTCCTCTCATGTCAGCATCGAAATGACGCAAGAAGAAAAGTCAGAGGATCTGTAAAGTCAGTACAACCGTCTGGCTCACCAGAGTTCCTGGTTTGATTTGAATGGTGATCCTTTCAGTCTATACCAGTGCACTGGGCTGACATTGACGTCCCTAGAGCAATAACGGTAGCGTGATAAAAGCTCAGTGTTGATGAAGCTAATCTGCTTCATTAGGTGTGTTGTGGTTTGATCAGATTTGATTGGCAGTAGCCTGACAACATGAGCAAACAGCCCCACGACTGTCATCACATTTTAATTCAAATGCTGCTAAACTCCGGTGGACACACGAGATGACACTTTTTAACTGAGGCCAAACAAAATTACAGAAATTTCTCATGTGAAGTAACTAAAATAGTATCTTTGGCATTTTAAAAATGTTGTAATTGAGAAAATATGTTCTAAAGCCTTTCATGTGGACAGGAAATGCATGTTGTTGACTGAATTTGTGACATTTAAGCACAGTGCAAGGAAACCTTCTGGGGTTTTCCAGGTTAACTGTGCAAACATTGAGCATTTTATGATCTGTTTTCTGGGATACAAGTGTGCACACTAAATGAAGTGTGCATATTTAGACAGCAGTTTATATGTACTTACACTGCACTTACTGTGGAGTGCAGCAAAGCGATAAACGAAACTCTTTTAGTTACAAAAACTTTGCAGTGCTACTAAGTTATGGTGAGCTGCATCCTGTTGGCTTGAATTTTACTTGAGTTTCTTGGAGTCCACCTGTTGCAAATTGAATTGACCGAGCATAACATCCAATAATAATAATAAAAAAACACAGCATGTCCGAGGAACTCTATGTAGACCTCTGATAAAATTGTGGAGGGGTTAAGATGGATTTTAAGATGAGGTGTTTGTACATATCTGTGAAAATAAGAAAACATATAACTATTAGTGCTCATCTACAAACAAAGTATGTGTGTGTGCCTCTGGGAGATGGTACAGAATAGCTAAAGACAAGAGGAGGAAAGATAAAATCAGCAACAAACCAACAAGACGTGTGTGTTTTTATGTGTGTGTGTGTGTGTGTGGACAAACAAGTCTGCGGTCCATCTCTGTGCAGTGTAGAGGATGTCTATTAATAAGTTCATCTGATTCATCTATAAATACATTTCTCCTCTTTCTCCTCACACTGACTCACTGCTTTGACAGTAGCCAGTTGGGTATACTGTAGTTATGTGTGTCGATGTGGGTGTGTGGGGGATGTAGGGTGTGCTAGCTTTTAGCACAGTGGACAGTGTCTTTTTGGCCGTGTGTTTTTGTTGGCTTGTCCCATGTGTGCCTCCCAAAGTGGGGACCCGGTCCTCCAGGGCCCTCATGGAGGCCTCCACTGTCTCTAGGTAGAGACTAGTAAATGCAGGGTTTTTGCACTTCACCTCATAGTGTTCACTTGTCAGCCGAACGGCGAGTACTAACAGCTACTTTGACATTTACTGTGCGCCACTTTTTATCTCCTCAGTGGCCGTATGAATATCTCCTCCCGTTTCCCAGAAGTAGACTCTGAATGTTTAGAACAGCAAATGGAAAAGCTTTTATTAAATGCTGAATCACAGAAGCAGGCGACATTCAAGAACACGACAAAACGACGGTAATATAAATGCTGCAGGTTTGAATTTAATTGTGACTTACGACAAAGTGTGTGTAGTATACTTTATATGGTAATTCATACTTCTACTCCACTGTATTTCAAAGTGAATAAAGTTTTAATACACTTGTATAGAATTGGATGTAATTGATTATTTTTTAATTGGAAGTAATTTATTATTTTATTCAACCTGCAAAATAAAAAAAGATAATCCTCTTACTGTAGAAATAATTAATGATTTTTGCATAATAAAAATAACTAAATAATTTATTTTTATAGAGCAATTTATTAATTTTTACTCTGCTTGTTGTTCTTCTGAATTCAACCTCATGTTTTCCACATTGTGCTCTCTTAATGTTTGCATTTCACTATAATGTTCTATAATTCTGATTGATCTGAGATAATAGAACTTAATTGGAAGAACCAATACTGCTACATTTAGATATTTTTCTAAAGTGAAATCAGCATATTTTTACTTGTTTTTGTGTATTTTTACTGCATAAAAATATTAAAGATGACGAATGAGGACAGAACTAGCTGTCATTGTTACACACATGAATACACAATAGCCTAGATACAGTGATCTGAACTGCTTGGTGTCCCATTTCCTACTGTACCTGAACATGTCATCGGAGTGAAGTATATTTTCTTGATGTATTTAAAAGTATTTTACTTGGAAACGTCTTTTCTTTACTTCTTCTTTACTACTAGTTACTTCTCTGACTTCATCCTATACTCTCATCACCTATATTGTTGCCTGTGTGTTATGATCTTTGGATCCGTGCACATTAAGATGTTAATATTTTAAAACTAACTCCGACACAGGAGCTCCTGTGGCTGCGGCGTGTGTGGTGTCGTCACCACGCAGGCGTTTAGGTGGGAGTGACGTATAGATCATCGCCCCTCCCTTTTTTGGTTCCTCTCCTCTCTCGGATGCTGCGACCGAACTCCACCTCCACCTCCTCCACCTCCACCACCTCCTCCACCTCCTCTCTCCGCGGCGTTTCTTTTATTTTCTTCTTCTTTTATTTTCTTCTTCTCTTTTTCTTTTTCTTCACTAACATTTAACTGAGTTCGGTCTAATTAGCAGTTTAACTTCATCCAGGAACAAAAACCTGAACCAGACGCATCCTCTCTCTCTCTCTCTCCATCACTCTGACTCTCTCTCTCTCTCTCTCCCTCTCTCTCTCTCCCCCCCCTCCCTCCCTCTCTCTCTCTCTCCATCACTCTGACTCTCTCTCTCTCTCCCCCCCTCTCTCTCC